>NC_088202.1:89369610-89687110 GCF_037126465.1 Ornithodoros turicata
ACACGATTAAAGCGATGGGGGAACACACTAAATAACTATTACACGGATTATAACGAATGACAAATTGCGTTCTTTTTTTTGGGGGGGGGGGGCAGTAATTCCAACAGTAGCTTGTTTTCTTTTCGAGGAAACGTACTCCTCCCGTCATCATACCCTCATCCGTTCCCAATGAGCCATAGGGCAGCGTACCGCCACAGCGGCGGTGAATCGCCCACCTCATTATCATCCAGTGTCGTGCGTGCGTGCGTGCGTGCGTGCGTGTGTGTGTGTGTGTGTGTGTGTGTGTGTGTCGAGGAAAACTTGATCTAATGATATCTCGAGACAACTTGCCTCTGAAATCTGACTTTTCTATGATTATGTCACTGTATAGTGTCACTACCCATGTTGAGAAGCCCTATCAGCTGGAGTTCTAGCTCTAGTATATTTACTGGCCCCTCTGAACGTATTATAAATTTACACGTATCCGAGCCATATCCTGCCATTACCCACAGGTTGTCTAGAATCCCCCGGACGCTGGGCAAGGCGAGCAAACATTCCCAGTCTAGCACTATGAATTGTGTTCACATTCATCACGCCAAATTTTGTAGCATAAAGATCTATTATACGCGAACTCGCAATAAGTAAGTCAAAATTCCAACACAGTACTGCTCTATTAGATGGCGGGGATTAAACGAACTTCCTGTATTATCCCGTATTGCCGTACAGCCATAGAGCGACTTCGCGTAACAGTCATGTTCGGGGAACAGGCGACACACTTTGCACGTTGTGCGCCTCAGCAGCTGCTACTAAATTCTGCGCTGCTTACTACGCAAAGAAATACAATGAAAAGAAGCAATATGAGACCCTCCCGGTGATTTTCCTTTCTTCGCACTTTCTGTAGCTGCTCACGCGAAGGCTTAGCTATCATTTTCTCCCTTGAGGTTATAGGCACGTCTGCACGTTGCGTTGCTTTGCAGTGCTTGCGTAAAGGGCCTAGGAAAAAATAAATATTAATACAGCAATCGAAAAAGAGAAGGATAGGTAAAATAGAGTAAAAAAAAAACAAGCACTGCGCGGAGAGAGGTGCACTGTCGCAGTTTTTGGAGTGTCGATAAGAGAGAGAACCACGTCACGGCACAGCGGTTTGCTTCTGAAACAGTATTTAGAATGAAACGCTTTCGCTAGTCGGTATACTGTCAGTCATGTAGCTGGGTGCAACAGTAGTGGGCTAGATTCAACAGTCCGAGTTCGTTTCTATCTTCCATCCGGTGTTCGGAGTTGGTGCAAACTAAAGAGTACTATCGATGAAACAGGGAGTATTCGCTTGAGTCTGAGGACCAACAAAATGACACGGACAGAAAGGAACTGGACAGAGAGATTCAGAAACAGACAGATAGACTCACAGTTCGTTTTATCCCCGTTCTTTGTTCCTCAGACTCAATGAAGTGTTACCTGTTCCATCTACGCACACCCTAGTTTGTTTTCTCTTACTTTAGTCATGCGAGTACTATCGGTTTCGGCTTGCTATCTCAGGGGCCACAATTTGATTTGCTTCGTGATGAGAGGACATTCTTTTTTAAACGTGTCTTTGTATATGTTCTTCACGGGCAACCACTAAGAAGAGTATACTGGACGAGAGATTTGGGTTATACAATAACTAAAATTACGTGCTTTTGTTTCACTTTCTTTTTATGCTTAGAGTAATATTTTCACACAATTCTACGTTGCTCGTCTTGGTGGGTGATCCATCCGCCTCTAGCAGCCACGCTCGAATAGCTCATCGCCACCGCCTGCCACTTCATGTTGCGCGGCCCGAGTCAGTAGAAACTCGCTTCCTGTTCGTCCCACTAGCACAGTGTCACGAATCAGGTATTGATCGGTCCTTCCTCATCAAATTGCACCGCGCATCTTCCTTCACACCGTGTTTTCTTTAGCGCTCTACAGGAGTTTGTATCCGCATGGCACGCTATTCAGGTTCCCTGGTTTTGCAGAACGGAGCGACATCTCAAAAACTACATTCGCAATAGACGCTAGATATTTCGTCGCTGAAGCACATATTGTGTGTTTACGTTCGACGTGCACTTGACAGCCATTTTAAGCCGGATTATAACACCGTCTCCCCTCGGCACTCATCCTCATTGGGAAAAGAAAAGAGAACCACCGAATTTCAGTGAGTGTACCTTCTCCACCTGCCTAATTGCACCGCTGACAGAGAGCAGGTGGTGGGAAATTCTGAAACTGGATTCCCTATAGATTGGCTTTCTCGTGTCTTATCGGTTTAGGCACCGAAGTTCATTTTCTTGCGCCTTGGAGGCGATGGGGTCACCTTTCTTGTTTCCGCGTTCGACACATTAATTAGACTCTCGTTACTTATGGAGCACTGTGAGAAACAGACATTGCAATTTCTACCGATAGCAACCAGGTCGACTAAGTATTTCGAAAACCGGACTACTCTTTTACCGCGCTAGTAGAACAGTCTAGCGTATCTTTGACAAATCTCAATAACGTCTTAAAATCACGCATAAGAACTGTTTACGATCGTTTCCGTTAGCTTTATACAATTCCACTTTTGAGATTTCCAACTGGAAAAGATGGAAAAACGAGTCTCTGCGTTGCGCCAACAACAAAGATGGCACGACAGGTTTCGTTCTCCCGCTGTGTTGTAGGACGATCCCATTTCGAGTAGGTGGTTGTGACATCATTACCGCTTTTTTTCCTCTCTGACTCAGGCATTGTCGAAAGAATCCCAACAATCATTTTGCGGGGGCAAGCGTTGTAGTTGTGGGTGTTGATCCTGTTTCGGAGGCGTTAGCAGACGGAGAAACCAGAACGTGGAGAGGAACGCATAGCTGAGTCGTCTGGGTAAATCGAAAAAGAAATGCTTTCCCCGTGCAGTATTCGAGTTCAGAGACAATATTATTTGGTTATGTTCAAGTGTGATTATGTGGTGTCGATCTTCCTCGGTCCCTGTCTGTCATCGTCATGTTATTCATCATGTGCTTACACTTCTACGCAGTCAAATTAATGCTTGCATTGGATAGGAATATAAAAATTGACTGCCTGTCCTGTTATACTTGATGGTTTTACTCTGTATATTTTCTTACTTCGTGCTGGGTACCCTAGAAGTCAAGATTGTGTTCCACGAATCCACCGCATCATCGAATTGTGAATTTTCTGGCGCTATGCATGCTGACACGTTTCCGTGTTAACGCTGCTGCATCGCCCATGTATAGTATAGGCAGCGCACTGTAGTTCAGGGAAACGAATGTAGAACGCTATGCGTGAGAACGAAAAGCTACCATCGTCGCCACAGAAGTAACTTGGAGGCTGGTACGAGCCGAAGCAGCTTAAGTGCTAATAAGTAATAACCAAGACGAAACACAGCACGCGAACATGAGAATAGTGAATAGCGAACTTGCGACTACAGCGCCTGAGAAGTAGTTTTTGGGGTTGGGGGGGGGGGAAGAATTTATGTTAGGGGTAGCAGAACAAGTCGGGAGACGAGTTCAATTTCTCCTCTCTTTTTTTCCTTACTAGCAAACAAACAAACAAACGCAGCACGCGCTGATGTACTGTAGACGAACACGAGCGTGCCTTTGATGAGCAGCACCAGGCCGCTACACAGCGCATACAAAGTTAACAAACTCTTGACTGCTGCTTTTATGTAATTATTGCCATCCATTATCTTACGAAAACTGCTTCAGCATGGTCGTTATCCTTAGTGAGCATTATAAAGGAAAAGTGAAAAAAAAAAAATATACGGGAAAAGAAACAACCACACTGAATGTCGTGCAGTTGCGACGTTTGACTGGTTTGAGATCTGTGTACTTGAATGATGACGTTCTCGACATTATAAGGTTTTCCGGGAACTGAAAAAATAAAAAGAACACGTCTGAGATGAAGCTCGGTTCTTACAAATCGCATTACACAACATTTCTAGTGGCACCTTAGGACCGCGATATAACGCAACTTTAGTGGCACCTATGCACTGCGATAGTGGTGTAAAATTGCAGCGATTAAACAAGAATCGGGACAAACTAGATTACTATTGTTCATTCACATAAAATGAGTGAAGGCTCTTCGTCTTCCGTAACCATCACATAGCAAGACTATCTCTTCTACTCCTCCAGGGAGTACGAAAAATTCGTCGCCCATGAACTGCAAACCAAGTTTTTGTCCACTGTTTGCTTATTGTGGAGTCGAGCTATGTCGCAAGCTGTGATAAAGCATAAGAGTAATTAGACTTCTTTGTGATTCATTTTCATTTGTCTCTTCATTCTGTCTCCCTTTCTCGAGGAAAAGAGACGAAAGAGGAAAAATGCTCATTAATCTCGGTTAAATGAAACGGGAAACAGTATAGATCACAAAAAGGATACGGGGCAATTAGACACATACCAGGCAGCGCTGCAGTGACGTTTAACAAGTGGGACGAAATATATAAGAGGAAGAATAATATTTACAATATGGCAGGAAACGACAATGTTTAGACAGTCATGTGGTCGACGACGCATGACTAAAAGGTGGGACAGTCGGTACATGATGACCTACAGTCATTATAATCCCGCTTGGTAATTAGACAACTCTGAGACTTGTATACAACGCAAACACTGGCACTACGTGTGTGATACCTGCCTTCCGTCACTGGCGGAACCTGTTTTAGTTCATTTTACGTGCTGGATGAAGAAGTGAACATCCTCTGTTAGTCATGAGCCTTTCACAGCCGCACAGCTAGTGTATGTATTTTTAGGGTTTGCCTGTGAGCGTATACCGTATTTTAAATGATATGGGTGTAGCTTACACATACTAGTTTGAGAAAGTGCCTTTATTTTGCGTTTTTGTTTTTGCACTCTGCACCCCATTATTGAGTTCACCGTCTGCAGCATATTTGGCACTGTGCCCTAAAAATTGCGTACGAAACACACGCCTCCAGTCCAGACAGGCGCTACATTCATCACGCGCGAGAGTCAGTTTGAATAACATCACACTCCTGAAATTGGGCTAATTTTCCTTGTTTATCATACACCTGTTCCCTGTGCTCGGACACGATCTGATTTTTTCCGTCTGGAATATTATGCTTCGTGTTATACTTATTTGCGGTTTATATAGTTCCACCTAACGTGATAAAAATTCGCATTCAAAAATCTAATTGTCTGAACATTATGGAGTCAACGCTATTTATCTCGGGGGGGGGGGGGATTTCGCCATTACTTCTGAGCGCTTTTATCAAATCTAATTCGCGAGAAATTGAATTTTCACAATTGATCTCCGAAGTTTGCTAAGTCAACCTCACGGTTCCTTTTTTTTTAACAGAAACAAAAAGCGCACGTCAGATTTACTCCATTGCATTACGAAATATATTCCGTACTACTTTGGTAATAGCTGAAAAAAAAAGAAGAAGAAGAGAAAACCGTCATTTCGAGACGCGCAAATTGGTGGCCAAACTCAGCCCAAGCAGCACAATGTACTGAAAGTCGAGTGCAATAGGGGTGGACGGGTAGGTGGAAGGCCTTGAACAGACTCCTGAAACTGAAGAACATTGATAAGACACATACCGTCCACCCCTATTGCACTCGACTTTCAGTACATTGTGCTGCTTGGGAGTTCTCCGTCAAGACGCGGAGGAAGAATAACGGTTACCCGCCCCTTCCTGTTTCCTTCTCGCTCTTCTTTCAGATAACTTAGCATTGCAACCATGCTGCCGTTATCAGCAGAAGCTTGGAAAAGGAAAATATGAAGGGGCAGGTACAGCTTGCGACATACTTGTCTGGGAATCGACAGCTGGTGTTTTATCCGGCCTGGGATCTCCAGGCGTTGCAAGATCGTTTGTTTCGACTAATAAACACGTACTGGGTAGCATGCCGTACGTATCTATGTGGCGGAAGAAACATTCTTCCAACACCTATAGATTTAAGACAGGATAAAACGCAACAATGGAGCAAGTGTCGTCTCCCAAGCAGCACAATGTACTGAAAGTCGAGTGCAATAGGGGTGGATGGTATGTGTCTTATCGATGTTTCTTAGTTTCACGAGTCTGTTCAAGGCCTTCCACCTACCCATCCACCCCTATTGCACCCGACTTTCAGTACATTTTGCTGCTTGGGCTGTGTGTTCTTGTCCATGTTCCATGCTCCGGTTTTAATTCAGTCATGTACCAACAGGCCCATTCTGCCATTTTTATAAAACGCAAGCTGTCGATTACAGACAACTATGTCGCAAGCTGTACGTGGCCTCCTCGCATCGTTTCTTTCGGAGATCTGAGCGCGGCCTGCGATTTGCGCGCCTCGGAATGACAGTGTTTGCAACTGTTTTCAGGCCATTGTGGTAGCGAATGTATTTTGCAATAGAACGGTGTATAAACCTGGCATGTGCTTTCTGCTTCTGAAAAAGAAAATAAAAATAAAAAGTGAGGTTGACTTGGCAAATTTCAGCTCAGTTGGGAAAATTCAATTGCTCGCGAATTAAATTCGATAAAAGTGCTAAGAAGCAAAATCTCCCCCGACATTAATAGCGCTAACCCAGACGAGTAGATTTTTAATACGATTTTTTATCACGTTAGGTGAAAGACCTAGACCTAGAAATGTGTACAATGTGAAAGACCTAGTATGTGTACAGCTGTCAACAGCACGTCTGGCTTGTTTGTATTCCGTTCCGAGCTCTAGCCCGTCTTCTTTGACTCACGCGGAGTTACGAAAAACGAACGTCGCTTCTTCTGTGTTTCCTTTCACTGATGCCATTATTCCTATTCGCCAAGCGACGTAACAGAAGAAAAGTCTATTACTCGGAGCGTTCGGCGTCACAGAACTGAAGGCAGTCACCAAATTGGATCGAATCCACTACTTTAACTGACAAAGCAAGGAGAAGCTGCCGCCTAAGAAGCAAAGCGCCAGGGGAATCCTCGAAAAAAGACAAAAGAGCAACAAGAGATGAAAAATGAATCCCTGCTTGAGTGAACGCCACAGCGCCAAATAGAGTGAAAGAGTGGATGAACAAGTTCGTACTGCTTTGGTGCGTATCGCCTGCATGCTACAGAGTTTTTACCGGTGCTACACCTGAGTGCAATTCTGTGTAACTATCCTTGCTTGCGAACCAATTTCACACACGGTTGTTCGGTTGTTTGGTAGTACCGGAATTGTTTCTTTTGTGTTCCGTATTCATGATCACCGTAATGGGTGTCTTGCGTTGTTGCGCCTTGATGCATTTGCACGTATTTCTTTACGGTATCTCTTAGGGCTAAATCGAAGTACAGCGACGGTGGAGTTTCGGGTTTCTTGCCGGAGTATCTTTGAGAGTCACTGAAAATGCGTTCCAGACGAAAAGCAACTCAACTTAATGAGTTCATCTAAAAGCCATTGTTGGTTTGGTGCGTTTTTGTGCATGGAAAAATAAAATAGAGGTTGTGGCGCTCATGAAGAGAGGTGGCTACTCCAGTTCAATGCAAGATGAAATAAAGTCAGTAAAATTGTAATTAAAGAATAAAGGGAATTAAACTATTGTGAATATATTGGAGCGAATTACTGTAATTTCTTAACAATTAGATATCCTTATAACGCCCTATAACGAGCTGCGATCACATTTTTCCCTAGTGCCCGAATCAGCTATTGCTATAGCTTGGAGAACGTGCGCTTGTATGAGGTTAGTTTATTAACGTGACAGGAACGAAAATTTCCGTAAAACGGAATCTCGCAAGCCCTCAGCCAAGCAGCGTGAGATCGTAAAACAATACGTGTAATAAACCGTAAAGTAATACTTGTCCATAGTTACCCAAGCTTAACTGAGTGTTGCTCCACGCCTTCTCTGGTGGAATCCAGTTTGAACGCCTTTAGCGAAGATGCTCACGGGATAAGCTGAAAGGATGCCAGAGCGACGGCATCTTGGCGACCTTCATCTTGAGGTCATGGAAAAGAGACGCCGAGGAAATCGCGGCGCCTGGCACGTAACGGGTACAGAAGTATACCGTCTCTCATATTGAGGAAGCTTTATAGTCTATTTGATGACCTACTAATTTGTTGCACACTTTGGACAAGCGTTATCAGCTACGTTCAGTTGCTGCCTGCAATGAGCCACAGCACCGATGCAGAACTTGGCTGCTCCTCGACTATTGCGAGAGGCACAACACTAAACCTGGAGCCTGAGCCTTCGATCGCGCTGTCAAACTCTGTAGATACGTCAAAAGTGTTTTGCATAGGTTCGGATTGCGCAGCTTATTTGGCGCGCATACTGTTTCGAAGCCATTGCATAACGTGTTTTCCGCCTCTAAGGGCTTCGCTTTGGAATAATAGTGTAGAGTGCATTTGCATGATTTTGCGTTGGGTGAGTGCGTCGCCTGAAAGAGAAAATGCATAACCGCCGCTGATGCACTCCGAATTCTCTTCCGAACCCTGGCGTGGCGGCCCTATTTTGAGGGGATTTCGAGTGGGGCGCCTCCTTTGAGCCGCTCCGTATTTACGACTTTCCTCCGAGTAATAAAAAAGCGAGATTAAATTCGGTTTTAGGAGAAAGTGAATTCTGTCCAGAGAACGACACAAAGGCCCGCGTTCATTCAATCTTTTGTTGCTTGTGAAGAAATTTTTCTTCGGCGCTGACGATATTTACTTATCCTCGTTACATCTGGGTTTGCGTATTACTGACGCGACGCTCGTTATACATATATCTTAAAAGGCGTCGCTGTAGTCGGTGAATGTAATGATAATAAAAATTACAACAACCGGAACTTGTCTACGGCGTGGCCTGTGTGCGTAAGTAAGTTCATAAAGAAAATACCGTACACCTTACGCTGCCGAGCTCTACTTTCTTTCTACACCTTCAAAACATTTTGCCCCCTTTTAATGATGCAGTATCCGCGAAGTCTTACAATGGAGATCAGGATTGCAGAGTACTCTAAAACGCTGGGGTTTTCCCACACCGCTCCTGTGTAACCCATGTAACCTTAACCCATGTTAGTACTTAAAGGGGCACTAAAGTGCAAAAATTTCTCGGCCTGAAAGATGCCGTTACCTTAACACCCACAGAAAAAGGAACGGGGTACGATATTAAAAGCGGTAAAAGCTAGAGATGGGACGAATCCAGAATTTCCCGAATCCGAATCCAAGGAAGGTTCTGCGAATCCAGGAATCTTATCATTTCTTAAATCTTATCGAATCATTTCTTAAAAAGGAGTTGAAAAAGCGAGATGCAAAAAAAAAAAAAAAAAAAAAACTCTACTGAAAAGTGTTTTGAAGCAGAAATTGATATATTTGTTTAATGAAAAACAAATTAAATAACAGTTCACTTTCAGGCGGAAACATACCCACATACTTCTTCTTAAAAGTAATTTATTTAACATGTTGTTCATCGACTACAGGAAATACATAAACTCTCGAGTCTGAATTATTCCCTTAAAACTAAGAAACAACCGAAAGCAAAACCATCTTACTTTTAAACTTGTAATGTAAGAGTTCCTGCCTGAACTCCTTTAGTCCAGAGCAATGTGAACAAACAAACAAACAAGAAAACACAGTTGAAAGTTTCAAATTAATAAAGATTTTTGTTCAAAAACACCAGCCTTCTCACCCGCTCAGGGTCTAGCCTACTGTGTTTTTTATCAGCATTGACACCCGATGTGCTGAAGAATCTTTATGACATTAGTGTCTATGGGGGTGTGATCAGGAACTTTTTCGACAGTTTCCTCAAATCGGGATATTTTTGGTGCCAATCAATTTGAAAGCCAATCAGGCTTTCGGCAGACTCCGGAGGCGCCAATTTTCAAAAGAAACAAATAAACGTGGTTGGTGGAATCGAAATATTCGATTCGCCGTTTTGGGCACTGGGATTCGGATTCCCGAATCTCGAATCTCGAATCCCTGCTTAGGATTCGAGGGTTCGCGGATTGGGTTGACCCATCCTAAAAGCCTTTCAGTGCAGTCCTTACGACAAGGGACTAACAGCAACACACAGCACTACGCTTCAGTGCTGTGTGTTGGGGCTGTGGTTCGTCTCTCGGCGTTGTCGTTTTTAACGACCGCGCTCAAAGGTCTTTACCACTTTAAATCATGAACTACAACCATCAAGCACGGATTCTATGAACGCTTATATGAACGGCGTTCATCCGTTACGTCATTCGCGTTTCAGGCGCGAACGAAAGCCGCAGTCCACTTCCACTTCCCTCGCCTTTTCAAGAATCGCCACAATGAGGAGCCACCAACCATTGGTCTGCTCAAACGAGTTCCAGCGATGGTTGGGCAAATCGCTTGAGGAGACCAAGAGGAGGCCGCTCCGCACTGTCACACAGAACGAGAGAAGATGGTGCTGGTGGTGCTTCTGAAAGAGCTCGCCGTTGTCGACCTCACAGAGGTGGGCAACGTTGCGACGTCCCTCATCGTAGCCGAAGGGGACGGAGAACAAAATTCACAAAGAAAAGGGGATACACTCAACGTGGCACCCGCAGAGGCGAGAAGGAATGACACCACGCGCTTCGTTAACAATAACGAACATGATTTAATATGAACTCTGTTAAACGCTGAGACATGATACTTCAAATGAACAATAACACAAATCGCGACAATAACCCACATGCGATAAAGCGAACACAACCCAAATGTATGATACCGTCCACATCTTCACCAGGCCGTGGACGATGGCGTGGCAGACGAGCTCTGAAGACGACTTCGGCAGTTACCTACGCGGCCGACTTTCCATGCTGTGGCTTTCGGTTGCTGCTTCCGTCGATCTTCATCTGCTCTGGTCTCCATTCTTGGTCCACGGCCGGGTCAAACAATAGCGAAGACGGCGACTTCGCGGCAGGCCTACTGTCCCACTTGGAGGCTCGGTCCCAGGAGCTCGGCTACCGCCCTCGTCGATCTGTCCGCTCACCACATCGTCGTCGGGTGCATCTCGTTCCGGTCAGTCGCCGCCAGCTGGGCCTCTAGGTCATAAGTCATAACTTCGGTTGCCCGGACGTCATCTCTTGTGAAAGGAGACTTCGGGGACGAACCCTCAGGTCGAAGGTGGGTTCCAGGCATCAAGGCGCCGCGTCGTCCATCTCCCTCCGGGCATCCGTCCGGGCTCCCGCTCTCGATCACATGTCGATGGCTCTTCGCTGGTTCCGACTCTCGACGCAAACTACGACTGGCTCTTTAGGCGACTGTCTCACTCTCTCCCTCTCTCGAAGTCATCCATAACCTTCCCGCGCCATGTCACAGTCCGGGTCAGTCACGTACGCAAAACCAAGAACACATGTGCGTCCGAGACTGCATTCTAAGAACGCTGTAATTTCCACCACTTCTGTTAACATACAGTTATGCTGCCTTCTACACAAAGCCGCCTCTAGGGGAAAACAACACTGTCTAAAGGGGAGCAGATGTCACCCTTCCCACAGAGAGACACTGCGTACATGTCAACTAAAGTTGTATGGCTTTCAACTGTGGGGGAACACCAGCTCTTGCGACCGTTTGAAAGTAACAGGGCGCGCTGTCCCTTTGATGCTAGGGAATTGGAAAACGTTCCGGAAACCGATTTTATCGAAAAGCCCAGCTCGTCACGACTAACGCTCTGGGGTAATCTGCGTCCTGGGCCGACTTCTAAGGGAACTTTGCCCACATATGCCGAACAGCGTCTGAGGAAAACCCAGGAAGAACCCCAGACAGCACAACCGGAACCGGGATACGAACCCGGGTACCTCCCAGTCTCAACGTGACATGGTCAGCACTGTAACCACTGAGCCACGCGAGCTGGTAGAACCGAACTGGTAGCTGATAGAGGGCGCTGGTAGAAGCGAGCTGGAGAGAGAGATGGAAGTTGTAAACCGCGGTTCCGTTCTCGTACGAATCATGAATGACGCAACGGATGAGTCCCCTTTCCTTTCGTGTCGGTGTCAAGGTGATAGCATCATTTTTTAAATAGTTTTTTTCTTTTTTGCGGGGAGAAATTTTTGCAATTTTGTGCCTCTTTTACTCCTATACCTCCTCACAGAAATGCTCCCATTACGCTATCTTGTTACCTCGTTCTTTGGTATCCATCCGCATTCTGAGTGACACATGGGACGCTCCCGCGCACTGGGTCACTACCTTCGATTGAACAAGTGGGCTATAGCGGGGGAGTTGCTACATATTCATCGCGGATGTATGGAGCATAGGGACGAAGACGCAATTGTTAGAATGTAAAGAAGAATTGCAGGTGTGTTGTCTTCTTTACGTTCTAGCAATTTCGTCTTCGTCCCTATGCTGCATACATACATGACATAGGTACATACATGATGAGTCACTACCTTGAATGGGATATCTCTTTCCATGGACGTAGTCGGTTGGAAAAACTGTCCAGGAACCCAACTTTTAGTACCTCGGCTGTCAATGGACAGACAAAAGTCGTGTTTTCGGGAGGAGGCCACAGTGATCATTCCGAGGGAAAAAGGAAACCGGAGAGGGGAAGAAAAAAGAACGCGTGGCGAGGTCATGCCTCGTTCTCTTTCTTCTCATTCTCTTCTGTGTGTTTCTCATCGTGCGCGCAAAGCCAGCTGAACAGATACACGATTTTTTTCTTGCCCCTTCTGAGCCGAAGAGGCCAAAACGGAGCTTCGCGCTCAACTTTTTCGCAAGATCCACGGGAACTCGAGAAGCTTTCGTTGGAATGGTGTGTGGGCGACATACACAGCCTTTCTTTTTTTCTTTCAGATAAAAAGAGAAGTCCAATTGTCTAGCCAATTCCTCGAGCTCAGACCTGGCTGCTTGTTTGTTTGTTTGTAAGAAAAAAAAAAAAACAAGGAGAAATTGAACTCGTCTCCCGACAACCTGCTTTTCAACCTCCTTCCGATAGTCTCATCGTATAGTGAAATCTGTCGTGTCCCCATGTCGAAGGGCTATCTTGGATGTTATGTATGTACCTTTAAATGGTTTCGCACGCACATTTGCACCAGCGGGAAAACATAAAGAACATCATGGCGCTAATTAGACACACAGTTAACGCTGGCCGGATAATAGTAATACTAATTTTGTGTAAAAGTAGTGAGACTGGCGCTATAAAAACTCTAGTATAGCTGATGAAGCGCAATACTAGCAATATCCACCTTCAGAGTATTTAGTTTGAGAAGTCAAGCATCGTCAACCACGTGAAATATAACAATCAAATTTCAACTAAGCACTAGAGAGATTTGATTGAATTGAATTGAAAAAGTAAATAAATAATATGGTAGTCCTACCAATGTCGAGCCAGCTACTCGAGAAAGTGTATACGGGTATATACAATTTACCACGTAGCTACCATGAAAGAGATTCGGTCGTATTTCTCAATGGGGGTCGCTTGGCTCAATCAAAGGTAAATATATCTTTATGGTTTGGTCTTTTGGGCACGTCTTGGAGACCTTGGAATCTCTGTAGAGGATACACGCAAACAATCGTCCATTACAAGCGTAATATGTGCTAAGCGACTTGCTCTGCAACATTGCCTTCCTGCTTCAACACACGTAACAGCACTTAAGCGATACTAAATCGACAACGCAGGTATCTATATGCTGTAGCCGTCGTGGGTATGTTCGCTGACAGGGTGATGATACAGCTTCTAGAGGGGAGGGGGGGGGGGGGTCGTCACCGATGGACGGCGTAGTGGGAGGCCACTTTTGAGTAGGAACGTTGTCCAGCTCTTAAATGTGATGGGTTCTACGAAGAGAACGCCCTGTTTTTAGCGCGTAATTCTACAACGGTGGTGGTGGTGATGGTGACGAGACCGACTCTGATGAGCCGCCGCATAAGTCAACCGGTGCCCTGTGCAAACTGTCCGTGAATCCTGTCCTCACGTCTCCTTTTTTACAGTTTCTTTTGCTTTCTGTATACAAGAATGGGAGACGAGTTTCAGTTTCACCCGTGTTGTTGTACGACAAGGGAGCATAACTACGTGATTTTTTTTTACTTTTCAGAACTTAAAAAAAAAAACGACCTCGAATAAATTGTTACTGGCTTTTTGGCCGCGTTTCATGTTTTTGTTGTGCGGTGTGAGTCGAGGGCTCTTTTGTTTTCTTACCTCTTATGGTTCAGTGCGCGCGTTCTTTTTCTGCTGAAGTTCGTTCCGTTCCACGAAAACCATTAATTTTGAGTCTGGCACGCGAAAACAGTATTTCTGCGGATACGTATGAAGTATGTGAAATATCTTCCACGCTGGACGGTTTTATTATGGGAGACACAGAAAAACGACTGACCTTAGACACGAGAAAAAAAGGAACGTATGCGACGTGCCTGATATCCACACCGAGTACAATAGTTCCTGGCCGCTGAATGACATGGGAATGCTTGCTGTCCCTCACCTATTTGTTTTTCTTTCTCAATCAGCACATGTCAGCCGCGTTCTGGCATTGATGGTTCACTGACGCCGCGCATGCAATGTTGCGAATTCGCCGAACACTTTGGGATATCCTCGAATCCGACAACATACCCTTCAGTATGAGGAGGACAAAAAAGTCGAAACGCAAACACCAACACAGAACCAGTAAATGCTTACCCCGTATGTACTTTGCGAATGACATATAGGTGGTATTGATATTTTTCGCTTGCCTAAAGTTTAACCATCGCTGCAAGACAGGAAAGGCACTTACATTCACTTACCGCTATTCTATTCCTTAGCGCCTATCTTTCGCCTATCTATCTCTGGCTGACCTCTCCTTGCGTGGACGCCACCTCCTCTTTATTAAACTTATATATACCCCCCCCCCTATCTTTCGCGTTCTTCATGCTGTTGCCATTATCGTGTCCACGTGAGGAACATACTCCAATCCGTACATGTAGTCACGTGAATTTAGTTGAGTTTGAATTTGAATGTAAAAAAAAAAAAAAACACTGGGAGAAATTGAATTCACCCACGTGAATCGATGTCATGTGATGTGATGTGATAAAGAAAACAAAATAGGGTTGTGAGTTTCGACGAAATCGAACTGGCTACCCCAGTACACTTACACACAGAAAGTACAAACAGATGATGAGATGATGAGAAAACAAAGAGACGATCACCACAGAAGAACAGAGATGATAATGGAGTTCAACATCTAGTTCAAAAGTTTCGAGCAAGTGAGTGTAACCTGTCGGAATCGCTGGGGGCACACACAGCACACATTCAGCGTGTCATAGCATGTCCATAAGCCCGGTTGTATGCAAAAAGTCTTCAAGTGCCCTCAGCGCCTTGTCGGACGACGGAGGACCTAACAGTTTCGCGATGTCGAAGGCTCGGGAGTCCACACGAGAGAGGCTCGTCTCTAATACCCTTCGAGCATCAACGTATTTCCGACACCTAGAGAAGGATGTGTTCTACGTCCTCTACAACGCCACACCCAATACAGTTCGGAGAGTCTCGCTTTCCAAGTTTGAAGAGAAGGCGTGCGCTGTACGCGCGCACCGTGGCGCTGCGACCAGTTGGTTTCAGCTACACGTAGTCTCTTTGTTAGACACCAAAACCCCTTTCGAGGGCTGCACGGCTCCGCTAGAACAAGATCTTGAACACTTGCCGAAATATCAGCGTCAGAGCGATAAGGTACGTGTGTGCAAGCGCAAGTCGTGCCGAGTAAAACCGACGCTACTGTTGCATGATTTGCCAAAGTTAAATTCTTGGCAAACTTTTACGCTGTCTTAAAAGTGCAATATCTTGAGGCGGAAATGGCCTTGAAGACTCTTCACGGAATCATACCACATTCAGAGGTCATACTTTTGTTTACTTTGGTATGATAAGCCATACACGATGCCCTCTGTCGTCGGTCGCCACCCAGCACTTTCTATATCCTCGATTCTTTTTTCGGTGCAACTCATAAAGACGGTCTTGCTGACGTCAGCTCCTCGTTAGCATTTGTAATGAAAACGATTCCTTGTGGCTGCTCCTGAAGAGTGCATCCCCTCGTTCCTCGTTGACGCCTCCGTGTCGATCGAAGCGTGCACGCGTTTTAGAAACGGCTGCGCAGTGGGGCATGCATAGTTCCCTCGCTTGAGAGGGATGGTGATCCAAATTTGAAAGTACGATTCCGCACGAATAGTCGAAGGTGTTGCAAGAAGGGCCGAGCGATGCCCGCCCCAGGGCGCGAGAGAAATCCTGAGCACCTGAAAGAACCGTTCCTAATCTTTTAAAGTCAGTTTCTCGAAGCCGAACGAATGGTATTGGAGAGAGCACTGATGCGAGCGAGTTGGATAGGCTCGGATGAAAGCATACGAGAAGATATAGCATAAGATCAAGGGCGGCTCCTTGCTGCGCCTACTGTCGCAAATAAAAATTTCGGTTGTTAGAATGCGGTTTTGTTTGTCGTGTCGTCTGTTCTCTCTTCCGCTCAGTGCTTTCATCTGTATTGATGGCGCGCGGTGCTGATGATAATGAGAATTCATAGCTCGATGTCTATGACTAGAATCACGAGCGACGCCAGAGCTGTCGGAAAGTGGGTAATGCTCTATTTATGCTATTATAGGTATGCTTATGGTAGCCATAATTTATGCTACATGAACGTATGCATTTTTAACGTAGTCTGTGCCACGGATGTGCCGTGCCAGAATCAAAGAGTGTGGCGCGCTCATCATCGTTCACCGCGTCATTTCCCGCGGAACGGTGACGGAGATCGACACTTTTCAAACCTTAAAGGAACAAGGAAGTGACGTTTAACATAGATCTAAACCCTGTTTCATTCATAGAGGAGTTCACCAGGAGCCACCATGCACGATATTTTTGCAGTGCGGTGTGTTGTCACTGCGTAATCAAATTTCCAAAGACACCACGAGAAAGCAGCCATTCGTCGGTCCCGATCTCCTCGCGTGACGTCAGAAGACCCCCACGTGTCATGAGGTCTGCGTGGGGAGCAGCCGTCTCTCATTGGCCATCGAAAAATTCATCTGCTTCTGCTACGGCGCTTGGACCGCACCGTGACAGAGTAACGAGACACATGATTGGCCCTCCCATCGGGACTGCGAACGTCACGAAGCGGCGTCGACGTCATTCGTTCACTTACAAGCTACTTTAAGACGTTGAAGGTTGCTAGAATGTGCGCAAGTAAGAGTACTCTCTTGCGCGCGCCACAGCTCAGCTGCTCTGGTGGTTCGTTCGAGAGAGCTCATGTTATTTACTGCAAAACACGCCGCAGCAAAAAACGAAAAATTCATCGATGGTCATTTTACTAGTACTCTTGTAACGGTTTGCAGAAGGCAGACAGAGCTTCGAGCATCCCCACGAGAAATAATGCAGGGGAGTTGAATCTGGGAAACAGGAAGGCCATGCCAAACAGACGATGGAGAATGAAACCCTGTAGACGCCCATATAATGTACAGTCATATGCGTGTAGGTGTGCATGTACGATTCAAAAGCATCTGCTTCTGGGTATCGTGGAGAGTGGAGACTACCAACTGTAAGTGGTGATTAAAGTACAGGCATCGCCAAGATAAACTTCGAGGTTTGCAACGGAAATAGAACAAGTAGAAACCGTGTCGGGAAGCTAAAATAGATGTTAGAGGACGGTATTATGCCCCAAAATTTCATGTCGATATTGTCACTTGGTCTGTTTCTCTGCTGATGAATCGTGAAAATTGAAAAACCGCCGCTGCCTACATTTGCAGTCTGCGTGTTTCAGCTCCTTCCGTCAGATGGCGAAACGGTCGAACGCGGCGTTGCTGCTTCGTTGTAATAAAGTGCCATATCAACGAAGCAGGTTTTTATAGAGTTTGTTTCCATGCAGACTCGGGAAAATAGTTACGCTTTGCAGTTCAAAATGAAGATGGCCGAAGCAGAGCGAGCACGCTGGCAGCGTCTAAATGAAGCTTTATTCAATTCAATTCAATTCAATTCAATTAGGAACACAAACACACAAACTCCGCCATAGGGGTCCAATAGCATAGGTAGTGAAGGACACCCATAGCCTGAGCCTCCGTGCACTATTCATCATCACAAGCCCTGTTTTTGCACCGCTCATTCAAAACGCTGTGTATCTTACAAAAACAAATTATACCACAAGCAAGTAATTGAACGTGGAGATTTAATTCATTAGCCAGTCAGATTTTGAATGCCAAAACTTTCATGGCCTAACTTTGTAAGCTTCGTAAAAAAATAAATAGAAAACACAACGTGCAGAAGCACACCGTTTCTTCGGGACATGTAATAATTAGTGCACGTATCAGTATCGGCAGTTCGATGTTTTATCGACCGCTAGGCGCTTTTCCGATATCGATTAATCGATTCTGACTAAGCTGGGTGAATACATAACGTAATGATTTTCGTTTCCCTCTCTGTCTTCTATTTTTCGTGTCGTTGATACGCGGTTCGGATGGACTATATGAGGGCATCAAATGAAACAGTACCTGATGATTCAGTGCTGTCCACTTTTCGGTTAATCTCTCTCTCTTTTTCTTTTCGATTTCTTTTTCAGAATTTCCTGCGTTTAATTGGGCTTCTCGTCCACCATAGCTTCCCATATTCAGCGATATAGTCTGGACAAGAGTCGATCGTAAGAAAAGCCGAAGGGGGGACAACCAGTATAGGCTATGAAAGAAAATTACAGTCGACCCCCGTTTATCCGGACGGTGCCGTTCCCGGCGAAATCGTCCGGATACCGGGGCATCCGGATAAATGAAACGACCGAATAGAAACGTCGTACAGAGCAAGGTTTAGTTAAAACACAGAAATCTCGTCAATGACAGCTGTTACATAGTAGTGTAGGTATTCGATTCCTGCATACTTGTGCTAATTGCATAGAGTTGAGCCACGCTGTTGCGCTGCTCGAAGAGTGTCAGTGCGGACGCAAAGTGTCAATGTCGGAGACTTGTTTCTCACTGGCGTCATCGGCACCGTCTTGCTGCACATCATCGTAGGCAACAGCAGCAATCACACCGTCATCAGTCATAACTGCGCACGCGTCATCATCCTTATCAACGTAAACGTAGTCAGAAACCGCAGCATCATCTACGGCAGTCGCAGTGAGCCTCTGCATCAGGGATCGCAGCTCACCTAGGGGAATGCCTTCATCGGCCAACGGGCCGTAAGCAGCAGGCCCTCGGGTTAGAGTTTTCCCCTCTAGAACCGGACAGTTGCTCGAGATATTTCCAAATGACTCGACTGGTCAACGTGACCCAACGCACACAAATAGAGAAGGGGGTCATCGTGCACGGTTGTCTCCCCTACGGAGGAATGTAGGTGACGGGAATAACCCCGTCACAGTGAAAAGGGTGACGAAGCGGGGTCACTGTCTCCTCTTACTCACGGTAGTCCGGATAACTGAAGCTGGATTACAAGAATTTTCGACTTTCGTTCCCTGGAATTCTTGTCCGAGTCCGGAAGCTGAAGTCCGGATAAACGAGAACAAAATACATAGAGGAAAATCCGTTCCCGTGCATTTTGTCCGGATACCGCGGGATCCGGATAAATGAAGTCCGGATAAACGGGTGTCGACTGTAATTCGGCAAAACAGATGTCTCATGTTTCTTATTGTGTTTCTGACCGTGCGTTTCTGGTAATGTTTAGATAGAAGGAAGCTAGACACATGTGTTCTAGTATATATGGAGCTGAAATATTCTCACATGTAGGAAGAACGACGACGACTGAGGTCACCCTTCGCGCCCATCCCAGTGATTAAAGGACTTCGGTCATTTCTCTCCCATAATATTTGGTGGATGTGCTAAGTGCCTTTCCACACGGCCTCTATTCGCTACAGTCGTCGCCTCCGCGGCCTTCCTCCTGAAATCACCATGCCTGAAGGCACCGTCACCCCAGGTCAAAACCACCTCTACTCCCACAAGTCAAACACTGCCTGTGCCCCGACGCTGTAATACGGATGAGGTAGTCCACGTCAGAGAGTCGACCCGGACCTGAACCGAAAACCGTTATTAACTGTTATTTTTGGCAGAACGGGAACTGAACCGAACCGAAACGGTCGACGCCATCTTGGAGCTGAACCGGAACTGAACCGTTAAAAAAATACCGGTAACCGGTTCCAATAACTGTTCACACAGAACTTAGCGTGGAACGTTGTCCATGAACATAAAAACTACTTTTCTTAAAAACCACTTGCCGAAAAACTGGTACCTTGCAGGAATGCTCTGGATTTTGTGAACCGTCATCGTCGAACCTAAACCCGAACCGAACCGATAAACGTTTCGGTTCGACACCTCTGTAGAGGTGTCCGCCGCCGCGACCACTTTTATGCGGACCGCTGCCGCCGACCCGAAATGATCGGCGCGCCGCCGCTACCACCGAGCAATAGCGTTCGTAGCGTGGGTCAAAAACCGTCAAAAACTAACTGCATGTCTGTGTATTTCCTTCCGTGCTTGTGTATCTTGAGGCTGTGTACACGTCATGCGCATTCCCAGGGTTTTTTCCAAGGGGGGGAGGAGCAAAGTGCTTTCTGGTTGGGGGCAAGGCGTGCAATCCCCTCACCTCTTTTCCCGGAGACGAACGTTGCGGACTGTGTGGGTGTTCTGCAGTTCACATCATAATTATGACATCTGGGGAAAATCATGACGACCTACGAAGGAAGAAAGGGTGCACAGTTTTTACAAATGACCCTGAGGCTCGAGGGGAGGGGGGGGGCGACCCACCTTGCCCCCTCTCGGTACGCCTATGGTACATATACACGGTTGTGAACGCTTTGAAAAGTAGGACGACGACGAGTCAGCTGCTACTGGTACAGGAAAGGTTTTCGCGAAGTGTCAACGTTTTAAGTAACGCTTCATTCGAAGAGCAAGCCAAGCTATGTGTGGCGTTATTTTGGAACTTTGGAAGGGGTGCGTCTATGGAAAAGACGCGTTGCGGACGAGTGCTTCTGTAATGAATGCAATGTCTCTGCAAGAAGGCTGGGACTTCATAGTCGTTTGGAAGGGTTTGTTCGTTTAGTGAAGAACTTTAAAATGAGCTTTGTTGCTGCGTATGGCACCTGTTTGACGCCCACAAGGTTAAAGGTGGTCCCGGGGATCCTAAAATTAAGACATATCAGATATAAAATTCTCTTCGCCGCCGCCGTGTCTAAATACGCGCCGCTGACGCCGCCGCCGCGAAGGACAAATTGACCTGTCCGCCTCGGCGCACACTTCTAGACTCCCCTTTAAGATAGAGCGAAATAAATGGCAATCCAGCGTGAACAGTGCATAGATGTATTTGTGCATTCTGCCTCGAGCAGGTCTGGACAATGGACGTGCCTTTGCAATAAAGACATAAAATTTTGTCTTTTGTCTGTACCCCTTGGGAAGCCCCAATTCTTCTGAGAATAGCTTGGTGTATTTCGCATTCTGCCTCGAGCAGATCTGGTGAATGGACGTGCCTTTACGATAAAGACATAACACATACTTGCACACACAGTATTTGCTGGGACCTGCAGGCTGCGGAACGAAGTCCACTATCGTCACCTCGGGGTCCCTGCTGAACTAATATACAGGCATACTATCACATGCCGGTGCTTACACCAAAGCCTGATAAGAATATTGCTCGTACACTCTTAAAACAGAACTTCACTACATAGCACGCTGAAGGTTAGCCATTGCATATAGAATAATACCGTTCTCACTTCCGATTTGTGGACCCAAGCAGCACAACATCTTGGCCCAATACTGGACCAAGATTGGACCAATATTTCATTTCATTTTCATTTCATTTTATTACCTTAAGGACCCTTTACACAAGTTTTATTTATTGGGCCAGTATTGCCCACATCGGTCCAACATTGGACCAAGATGTTGTGCTGCTTGGGGAAAGCGCAGATCATAGGCCCTTTCGTGCCCCTTATACACTAAACTGCACGCCCAATTACGGTGTAGGCAAATAGGCCGAACCTTAGTGCCGATATTAAGTTTACTTACAAGTACCAACGGTGCCAAGCCAACATCACCGTGCTTTTCCGTTTACTGTCTAATTTCTACCAAGTGTTTGTTATTGCTCTAGTGCCGTTTCAACAGTACTAGATTTTGCTCTCGGTACAGTGATCGACTACATCACGTATCGCACGAACAGCCTCGTCTGAAGAGCGTTCGGAAAGCTTCGTCCGGGCGGACGCGCCACTTGAAGAGCTCGTTACATAGTCGACACTGCTCAAGTGGATCCCTTTATCCCTGTACATTATGCCAGGAATGGGGGGGCTTCGTGTTCGCGACAACAGAAAGGACGACAAACAGCCTTATCGTGATGATGATGATGATGATTGGGGTGTTTCTTCGCCACAGGCAGGGGCGTCGGAAGTCCCTCGCCACAGGGATTGATTGATTGATTTTAAAAGAAAAAAATGGAGATGGTGGTCTCGAGCCACTCGGGACTGGCTACTTAAGGACGCGTTATTAATAAAAGAAAGGGAAACTACACTAACCTCGACGCTTTGAAACGCTTTGAAAGAATAAATGAGAACATCATCACCTAGCTTGGCACCAAAAGCGAAGTCTCAAGGCACTAAAAACAAAGAGCGTCACAATGTGTCAAAGAGGTCCGTCGAGACGAGAAATTGCACAAGGGCGCGCATGGCACAGGGAGGCGAGCTCAAGTTCGAAGGATATGTAGATCAAGAACATTTCGTGTATAAAAATGGATGAATAGAAAGAAATTTAAAACGAATTAAAACGTAGTAACGTACTACACGCAGTGCAGAATTACTTGAAATGTGCTGCTATGAAAAACAGCCTCACCTTAATTGCTTCACTCTCTCGCCAGGCAACGCCGATCTTTCGCTATCTGATTCACATGACGCGAATAAGATTTTTCTACATTTAGGTTTGGAATGTGCTTCGTGTCAGAGTGGTAGCGATGCTACTAGTAAATACATTCATACCAAGTAACAAATTCTTCCCACTTAAGAAACGTTACCTACAGTATCAAAATTCATATTGATGAATGTGCAAGTCCTGTATAAGCATATGCCTTACAAGAGAATGTCCTGCACCCTGTCCGATCTGTAGGCATGAAGGGGGAAGGGCGAGGCCCCAGAGCCCGAGCTCAAGGGGGGCGGTCGATCTCCTTGCCCGCCTTCCGACGGCCCTGGCCACAGGTGATATACTACCCCATTACTCATTCCAGAAAGACCCAACGAGGCGAACGTGTACTTTTGTTTATTTAGTTGGTGACGCAAGCCGCGTGATAAAAACTGTGGTACAGTTAAGTAAGAGCCGAAAGCCGATCCCCTTGTCTAGGAAGCGCTGCTATCGCGAATGTTAAGCGTGGAGGTAGCCTAATGATTCTGAGAGGTCTGCGAGACAATTAATTGGGTAGCAGAGGTGGAAAGCACACGTGCAAACGCGCAAACTGTGTACTGCCTTTCAGAAATCCGCTCCAATCAACGTGAGCGCATAAACGTGCAGTATTACGTGTGACCCATTATACAGCTTTGAATGTCTTTAATTACAGTGCTGAGTAAGACTATCGGGGTTGTTAATCGCGTGCGCTCGAATAAGCATGAGTACACCATGGTCAGTATGGGCACTGATGCGAGCATCTTCAGTTCAATCTAAAGAATACGAATAAATGCGATTGATTATATTGGGTTTCAAGGAACTAAGTGAGCCAGACAAAGTGGCTCTGCACGTGTCTAAGTAACCTAATAAGTCGCATTGCACGGCTTTTTACTATCCCACTGCAAATATGCCACTGCCGTATACCCATAATGGAATAATTGCTTGGACAGCAGGTGCCAGATATTAAAGACAATTCGATTCCTTTATTGAGTTATTGTAACGGCGGATTCATTGCATGTGGAAATTCGACATAAACTGTTGCAACCGTTGCACCCTTCACAGTAACAGAATGAGCAGTTCAGCATGTAACATCTGGTGGGGGGATAATTTCGCGTTATTTGCAGCCCCCGAGGCTGGTACCTCTGTATCAAGCGTATACAGCCGGGAGAGGTCTCGGGCATCGATTAGTGTTTCCCTTTCTTTCTCTTTTTTTTCGGCGTCCCCTCTTCCTTAATGGAATCTTTCGCCTCCCCTTCCACCTTCATTCGATCAGCACAGAGCCCTGTAACAAAACCGTATTCAATTTAGCGAGAACGCACCGAGCACAATTCTGAACCCGATACACAGCCGTGGGGTAGATATGAAGAGCGTTGCGAATATGCGAGATGCGGCTCTAATCAGTTGATCCATCAACCGCGATTGGAAAATCAAATTATGCGCATAGAAAAGCGTGTGCGTCTTCGTATGGCACGTGAGCATTAGACGAATGCGCCGAAGAAACCGGCTCGCGAGTCCAGCCGGAGCAATATTCTAATGGGAAGTGGCTCGAGATCGTGGTTGACGCAAGAGCAAGGCGGAACGCTTTTGGAGCGCGCAAGTGAGCGTTGCAGATTTTCTCTTTCAAGCTCGTTAAGTTCCCCTTCGTTAATACCAGCCTCTGTGAGCTCAACCAAGCGCGCGTGAACTGTCCGCTTGTTACTCGAAGGCAAACACGCGTATTTACGTGGGTCTGAAAGTCGTGGGAGACTGGTGCTCTTGCAGAAAGCTTCGAAGGACGAAACTGGCGGATGATCCTAAGTATGCAAGTGGGCACGTGGAGCGTGCGCCTCTTCAGGACGAATCGTGTGTGGTGTATATATAATTGGGGGTTTACGTCGCGAGACAACTGAGCGTGTGTAGTGAAAGATGGTAGATTCACATTGCGCATGTTTTCTCTCTCACGCGAAAAGTGGCAACAAAGGATATATATGCTTTGAACGGAGACGGAAACCAGCTTCTCGTCTTCCACAAGTATTTGATTTAGCGCTGTCCTGAGACGTGTGCAGACGTAGCACTGCAATATGTGTACGGTATTCATATACCAAGGCAGCTTTCAAACTTGTCCGATTATGATCTACTTCGAGAAAACCAGCTGACGATTAACTATCGCCCTCTTGCGCTATCCATATGGTACGCCATTGATACGACAGCGAGAAAACGTCCATTTTGTGTGTGTGTGTGTGTGTGTGATGTTGAATATGGTCATATATACTGACAACTCATTTCTGCAAAGATGAATTCCGCATGTTCATTTTAAATAGGGATGGGCCAACCGAATCCGCGAATCCTCGAATCCTAGGCAGGGATTCGAGATTCGGGAATCCGGATCCCAGTGCCCAAAACGGCGAATCGTATCTTTCGAATCCACCAACAATGTTTGTTCCTTCCTTTTTAAAATTCGCGCCTCCGGAGTCCGCCGAAAGCCTGATTGGCCGGCGGGTGTTTTCTTGTTTGTTCGTTCACTTTCCCCTCGATTGAAAGAGTTCAGGGAGAAGCTCTTACGTTACAAGTTTAAAAGTAACATGGTTTTGCTATTGTGTCTGCTTCCAATCACCTATGTGGTCAAATAGATATATTATTATTATTTCTTAGTTTTACGGAAAGAATTCAGACTCGAGAGTTTATGTATTTCCTGTAGTCAATAAACAACATGTTAAATATATTACATTTAAAAAGTATATAAGTATGTTTTCTCCTGAAAGTGAACTATTATTGAATTTGTTTTTCGTTAAACAAAGGCATCAAATTCTGCTTCAAAACACATTTCAGTAGAAGTGTTTTTCCCCCTGGATTTTTAAACTCTTTTTTAAGAGCGGATTCGAAAGATTCGTGGATTTGCGGAACCTTCCTTCGATTCGGAAAATTCTGGATTCGTCCCATCTCTAATTTTAAACATGACAAAATAAGTGTCTTCCACGTGCTTACCACCAACTCAGGAGCCGGAGGACGATAAGCTAAGAACACTGTTATACAGTATAAGAGGAATGTGTCCGTCTCACATCTGGAATCGTCGTCAAGTACCACAAACACATTTAAACTACACCTTGTGCACACGTGTGTTCAATATCCAGTGTCAACAAACAGCCTATAGGATAACTGAATCAACAGATCCATCACGCTCGGGAAGCTCCTTCGTCTTCCTCTTCAATTCACCCATGCAGGGATCCCTCGCACGAATGATTTCGAGTCAACAAACACGTGCCTGATACGGGGTTCTGGAAACCTGTGTCCTGAACCGTGTTTTCGCGCTCCTAGATAAACACGCACGTTTAACGTCATCCTCAACGCAAACGCACAAGCGGCGAACGAAAATGTAGCGCTTACGACGCTTGGAAACGCAGATAGTTCCTCGTGCCCCTATCACCGCGAAGTAACTGATATCCTACCCTTATTTGTTGATTACGCCATTCATCCCGTTGTAAGACACGATATGCGAGGGTGCTTGAAAGCATTCTATGCGTATGCGAGGCACCGCACGTATGTTTAAGTATGCATAAGGCGCAGGAAGAAAGAAAAACAGAGGCAGCAAGTTCATGCAGGTTAATTTCCAAACTCAAAAGCCTCCACCAGCTTCAAGTCCCATACAATCTGTATTTGCAACCTGCAAGTAAACTTTCCAGTCGATGAACTTGTATGTTGTACTTACGAATTGAACCTCAAGTTCCATTCACGTTCACTGACCTGTATTTTTCGGGAGATGATCCCCGCGTGACAGTGTCGCGATTTGACTTTGAAGCTTTGGGTAAAACTATCATCCTTGCGGTTCCAGTGAAACTTGGGGTAGAGGATCGATATTACGTTGCCGCAGTTCGTGGACTAATAACTTTTTTTGTCGCGTATCTGTAATTTGAGATGTAAGTTAGCGCTCGCAGGCCACGTCATCAAAGGTGTTGCCTTGGACGTCACTGTTAACGTCGCGCAGCCTGGAGAAACACTTATATTGTTGACCGACGTAGATGGAACTGACGGAAAACCTGCAGAAGACTGTTGTAGTAACCTGTAACGCCGACTTTGAACGTGACGAACATTGCAGACACGCCACTTGAACATTACTTGAAAGTTCATGTATCTATTTCGCGTGTCCAACCTATGCCTATCTTCAACCCTTTCATTTTAGGCCAGAGATCAATCCCTGACCACTATTTATTTTTACGCAGTGGCAAGCGCAGCAGACGAGTGAGGGTAGCACGCATCGAAACCACAGTAAATATTGGCTTTCGACCGGAATCCTCCCAAGGATTGACCCCCATTCCTCATAGTCACGGAAAAAGAGTAAAGTAGAGTGAAACAGGAATCTTGGTGCGTTGCTGCCCCTGCGTGCAGTCCCCAAGAAAAACGAATAGTTTTGTCGCATATTCTGGAGGTGAACGTCTGAATCGTTTGTATAAACGAGCTATTACTCCGCCGAGTGACTTCTGCATCTGCGTCTGTTCCTGACAGGGAGACTGAAAGTGAATGAGACGCTTTTGGAAAGCCTTCTTGAAAAATGGTAGACGGCGCCGTTGTGCTTTGAGCTCATTTTTCGTCTTCCGCCTAGGTCTTACTAACGAAGTGCGAATCTGTCTTCGTCATTCACAGGCTCTCACGTGTAGCTAACGGGCTCCGCCTAGTTTGTCCTCTGTTGTTCTCTTCATTTTCTATGGCTATTTTTCCTACAGCTTCTATTTAATCTGTCGCAGCTTATCAGATTCTGCTGAACGTGTGAGATGTAGGTAATATGAGCAACCCCGTATGACCCGTAGAATAACCACGTTCTGCAGAAACAGTTCCTCTGACGTCTTGTGGCCTACTGTCGGAGCAAATTTGGTCGATCGTGTTACAAGTGGAATGCTTCAGGAACAGTCTTCAAAATATATCGCTTCGTTACGTCACTTTATTAACGACTATGACATTGTCGTATGAAAACAGCTGAGGGGTTCACCACGCAGGGGTGCGATGGAACACAACAGGAGCTGAGAGGGAACACTATAGACAACTATACTTCGTGCTTCGTAAGTGTTGCCTTATTTGGCCCCCTCCAAATTTGGAAAATGCATTCTGCGTTAAAACATGCGAATAGCAACATTTAGAGCTTTGCACATTCCTTGACGCGCTCTGTTCACCGTCAGACAAAATCCAAGAGCGGCCTGCGAAGGAGAGTGGCGAAGCCAAGTTTTCGTTTCGCTGATATGTTACCGCGACGCTGTTCAAACACACACACAATAATAGTAATAAGCAGAAGTACTGTTTTCATCAAATGCAGCGGGGCGCCCTCGAAAAGAAACCTGCTGAGACTGAGTCACGCTCCTTGCCGCCTGCTTCTCGAAATAATAGGACGCAGAATCAGTGCAGACGATGAGTGATTCCAAATCTCTTTGTTCGCGCTTTTATTCCCTGAGTTACTATTGCGCTAGGGAACGCACCCCGTGGCGTCGTTCAGCAAACCCGACATGTAGATTCATTTCCTACAAACCAAAATTGCTTAATGTTGGCAAATGTTCTGAGACTCCTCTTCCATGGGAAAGTACGTTAATTTTTACCTTTCCTTTTGCTGTATCATCATCATCGCCATCACAATCATCATCACCATCATCGATCGTTGCCATCACCTAAAAACAGAAGTTCACTGCATAGCATACACGCTCAAACCCAACCACCATAACTGCATGAAAGGATACCGTTATCACGCTTGACTTGAAGGGAGAGTGGGTCGTGCACCTTTCTGTCACTATGAGCGTAAATACAAAGTGCAAGACAACAACAACAACATATATATTGTGATGATGAAGTGGGGAGGTTTTCCACTCTAGGAGTGGAACGCTACCCCATAGCTAGGGGTCTAATATGAGTGGTGACAATGATCAGTGATGACGATGAGAGATGACGGGAATGATCGAAGTGGAGATGACGATGCTGGACGTGATCGTGGGGGTGGGAGTGTCCGAGGGCGCTGCTGGGGTCATAGTGAGTCCTTCAGGCCTGTCGCCTCAAAGAAGTCAACCACGTGACGTAAGGCCGCCCTGGAGTCGGCCGCGGTGTCCCAAGGACCGAGGATGGTCGACAAGTCGAAGGGGCGGCAGCCAAGGGTGGCAAGCTGCGACTGCAGTGTACGCCTCTCGTTGACATAGGCCCGGCAGCGAAGGAGTATGTGCTCAACGTTGGCAAGTACGCCACACTCGTTGCACATAGGGCTAGCCTCACAGCCTAGCTGGTATCGATAGGACGGAGTGAAGGCCACATTCAGACGTAGTCTGTGGATGAGTGACTTCAGGGGACGAGGAAGCTTTGCAGGCAGTCGGTATGACAGCGTTGGGTCTATATTTCCCAAAGAGGACATAGCTGGAATGTCGTGTTGCCACTGTAGGGTAGACCAGGAATCGGACAAATGCCTGAGGAGGGATCTTCTGTCTCCTCTCGAGAGTATAATGGGCATAGAAGGTCGTTGTTGGTGTGCAGCGGCAGCGGCAGCGTCGGCCTCGTGGTTCCCAGTTATTCCGCAATGCCCTGGAACCCACTGAAAGGCAACGTAGTGGGAGCGGTCTTGTAGGGACTTCAGGGCGCACAGGATGTCTATCACCACCGAGGCAAGGGAACCGCGGATGCCCATGTTTTTAATGCACAGGAGAGCTGCTTTGGAGTCTGTGTAAATTACCCAGTGCCGCGGTTCACAGTCTTCCGCATATGTCAAAAATAACAAGATAGCATAAAGTTCAGCGGATGTCGATGAGGTACGGTGAGATAGACGACACCCACGTGTAACAGACTGTGATGGAATGGCAAAGTGCAAGAAAAATACGCATGCCTTCCATTTTTCAACAAATCGGAGGAGAAAACAACCCAAGCAGCACAATCTACTGAAAGTCGAGTGCAATGGGGGTGGGCGGGTAGGTGGAAGGCCTTGAACAGACCCGTGAAACTAAAGAACATCGATATGACACATACCGTCCACTCCCATTGCACTCGACTTTCAGTACATTGTGCTGATTGGGAAACGATATGATTCGGAATGGCGGTTTGTTACAGGAGCGCGTTATACGGTCCAGCCCGTCCAGACACTCCAAACACTCTCTTCAAACAGAACTTCACCACATAACAGGCTGAAGTTCAATCATTGCACAGAATGATATCGTTATCACTCCTGATTTGTGGAAAGCGCGGGGCATGCAACTTTCTTTTTCACAGTTAACAACAACAACAACAGCAACTTTATTTTAAGATTATGAATGGGGAGTTTCATCGCCAGGGGCGATACTCTACCCCATTGCTGGACGTGATGTGGCGAATGAAATAATGAGCCTCTTCACAATAAGGATCGAAGTCCTGTGGTGTCCAAAAATGTCAGAAGAGCTTCGAGGGCAGAGCGTTGGTGGGCTGGATTTGGCCAGGGACAAAGCAGTTTTGAGAGAGAGATGGGGGCGAGAGTCCAGCTGCTCAAGAGACCCGGACAGTGTGGTTCGGGAAGGTTGGTAGTGTGGGCGATGAAGAAGAATGTGCTCTAGATCTTCTAGAGCACCGCAGTGCCTCTGGGAGAGTCAACTTGTCTCAAGCGGTAACGCCACTGAGCTGTAAAAGCCACATCGAGTCGCATTCGATGAATTAATGCAGCATCTACAGTTAACGTTTCTGCATGTGTGTCACTGAAAGGCCTGCGCCTCTCGTGTTCAACAAATCAGAGGAGAGATTCGGAATAATCGTTGACCAGGAGAGTATTATGCAGTGAAGTTCTGCTTTAAGAGCGCAGGATGATGATGCGATGGGTCTCGTCATCCTGTGCATATGACACTGTGTGCGATGCATCTGAACAGCGTTGAGTGCATTCACCAGCGGCACACATCACAGTGGTGATGATGGCAACCATCACCATATTCACAACCATCATCACGCACCCTTCAGACAGAACGTCACTGCACAGCACGCTCCAATGCAACCAACTATATCGTCCCGAATGACCTCGTTCTCTCCACTGATTTGTTGAAAACGGGAGGCGTAACATTTTTTTTTCTTTTTTTTTGAGGGGGGGGGGGCATTTATGCAGCTAGTTAATTGACACAAAAAGGCGTACGCTTCGCGCTTTCTGCAAATCAGGGGTGATAACGTTATAATTCTCTTGAGAATACACTCTAAAAACAGAGCTCATCGCAATGCTCGCTGTGCGCCAACCATTGCCACGAATGATAGGGTTATCGCTTCCGATTCGAGGAGAGAAGGGGACGTACGCCTTTTTGTGGCAATTTGGGTATATGGTAATTGCCACAAAAAGGCCTACGCCTCCCTCTCTCCTCGAATCAAAAGCGATAACCCCATCGTTCGCGGCAATGGTTGGCGCACTACACTCTTAAAAATGAACTTCACCACATAGCACGCTCCTAGCCAATCATCATCTCGAATGATATCGTTATCTGCCCCGATTTGTTGAAAACGAGAGGCGTACGCCTTTTTTGTGACAATTATGAACACCATAAGTGTCACAAAAAGGCGTACGCCTCCCGTTTTCAACAAATCAGAGCAGATAACGATATCATTCGAGATGATGGTTGGCTACGAGCGTGCTATGCAGTGAAGTTCATTTTTAAGAGTGTACGTGCTATGCGGTGAAGTTCTTTCTTGAGAGTGTACACTCAAAGAAGAGTTATAAACATTGATATGCAACTTTGTTTGCAAAAACAACACAGCCAAACAATAAATTCCATGGAAATTGATGTTCTTAGGCTGGAACACAGAAGAAAGGACAACACGCACACATTCATTGTCAATAAATTCTAATTGATTCAGACCAGCTCCTGGTTAGGATGATGACTTTCCACCCTGAGACTGGGTGGTGACGCGGGTTCGAATCCCCGCACCGGCTGTGCTGTCTGAGGTTTTCCCTGGGTTCTCCGGCAAACCTTCTAGACGAATGTCGGTACAGTTCCTCCTGAAGTCGGCCCAAGACGAATACTAACCCCCCTGTCCCCCACTCCTTCCTGCTGTCCTCTGTCCATCTGTACTCGTCTGTACGCCGCTCACAGCCAAAGTTGCCTCGCAGCTCTGAAACGGAACTTTAAAAAAAATGATTCGGTATCATTCAGTTCAATGGTTCGCCTTCAGCGTGCTATGTGACGAAACTCTGTTTTGAAAGTGTAGTAATAAAACACACGACCACCTTCGGTTATTCTACACGTCAAAGGTATGCAGGCCGAAACAGACGGAGAGAATTGTAGACCGTAATTTATGTATAATCATACCGGAAAGAGACTGAGTAATATACTGGTCTTTGCAGTGGTGCATTTGAAAAAGCGGAAAGATTTCACCTAGTGCGAACTTCCCGAAAACACAAGGTAGCTCCTGTCACTTCCACGCACGAACTCGGTCAGATAGGCGTGATGAGGTTGTTACGGTGCAACGAAAACGGCGAGCTACTGTCCTTCCGGCAGTTCATGTTTTCCTCATCACGGATTGACGCTTTTATTTAAATGTTCTCGCGTACACCTTTCTGTATCCACTTTCCTTTTCGGTCGTCAAGGGTAACCTTACAGTGCGCGACAGCTTAATGCGGGAGTCACGATTGTGCAAAGTGTAGTTTTGTGTGTGGAGGAAGAACGGAGAAGACTTCGCGTACGCATCCGCGCACGGATAGTGAGAGAAAGAAGAGCGCACAGAAATTTCAGTTGGTAAGGAACTTACCAGCGGACCTCTCACTTTTAACCAAAGCGCTCAGCGGTATTAAATACAAGGAAACCATCGAGTTTATACCCCATTGCTGGCGGTAATGTATTGAAATGGAATAACGAAATCGCTTCACAGTGAGGACCGAAGCCCTACGGAGTCCGAAAGCTTTAGATGTGCTTTTAGGGCAGAGCGTTGGTGGGCTGGACTTGGCCATGAACAGAGCAGTTTTGACATTTTGACAGAAACGTGTACAGAAGGACAGCTGAAGACACAAAAGCTGTATACGAAATGCGCGGCAGCGCCCAACGTGAGGGCGCTGTGAGTGGCGTAGCCAGAGGAGGTGGTTTCGGGGGTTCAACCCCCTCCCGAAATCCCGTAATCCCGTAATCGTACCTTTGGTAGTGCATTTGGGAGAGGGGAAGCGAGGGTGACACCCTCTCCCCCATGTAAAGTTCCCGTAGAACCCCCCCCCCCCCCCCCCTGAAATATTTTTCTGGCTACACTACTGGGCGCCGTGACCTTTCTTCTCTGATTGCTGTCGTAAAAACCTCGCATGGGTACCTTTGCTTGACTGTTTTGAATGGTACTTGACTAGTGTGGTTTCTGCGTTCTGTCGTTGTAACAAGCATCATTGTGTGTAATACCATCACCCCATTTGCTGCTGCTGCTGCTGATCATGATGATGATGAATACGGTAGCCAAAAAAGAGATCTAGGCGTTACTTGACGTGGCGCTGGCTCATCCAGGGCGTTTAAGAGTACATGTCTAAAAAATCTCGAAACTAAGTCTCACTCAGAGTGCCACTACGGACAAAAAAAATATTTATTTGATTTCGTATTTAAAAAAAATCAACTTGGCTCAAAGGCTCAGACACCAAATAAAAATGCCGTCAGTGAATATTACGCTCTTCCACGAATTTTCGAAGAGAACAAAACTTCACACTTTTGGGTTCTCTAATTCCCTAACAGTATAGGTGACGTCCGTGGCGCCTTTCACCTAACCACGCACGTGTTCGCTCTCCGGCCCACGTTGGGAAACCGCCAAGGACCTAGAAGAGGTGCACCCCGCCCCGACTCCGACATTTCTGAGATTGCCCAGCACAGCGCGGGTGCCAGTACATATACCCCCGCACCCGAGGACGATTCCCGGGGAAATTACTGTGCCAGACCAACGCCAGCTAGATACAGAAGGCCGATTTCCCGTTGTGGTGAAACGGCTGTGATATTCAGAACGAGCACATCCAACTGCCCCCGATACACACCTTCGTTTCTCAATTTTGTCTTCCTATTACGAAAATTAATTCATCAAAGAAACCAAAACAAGCTGAGAAACTGAGAAAAAGTATGTGCTGTTGCACACATGAAACTGCTTAAACTGCCCTTGAGCGCTCTGGAAGAACACCTTATTTGTGACCAAAATACAACAGCTGAGCGAACATTGAATTTATACCTTACTCAAAATACACAAGATGTGCTGCCGTGCATGTGATACGATGATACTGCTTAAATGTACTCTGAAAGCGCTGGCACCTCAGGCATGGTTGCTCTAAGCTAGCGAGCAACAGCAAGGGTATACGAACACAAGAAGTCGAGCACAAGTGGTGGAATGCACTTGATTAATCAGAAAATGAAATGTCTCAGTACCAGGTGTCACTGTTCCGTCAACAAAAACAGATGAACTTTGAAGGGGCATCTGGTTGGCACTGGTGACAGCCTTCAGATTGAAACCCAGACGGTGATAGTTGACACGTGAAGTGCAAGCTTTTCGGTGGTGCCAGAATGCCTGCGAAATCATTTAACAAATAAGGCAATTCCAAATCTGTACTGAGAATACACCCGCTGGGGCGTAATCTCAAAGGATGAAGCAGTAACTGACAGATAGCGTATCTTTCTCTTCTACGTGATGTAATTTGCACCGCATGACTGACTTGTCTAACATTACGCGTCTTACCTTTATCTGCTGCCTAGTCCTGCCCCTGCAAACTCCTGCTGCAGATAAGGTTGGCCCGGCATCCCGGACGAGACATCTTCGGCTTCTTGTGAAACAAGTTGCGCATTGCTTCCGTAACATTCGTATGAGCCAGATGAACAGATCACTGCTTTCGAAGGTGGCACCCAGTCGGAGTTGTAACCGATTGTTGCAGTCAATAGATTTCTCTTTCACCTTTCGGAAAATTGTGGTTTGAAACATTGGAACTGCATGCTGAAGTGTTCTTGCAGACGGGAGCAAAAGGCTCACGCATTCTCGGCACGCAGCACAGAACACGAATCACACCAGGAAGTCTGTACTGGCCTAGCAAATGCTTTGCAGTCGAAGGAAGCAAAACTCACGTTCCTCGTGGGTTTAGTGAAGTCCAGAAATATACTGGCTCCCTAATAGCGAACTGTTTATCACTTCCCCAATGTGAATCTGCGCAGCAGACGGCTCGGCAGGAGAAACTGGCCGGCTTGGCGGAAGAAACCGAGCCAAAAGTCATGCCAAGCCGGAGCGCGGGCAGACCACGAATGTGTCGTCGACACAGGGTTTGCGGGCCACAAGACGGGATGTCAGTGAAACTAAAAATTCACTTTTTCGGAAAACCGCGAGGAGTTTGGGATAACTGTTTTGCATACATAATCAGTGTTCCCTTATGAACACATCGTGTGAGCACCATTCCATTCTGTAACACTCGAAAATCGGCGTAGCTGAGCTTTAACGACTCATGTCCCATCATTGCTCGTGGCACATAAAGTCAGAATTCGTGTGCTACCGCGATTCGCCGTTGTGCGAATTGAAGCACTCGCAGATGATTGCAGCTATCTTCGCAAATTTTGATCTGTAGACTAAAAGTGCAACACGCTTTCCAGAAAATTAGTCCTGAGAAAAATATTAGACAGTGTTGCGATCTATTTTGTTTTCCCATTTAGTACGCGGGGCGTTCACTACTCGCAGACGACAGTGGCTGCTCATGCGGCTGACGGTGGCTCGTCTCCATGGCTACGACGCTGAATGCACGTGCGTGATTGGTTACGGCTGTTGACAACACGATCCTGATTGGCTAACTCTTAGTTCTTACGTCACGTCGAGGAGTAAACAGGCTTATTTTCTCTATCTAGGTGGTGTTGGCCAGACGCGTGGCAGGTTGGGCATCCCATGACGTCGTGCTTTTCAAAACTAGAAATTAGCTTTGTGATAGGTACTTTCGCGACACATCGGGAGACAATGATTTACGAGAATATAGCGTAAGACATGCATTTTGCAACGGCATAAATTCGGTAGGATTCCCAAGAAGAAGTACACAGTGAGATTTAGTCCGTAACGGTACTTTAAAGGGAGACTTCGCGAGGATTCGAAAAAAAAAAATAGGTGAGCATCATACCAAACACGAACCACCCCGTCGATGCCGAATACAACATTCGCATTCATTTTGCGCGAGTAATTAATTCGTAAATGATGACAACAGCAAACCAAAACCGGAATGCGAAGAGCAGAAAACGGAGCTCCATACTACGGCGGTTCATCCGGAGGAGGATACCGTGACGTCACCCAGCATTGTCGTCTGCTTCGCAGCTTGCATTCTCCCTTGCCGGATGCCAGATGATGTCAGCAGTGTGTTGCTTTGAGTGCCCTCTCGCATCACAGAGGCGAAGCGATCGCTTCGTGATAAATTAGTTTGAATAAAATCTGCACTGTTTTGGAACGAGATATTTCGTACACATGTTCCTGACATCTCAAAGGTTACGGATATACCACAACCTTTGTGGTGATTTTGTTGCGGAGTTCCACTTTAGGTATGGTGGGTATGCTTTAAAGCAGCAATGAGGTGACATTTAACGTGTCTCGAAACCCTGTCTCATTCGTCAAGCTGGCCATCAGGGTACACCATGCGAAACATTGTCGCACTGCGGTGTATTATAACTGCGCTATCAAATTTACAAAAAGAATCGGCGAAAGCAGCCGCGGACGGCCGACACGATACTCGCGTGACGTAGGCAAGTCCCCGTGCCCCTTTTCCTTGTTTCTTTCTTCTCAGCTCACGCGATACGCTTATACGTGCTTGAGCTGTGCCGCCCTACGTCACGTGCCTAGGAACCACGTACGTCACGACGTCCTCTCGTTCTCCGATACGCTCTTTTCACTAGTTTAGGATTTTTGAAAGGTGTGCGGAACAGAGGCCTCGCGTGCGCTCTGTAGGTCACCTGGGGGTGACATCAGTGCTCCTTTAAAGGAGTCCAGAAGGCCATCTAAAAGATTTTCTGTTTCTGACGTATTATCAAAGGATGTGCCTTGACTTGACGACAGATAAAAAAAAAGTATACACTGAAAGGATGTGACTTGACGACAAACAAACAAATAATGCTCTGTATGCAATGTCATTTCTTAGGGGGAAAAAAACGCACCCGAACATCGACGCACGCTTCCTCGCTCAACTCGCTGTGCAGGGTGAAACGAGGAAGAGGAGGAGGGAAAACGTCACCGGTGATGTCATTATGATCACAAGAGTGACCGCGCTTCAATCGGTGCCGGCGCTTTCCGCTTTTTTTTTTTTTTTGTTTCTTCTGTGTCGCAAACGACGTTTCTCTAAACCAATCAGCGGCCAGAACCGTACGTAATGAAATCGTCAAAGCGACACGGGCGTCTGGTTGCGGGCATTGCCACCGTTGCGCAGGGTCGCGATTTTTAAAATCGAATTCTGCTATATTTATATTTATCATCTGTCGAATAAATCACTTCGCACAGTGTGTTTTAATGAGTTGGCTAACGTCTTGGTACGTTGGCTAACGTTGGTGGTCTTGGTCCGAGGATCCACAGTCCCGCTGAGCGCGTGCGCTTGACATGCATAGGTCGCTGACATCTTCTATCTAGCTTTATGACACGTAGGACCGTTCGTTAGTCAGTGCAGGTTCTCCCACTGTGAACCCTGAGAGCGGACTTACCCAGCCGTTCTACGACCCGACTTCTCCCCCCAAGTCCCAGGTCATGAACTTGCAGAAAGTTCTGCGAGACAGGGCTCATGTTCATTTTGCTAATGGCCCGAGTCCGTTTTCTTTCGCTCGATCTTACTTCTACATTTTCTTCGTGTCCTGGAGTATACGCCTGAAGTCTTATCGTGAAGACATCTGAGGGCCTCCATGTCATATTTTGCGTCCGCGCGCGTGTGTCTGCTTTACTAGAGATTAGAAAAGTCTGCCGTTTTTCGCCCAACAAATTTTGACTTAACCGACATGTGCTACCGAGCACCGCAGATTAATCTCCTTTTCCTTTTTTGACGCAGTGGGTGTGGCACGCATTGCTCTCCCTATTCGCATCGATCCCCGTTACAACGGAGCCATTTAGATATTGAAGTCATGTTCCACTACTCGCTATCGCCACGAGGCACAGTGATGTGTCTATTATGTAATGGAGGTAGGAACGAAGCCCTATACAGAAGCTCCATAATGCCCATGAAAGCCCACAAAGTAGACGTTCCCCGCAAAAGAGCATCCCTATCGTAGCGGATTGCTTTGCTGGGCTGCACAATGCTCGAACCTTCATCTCATTGTGTTTTTGTCGTTCGGGCGTAAATGATGATGCGAGCTCAGTGCAGGAAGGACGCAACGATGTGACGTAATGAAACGTGTTTCTCATGAAACTGCAAGTGTCTCAGGTACGAACAGACGTTCGGGGTGGAAGGACGTTTACTACAGCCGGAATCACTCGAAACAATCAGCATTCGTGAGGGTTACTGCTGTCAAGTGAGGTCAATATTATGTCGAAGAGCAATGTTCAAAATTACATCAATCAGGTCATACCGTGACGTCGAAATATGTTGAAATAATACACTAACATTAGTAATTGATTTATTGTTTCTCAAACATCCATTCCTCAATCCGCGTTTACTTCACAGTGCAAGAAAATGAAAGCTTGATATTTCCAAAGTTCGCCACGCTTCGCTCAGTCTACGCATTAACCGTGCGAGGCAGTACGCAACACCAATGCTATTTCCTGGCTGTAATCAAGTAAAAAGAAAGACGCGTTTTTTAAGGCTTGCATTCGTCGTATAACCCCAGCGGCAGAATATTTTGATTTCACCATTTCCACCAATGAAAATCGCCCCCAAAAGTAAATTTATTCGCTGATTTCATATTCCATCACCGTCAAATGCCCATATAACTGCCCTGCGCACCAAGCAACGTAAAATGTTATTACGACCAATATTTATTTCTTTTCTTCCAAGTCTAACTGCCTCTTTTACTCTGACGAGGTGTGTGACCGTTTCCCGTCGGCATGCAGCCGATATGCTGAAAGCTATGCTGTGCACGAAACCAATTTCACCAGTGTCGGTCGACCGAAAACATCGGATGTTGGCTGACATGTGGAGCGATGTAGTATCATCGGCTGCAGGCAACTCCGGTCACTGTCAGTATGAGACTGCGGACATGATGACTCCGGCCCAACGTCCCGGGCCGATTGGAGCGGAGATAAGTAGATGCTTGCGGCCAGTCTAAGAGTATGTGTAACATAGCTTGATTTCTGACGGAATCCACCACCATGCAGCTGCGACACTGATCATATGGCAGTCCAGTGTACGATGTCAGTAACTTCTTTTCTCACGTGCTTGCCATATTGCTGATGGTAGCAAAAGGCAACTAAAGATACTTTGAATACTGCGTGTTATGAGTGTGCTCCAACGGATGCTCTAGACGGCAGCCGAGCATCAGCTTTGGAATGGCATACGGAATTATGTCTAAACTGTTACCAGCTGTCGAGCGCATTTGGCTGTAAACACGCTAGTTTTCGTTAGGTTTAAAGGTGCTATAAAGCAGTCGAAGTGCAGCATCATGTTTTGTGTGCCCTGAATTGTGTACGTCCCCAGGAGTAAAATGCCGCAAAATTTTCTCACATAGACGTTATAGCTCCCGAAAAAATGCAAATTTAAATCTACTGGCAACACTGTGGCGAATCGGACCGAAGAAACGCCAACTCCGCCAAGTACGGCGGCGAAAATGTCTCATGCGCACGACTCTGGGTCAAACTGAGCGACGTTAGGGAGCCTCCATGGGTTGCTGCGGCTTCTCCGCTTTTCAGGGAGGAGACACCCTTTAACCGTGCTACAGTGCCCTAGAAGAGTATAGTGGAAAGAGCGGAACCGGTTTCAGCCCGATAGCTGAGGAAGGACGAGCGGACGGCCGCTGCTGGATCTCCTGGCGCTGCTGTCGAATTCCCGAGGAGAAACCGTGAAGCGCCTATGTCCGCTGCAGCGTTTTTGCTGTTTTTGCGTGGTTTGCGTGATGCTTTGGTGACTCCGAAAGAAGGCGATATGTGACGCATCAAAATAGTGAAGCTTCCTATAAATTTTGCTGGTATTTGAGTGTGCTAGTACTCGACGGAGAAGAAGAAAAAGAAATTAGAGATACATTGCTTCGCGCCCCGTTGCAACCCGGGTAGCTTTTTGTCGAGCTTAAAACAGCTGTGGGCTTAAGGGTCACCATTGCCAGCACGCTATCCTCGATGGACTACTTAACAAGGCACGTCGGGTATAAGTTCATCGTGACATCACGAAGTCAAGGTCCGCTTGACAACGTTTTTGGCATCGTGAGGCAATCCTCAGACTGTCACATCGAACACCACAACAGTTTTTGATAACTGTTTCTTGCCTTAGCTTTTATAGTATGGCAAAATCTGTTGCAAATGGAAATGCGGAGCCTGGTGTGTTAGATGCTCTGCTCAGTACAAACGGCATAGAGGAATACAAATGCGCAAAGCAGACTCTGATAGACAAGTTCATTGGAGATGGTCACCTCAGCAGCGCCGAACTTGTAATTGAAAAGTCAACAGACCATGTCGCATATGTATCCTCAAGAAGCGACCAGAGACTAATTTTTTATATAGCAGGCTATGTTGCCAGAAAATTCCTGTCTAAATCAAAGTGTTACATGTGTAGAAAGTTGTTGCTTAGTGACAAGAATGATGTACAGAACCTGCAGGCAGCTCAGCTGACTCAGCTGAAAGATAAGGGGGGCCTGTTGTATCCATCAGGCTTTATGCTTAGGTTCGTGGAAAATTTGGAAAACGTGTTTACCAGCTGCTTCAGTACGCAGGAACTTCACCATGAAAGCATTATGGACGTCATTGCACTTCTTCATAGAACTCGACAGGATGCCATTAGTTGCACTGAACATAGCAAGCAACTGAATGCTGAAGTTATGGTATTTTATGTCACCACTAGGCTTCATTTTTTTGTTAAGTCGCTGAATCGAGCCAAAGCACAGAAACGCGACTGTGCAAAATATCTGAAGCTCAGTCGCTGCACATAACTTGTCATTTTTACCTGCCAGTAATTAATTTTGTTCATCACATTATGTGCATCCAATGTTGCATTTAATTGCAGTTTCATTTTTTTTTATATATTCATACTCTGTGGTCGTTATAACCTTGTGTCTTGTACTTATCAGCCAACTTTACATCGTCATAGCCTGCGATCATTCCATACCTGAAAGCATAAACCTGTCTCCCTCACTGCGTGTGCTTCCTGTTTTATGTGGCATATGCCGGTAGACTGTGTCGTGTAGTAAAAGTTTTTGAAAGAAGTAACAAGGAATAATTCACAGAGAGACACGCACACACAAAAAGCAATCATAGGAAGTGCGATAACCCAATACGCCGGCGCCAGTTTCTGCTCGGGGTAACTACGCCAGCGCCCCACAGCGGCATCCGCCTCAAGAGCCTCAGAGAGGGAGCGTCGCATTTTCCACTATAACCTTCTAGGGCACTGTAACCGTGCCAACGACGCCTTTCCTCCTCGCCCTCGTGCGGAGCGCGCATTTTGACTCCCAACTTGCTACGCGCTGACCATTGCCTGCTGTGCATTTTGCGCGTTCGAGCGGCCATCCGGCACATGTACACGCAAGTGATTGCATTTCTTCTGTACCTTAGCGTCATTGTATGTTTTGGGAACAAATATCGCAGCATATACCTCAGGAATTTTAAATCCAGCGTGCAACAAGCGTGTCAGAACTTCCTCTATTACTGCTGAAATCGGTCGTTCCACGAGTCAATTCCTCAGGTACCAGTGTTCCGTCCCATTTTTTTCTGCGTGTACCACGTTCGGTTCACAGGTCTTTTGCATTGGAATTTACGCATGAAAGTGCTCCTCCTTTCTTTTCTCTATTTCTTCGAGAACCACTGCTAGGGCTCAGTTCATCTCCGTATTGTTGGTATGAGGTCGTTGATTTGTCGGCTAAAGAGCTAGGTCGCGAACCAGCGTTTGCTCTTGTTTGAGCAGTTCCTATTTGATTGAGCAAATACATTCGGTTGGTGGACGAAGACCAGCGTGCGTGGAGCTCTACAATGCGCGTTGCTCGCATGATACGTCGTGCAGCAAAATGCCAGGGTGTTGTGTGCCCAAGTGTGCCAACCACTCTCGGAAAGGTGCGCGTTTGTATCGCTTCCCAGCATCAAAAAAGCGGAAAGATGTTTGGCTCGCGCAGGTAAAGAGAGCAGAGCGGGAACCAACAAGGAGCTCGTACGTGTACGATGTAAGCAAGCACCTTTGCAGCGTACTGTGTGTACCGTGTATTCCGGTATTGCTCAGTGGTCATTTACGTTAAATTAAATTAAATTAAATTACTTTAAGTCTCCGGAAAGCCACAACAAGCTCATGGAGCTTCGTGAACACGTACGTGGTGCAATGAATCTTCGGTGTATTTCGGGCACCTTGCAGCGTAGCACATTTCTTCGTACAATGCAATGTGAAGAGGCATTCAGGGCGATATCTGCTTCGAAACGCATTTATGCGATGCACTCACCTTTCAAGACTGTGTCGACTTTTATTCATAATAACGTGGACAATAATCCGGCTTGTGACCAACACAAAGAACTATATCATGTAATCGTGTACAAATTTGTACGACTGCGACTGAGGGTGCACTTGCGACAGGAGCACATGTTGGTAAAACAACGTCGTCTTCAAGCAAAACGGCACCAGTGCGACCTAATTTCCATTTTTTTCTATTTCTATTCTATTTTATTGAATGAGATGTTGTAATAAAATCTGCTTGCAATTAACATATTTCTGTTGTCTATACACATTTCCATGTTTACTATTGTAAATCGTTGGTCGAGACACGACTGCATGTGCAGGTGCAGTGATGAGTTTAGACAAACGTTACAAATCATTAACAACATATTTTACAACCCATGACCAGCTCTACTGGCATATATGACAGTTTCGCTACGCCAGTATCCTTCATTCCGCTTTTACCCTCTTCCTGTCGCGAAACATCGAGACAAACGCAACCCCGCCGCTGACGCCCAATGCGATGTGGGAGTCAAGATGCCGGCGCTCGTAGCAGACGACGGAGTTGTCGCCTCCCTGAAAAGGGGACGCGCATGGAGGCTCCCTAAGAGACGTACGATAGCAGCGCCACGGTGCTGAAACAAGGCCCAGGTATAGACGTTTAGCTACTGAGTGCAAGATTCGGCTTTTGTTTATTTTCTTTCACACAAATTACATTTTCTCAAAAGGTAGTATTTGCAAATCCCAACAGGAAAGCCATCAGTTTATCGGTCTCCTTGTTTACAGGGTTGCTTGACAAATTGACAAACTCCCACCAGGCGTCGCCACGACATTCTTGACTGCGTTTTTATTTAGCGATTAGAAATACATAGAGTAAACTCCTGCGCATATTACTTGCTGTGCTGGACCTTTGAGTCTAGCACTCTCACGTCAGGCTGATTGCATAAGTTCGACCTCGACTGCTTTATAGTACCTTTAAGTTTCGTTTCATTCGGTAATATTCTCGAGACGAAAGGGTTTTTATCTAAGCTAGCATTTATTTTGCTGGATGGCTCTCTGTACTGGATGTCACCGCAGTGCTGCGCTTATACAATACATCTTATATTTCTGTTTTCTTTTCAGGTGAGTCCCTTTATAGGCATCTTGGTAGAACCCTCAATGTCGTTCCCTGACTGCTGGGTGAGTTGTTGGAAGCCATTCTTCTTCTCATTCGGCACAATACGCCGCCTGTTTGCGATACCCGTCATGCAGCTATCTATTTCACCGTTCCATTCTGGTCAATATCAGCCTTATGAGAACGACGGATCGATCTCTTGTCAGCTTCACGCGCCATTCAGGAACTTGTATATGAACTACCCCCACCCCCTTTAGAAAGATACGCAAAAGGAGCACAAGCTGTCGCTCATGAACGAGGGCTAATTGCGATCGACTGACATTTCACGTAAATATACTCAACACAGCGAAGGCTGTTGCTTTCCTGATTGCAACATGCCGCACGGGCTCGCAAAAATTTCACAATAAAGAATGGCGTTCAAACGCCCTCTTGCGTGGGGCAACGGACCTCTCTGAAGGATCCAGCTGCAGTAGAAAAACCAGTGCTTACTTGTGGCTATCGCGACGCGTGCTCACCTTGCAGTGTATCGTGCAGTTTGGGACACGGATTATAGACTGCTGACACCATCGTTGATTAGGGGAACTGCAATTTTCGTTGTGGCGTTGTAATCCCGAAAGCTCCGCCACAATCCCTGGTGCGCGCGTGCATAATCACCTGTTTCCTCCAGGGCTTGCTAGACCGCGTCGCTTAAGGTGTTAGACCGTGTCGTGGCGAGTTTGTGTAGTTGCGAAGGGCCGCAAACCCGTAGCGCTACATTAGATCACAGCGTTATTTACCGTACTGATGTTCTTGTGGCCATTAGGTGTCGTGGATACACTTCGCGTTATCCCGTGAATTTTAGCGGTGATAATAAGAACCGATTGTGTGGCATTCCTTCGGGAGAGTCTCTCGTAAAGTAATCCAGTTATTTTCCCTGAATAAAGTCACCTTACGTTTCGTGATTGGGATACTAACTCTGTGGAACACTTCACCCGATGTCGTTGGCTCTTTTGCATGTGTGCAACGAAGCCAAGAAAATGGCAGTTCATGCTTGCATAGTGCAGTGCATAGGGTGACACCACAGAATGAACTAGATTGCCCTCAGAGCATCTACCCTGAGGTGCCGTGGACAGAAATGAGTTTACCGAGGCCATCGCCGACCTCTGCAGGGAGATGGCAGTCTAAAGAAGACGTTACAGTACAAAAAGTTGTCAAGCTGTCCTACAGCTCTTTTCCATCTCCACATCCTAGAGATGAAATAAAATTGAATTGAATTGAATTGAATTGAAGTGCTTGAACAAGAGCTCCCACTGACACAAACAGCCACAGAATAGTAGAATGACGTAAGCCAGCTGGTATGGCAAAGGTAGCAGTAGCATATCCAAACTGACTGTCGGCTCCCTTTCCACCCCTTCCCACTTCGTCGTTGTCCCGTTTCAGCACTCGGACTAAAGGATGTGGTAACTTTGTAAAGCAACAGCAACAACTTTATTACGGGATGATGGCTGGGGAGTTTCATCGCCAGGGGGCGATACTCTACCCCATTGCTGGTGGTGATGCGGGGAATGAAATAATGAGCCGCTTCACAATATAGTTCGTAACATGCCGGTCAAATAGGGTAAAATTAGATTAAATCTACTATTGCGTCGTATCGTACTTTTCTCTATGTCGCTGGATAAGCATGCGATGGGACGCGTTTCCAACAGGAAAAAAGAGAAAGAAGAAAATTAGTAGCGGATGTCGACCCAGGCTAACGGTTCTACTTTCTAGTGTTTCTACTTTCGAGCAGCCAAGCTGAATACCGCGAATCTGAGCGCTGTGCAGTCGGTGCATTATAGTTTCTATCCGAATATTAGAAACTGAATCCGAAAATAGGAGAAATGCTGACGCCGACTTCGACACAAGCGGTCCTCGTTGGCTCAGTCTTTAGCCGCCTACTATAGTAGTGTCCGCCAGCTGATCCCAAAATCGCGGGTTCAAACCCGGCCGAGGACAGTGGCAAATTAGAGGAAGGGTACAAGTTGCTCAGACACGCCGTCTTTCGCGAGGGACGTTAAATGTTGTGTGCCATGTGTCGAGATTTCGGCGTACGTTAAAGAACCCTCAGGTGGGCAAAATTAATCCGCAGACCCGACCACTGTGGCGTCGCTCATGATCACAGTTGTTTCGCGACGTAAAACCACGAATTATTATTACTATTACTTCGACACAATATTGTTAAATACGTACTGGGATGAAAGATTAAAGTTGATGATGAAAGATGAAAATCACTGAAAAGGCTAGCCAGCTGTAGGACTCGAACCCACATCTTCTGGATTACCGGTCCAGGGCTCTACCAAATGGCTCCCCCCCAGTTCTTTCTTGTTCACGTAATGGGAGCATGGAAACAGCGTCGGAAAGAATAGCTCGTTCAGACAGAATACTGTGCTGGGAAAAATAGTCACTATACATAACACCTTATTTCAAGAAGCGCAAGCTCGAGTCCTGTTGTCGACTACCTTTTTTTTTTTCGAGTGCTACGTACGGTTATATCCTCATCAAGAGTGTTTTTTGATCACCGACGTTTGTTTTTTGTTGTTTGGTGATGAGCTTCAAAGTGAGCTCCGCCGTCCTGCCTCTTCCCAAGTGGCTCTTTTGCCCTCCCTTCAGCGCTGTCAACACGATGCGTGCCATATTTACGCAGCACACGGTGTTTTTAGACGCAGCCATTCACCGACGTTGCAGTAATAGCTCCGGATACACCATAAACTTTTAGTATCCGTTAACTCTGCTCCATGCCTCTATTCACACGCTTGGAGATATAACCTGAATGCATTATTCACAATGCCGCCATTTCCGTTCGCTCGCAACAACAACGGCGGAACTTATCATTTTCTTTCTTCTCCTTCCCTGGCAGCTTCCGAGCCCGCGATAGGGCGCCTCTGTTGGCGGGTGTAACGGCGACTAGAATGCTGGCGTTGCAAGGGCGTAATGAGATGGTCTGCTGCGATATACGACTATAGAGCCACTTGGCACGGTACACAATGCGATCGATGCAACAGAATCACGAGTAAAATAAATATCCTTACGCGAGCCCCACATCAACAGATATTTCATCCGGTCTTCTTGGTGGCGATTCGCGATGAAGGACCTGGAAACCCTTGAGTATGCTGTGCGCAATCATGAAATAATAAGATAATGTTAGGGGAAACTTTCTTCCCGGGGCGCACACCTTCAATCCCCCAACAATATCTTTTCCTACGCCTCTGAAGAATAGTGTCGCAACACAGACAGCGACAATTTCGAATCCCAGGCGAAAAACGCTAGTTGAGTTTTAATAGTGAGTTTTAGTACGTCGTACGCTATCGCATTTGCGTACGTAAGGGATAGCGTTTGTGGTTCTGCGCACGCGCAATACATAAACAGAGCGTTGCGCATTGTGCGGAACCACCACACTATCTCTTACGTACACAATGGCGAGAGCGTACGATATACTGAAACTCACTAATATATCGTACGCTGTCGCCTTTGAGTACGTAAGGGATAGCGTGGAACTTCTGCGCAATGCGCAAAGCTCTGTTTATGTATTGCACGTGCGTCAGAACCACCTATGCTATCCATTACGTACGCAAAGGCGATAGCGTACGATATACTAAACCTCACGATTGAATCGAATGGCGTACTAAGGGCAACACAAGTACGTAGACATGGCGGTTGTTCCTCAAAATAATTGGGGTGGGGGTACACAAAACAAAAGTGTCAAAACTTAACAATCAGTAGAACACGCATGTTTGATCTGTTTTTAATTCCGTGTTAGCGCCGCGAAGTAACTGTGGCCTGTGAGCGGCGTACACACGTGGGCAGATGGAGAGAGGACAGCAGGAAGGACTGGGGGACAGGGGCGTGTGATTTTAATCTACGAAGAGTGAGGTAAAACGACGATGGCCCGACACAGAATTTGAACGAATAAAAACATATTATTGCTAGGCACAATTTGCAGTACAATATATTACAATACAATTAGGGTACAGTACAAAATTAGAGTGAACGAAAGCATTCATGCGGAGAGAACCGAACTGTGATGCTATGATGTAATTCGTGAGGCTCTATTATGGCGGTGTTGTTAGAAATGACATTACAGTTCAGCGCGGTGTGGCCAGAAAGTGATGTGGAGAAAATGTTAGTGCGACATTGAAAGCGCTTCTGTATTTGATGATCAAGACGGGGAAAGACGACGGTGGAACTACTACGGTTACACTACAGCATACGGTTAGGAAAAAATTGTGAAATAGAGTTAGACTGATTTTACGCTAACGTTTTTCTCGTCCGTGTTTTTCGAGGAGCCAAAACGGACACACTGGGCTCGATTGCCCTTAGGTTCCATTTTTGAAGCAAACGGACGTGGTAGTGTGAAATGGGTCTTAAGCGCGTGATAAGATGGCGCTGTTCCAGAGGAGATAGTTTAAGTTCTGATTTCAGCGCGGTGACTGATGTGTTGGGAGAGAAGTTGTTAGAGATAAATGTGAAAGCTCTGTTTTCAATGGATTCGATGTTGCTTATTATATATTTTTGGTGGGAACCCGATATCGATGACGCATATTCAAGTCTGGAGCGGACTATAGTGTGAGGTATGCTAGTCATTTTATCATAGTCGTGGGGCAGAGCCAATTTGAGGCTACGTTGATTGAATGGAATTTGATTTGATTTTTGAGAAATTCCTTGCAGCAAGTAAATTGTTCCGCCATGGGAAACGAGGTCTATGCGGTAATTCTATTCTTCGCGACATTTTTCTTTTTCGCACGTAGTTGTCAGGGATATTTTTCCGCACGGCCAACGCTATGCAAACTGCTATGCAAACTATCATATTCGCCTTGCAGAGGTGGATGCTTCCTTTCGAGAACACAGAGAAGAACCGAGAATAGGAAGTAATAAAATCCGTATAGAACCCGCAGCGAACAGCTTTGATCAAATTTGTGGTCGAACGCAGCATTCCGATCACATGCACTAACGCCGGCCGACCAGTCCTCTCCCGCAAGTGGATGCGGCGATCATTACGAAGGCACTGGCGAGAGAGAATGAGCTTCACTTTTGTTTTTGGATTTAGCGTAGTATTCGCGGAAATGTTATCTGTGTGCTCCTCTCTCCTTCTCTCTCTTACTAGGATGCATGACATCCAAGTTACTTCTTATCGGGGTATTAACCCGTGACCGATTCTCAGGAAGTGCTCGGAGCTCAAGGGTGCGTGTGGATTTGCTTTAGTACAAGGAGAACAGTTATGTATCTCAATTACACAACGCTGAGACAGTGCTGTGCGTTTCTAGAGCATACACGACGCAATACAATTGGGCAAGATATCTCTCTTTTTTTTCCCCTCGGGAAGGGGAAGCAAAAGAATAATAAAGAACACTTTTCTCGCGCGTATAGCCCTTATCATGGGTGCTTGTTAGCCATGCATGCAGGTGCCTGCAGCGTCGCCTAAAGCCTTTCCTTATCCGCTTTGGGAATGTTGTAGGAGGAAGACGTAGGAGCGAAGAGATGCATGTGTAGGTGTTTTATGTTTTGTTTCCTGCCGTACTACGCCAACGAGAATGTTAAAGGTCACGCAGCATGCGAGGTGAACTGAACGTACGACACTCTTTGTCACACCTGCGATTAAGATAAATTCAAAATGATTCGTCTGCTGGACAGCACTGGAAATATTTCAACGTGTCCGAAACGTCGACTCCAGGAAAAGGGGCGACCACTCTGCAAGTACTGTAAAGTGTAGCACTACTTTCCTAGCTCCTCACGAGCAGGGTTGGCTACCGGAAACGGAAACGTGGAGATTGGACGGAACGGAAACGTTGGAGATTCAACAGGAAACGAAAATGGAAACGGAAAGAAAATTGTTTTAGTTTCCACTACCAGAAACCGAAACGGAAACGAAATTCAAAAGTGGTAACGTTAACGGAAACCAAATTCGCAGGACGTTTCCCTCAGTGTTTTCGCGTTAATATGAAAATTATATATATCCGCACTATTCTTCCAGTCATCATTCATCCATTCATTCATCCATTCATTCATCCATTCGTTTATTTTCGGGACTTTCTTTCGTGTTGAGCCCACTGCGCAGCAAGATGGACGCGAAAGTTTTGGATGACGTGTTATTTTTGCGCACGAGCGGAGACTCGAGCCCCCCTACTTGCCACGGACCGACCCAGCCAAATCGTGCAAATCCGACAAGCAAATAATATATGGGGGGGGGGGGGGGGGACTAGTGTGACGATCGCGAAAGTTCTTGCAGTTCATGGCGCGTGTATCTAAGCAACACTCTTGGATTGTTTTCAAAGTGTGAGCTTTTGAAACTACTTCCAATCTTGTGTCACCGCCCAATTGGTCATGACAGCCTACATGTAATCGTATTCTGAACGTCCGAATAATATTTTTTTCATTTCATCCACATTTAGCGCTGTGCACAAGTATGTGTGTGTTGTCGCACCCAGGATCAGCGGGGGGGGGGGGGGGGTAATAGGGCGAGTTTTCGTATCGAGCTCCCCCTACCTTGGGAGTCTGACTACTCCGCTGAGCAGAGTTGCAGGGAACACGGACGAATGCTAGTGTACATGCATTCATCTAGTTGTGGAAAAGCTTCGAGCCCAGTGAAACTTTCCGTGCAGTGTGCTACCGCGGTTCGCCCTATGGCCCTTTGTGACGATGAACATATGCCCAAATTGCCATCAAAAGGCGCCTTCCAGCAGGAGAGAGAACAGTATCATTCTGTATGGCGGTAGATTTCATGTGTGTTGTGCAGTGAAGATCCCTCTTTAGAGAGTAGCGAAGGGAAACAATTCTGATGGCCTCACCTGCACCGCTGCTTGAGGAAGACGAAGAAAAAAGCAAAGTGTAGTGAAGTACTGAGAGAGAAACAGAAAATACTTACAAACGAAAAGGCACACAAAAAAGGCGTAATTTAGCCATATTGGAATGGGGCGACGAAAGTATGCTGATGCAGGGTGCTCTTCCTTTCGTCTCTAGTTTTAAAAAAATCTCGACAGTTTCATGGTTGCTCAAGCTCGTCTTTGCAACAACTCAAGAACCATAGTCCCGTATCGCACGACGATAATCTAATATATACTGTCCTTGAAGTGAACCTCTCCACTGGCTTTAGGTTAGATTCTCCACGCCGCCTCGAACCCATTACATCTAATAGGCAGAGACTGCCGAAGCTAACTTTTGTACTACAGGAGTATTTGTTAATCTGCAAAGAGGCCAGGTGCCCGTCCTTCAGTTCAACTCGGAAAGGTGAATGAGCTAAGAGTCAGTTATCGACGCAGGCATAAATTCTCCGGGCGTGGCGACGCTGTAAGGCATATGCAGATTTCTATTGAACCAAAAGATATCGATTGAGGCCAAGGTAGGCATCAAGTGGGAAATGGATGTTAACGGTCAACAGGCAGTACAAACCTGCCTTTCCGACTACTATTCTCATGAAAGGTAAAAACAAAAACACATAAGAAAGGAGACAAAACATTAGTGTTGATTTGCTGCTATAAGTCTATAAATGGCAACAACAACAATTATATTGTGACAATGGAGTGGGAAGGTTATAAACGGCAAGGTGTTACCATTACTACTGTATTCTAGTTCGGATTAGCGCACTGACATGTTCGTATTAGGAGGGTGTCGTCACGTACTCAACTTGAACATTTAACTTTTAGCTATTTAACTAGAGAAAGCACCATCCCAGCTATTGACCATTTAGAGTGCGCCATAATTTTATGGTGTGCGCACTCCAACCACGGGCAGATTCAGACCCTCACTTTCGGGAAAGGGGAGGTTTCTTTGTCGAATCGTCAATAGCGGGGCTGGGGAGAGGGGGAAACCTAATCTTTAACCTAACCATTTTTTCTCTTTTTTAGGAGGGGGCGATCGCCAAACCGCCCTCCCCTCTTTTGGATCCGCCACTGACTCGAGCGCACGTTTTCTCGACTGCGGGTCTTATGTTCTAAACCCCCCGAGGTTCTACAATCGCTTTCTAAAGCAGCCTTTAAGAAATACCCTCCCGCTCACATAAGCTCCACAGCTTGATCAGTGTCGCAGACGTTACTTCGCAGTTCGCGCACAAAGCAGAATTGCGCGGAATGCGTCTTGCTGCGCTTGAAGCTACATATACAGCAGGCGGCGCAGTACTATTTCTTCATCAGAAGATGTCTGAGTTTTTAATTCTTATTTGGAAATGTGTCGGATTCCGAACTGATCCATCCTTACGAGACACATCGAAATTTTTAATACCTTCTTCGTCGTGCGGCGGGACACAATTTAAACGAAAGTTGAGAAATTATACGCACGATCCAGGGAAGTGCTTGATACTTGAAAGTGCTTGATACTTTTTCAGTCTTTAGCAACGGCGTATTCAATAAACTAGAGCTCGATGTTAGGTATTCGCTTCCTGGTAGCACACAGGTAATGGGACCGCTTGAATCAAGGTCACTGGTAAATAGAAGATCAAGAACGTTGGACATCGCTGGAAGCACGTCCTCGATTTGACTTGGCTTAAGGGTCAAACACATAAAATAATGAAGTCTTGCTCCTCTGAACGTTGTGTAGACCGGTGTGACCAGTAGACCATGTGGCTGTGCACTGGTTAGGAGTAGCGCTCGTGTATTCTGAAAACATTACGTCACTGATACAGACTTGTACGTAACACGTTACAAGTAATTACGTAACAAATAATCAATTACTTTCTCGAGTAATTTTGCGTGTAATCGATTAGTTTTCCAAGCAAGTAATTTTTCAAGTAATCTGATTACAATTTTGAGTAATCGGTTACAAGTAATCGATTACGTTTTGACTAAGCTTTATTCATATACGAAACCAACCCACAGGCTCCATCACAGCCTTACCTATCTGGTTTGCTTTCCACTACCACAAGTGGAGGTCATTGTATAAGCTTCCACACACGCATTTTGTGTGTCTGGGTACACCTTAATCCCTTCCGACCGCAACTGCTGTATGTACAGTAGGTCAAGCATCGGACATAGTGGGTTACCTGGAATTTCCAAGTTAGAATATCGCGCGGCTGAGCGCTCCTATTGTGAAGACCTCAAAGGTAAACGCCTTGGTAGAAGATCCACATAGGGCTCGTTCAGAACACCGAGTTCGTAGTTGCGATTGTCCTTCCTCCTCGACACTGCCATGTCGACTAGCTCCCGTCATTTATCGCCACGGCTTCAGCTTTTCGGAAATGTTCATGGCGATATAGAGAAAAGACGAAAACAATGTGTTGTTTAAATGAATAATGTGTTTAAATAAAGATAAGCTCCTAAGAAATGTTGTTCCTATCCTGTTCAAAGGCGAAACTCCAATCTCACAAAGCGGGCCAAGGTATGTGTCATTTCACGAACTTTTATGAGACATATGACGTATTGTTATCGACGCTGCCGCTGCCGCTGCACACCAACAACGACCTTCTATGCCCATTATACTCTCGAGAGGAGACAGAAGATCCCTCCTCAGGCATTTGTCCGATTCCTGGTCTACCCTACAGTGGCAACACGACATTCCAACTATGTCCTCTTTGGGGAATGTAGACCCAACGCTGTCATACCGACTGCCTGCAAAGCTTCCTCGTCCTCTGAAGTCACTCATCCACAGGCTACGTCTGAATGTGGCCTTCACTCCGTCCTATCGATACCAGCTAGGCTGTGAGGATAGCCCTATGTGCAACGAGTGTGGCGTACTTGCCAACGTTGAGCACATACTCCTCAGCTGCCGGACCTATCTCAACGAGAGGCGTGCACTGCAGTCGCAGCTTGCCACCCTTGGCTGCCGCCCCTTCAACTTGTCGACCATCCTCGGCCCTTGGGACACCGCGGCCGACTCCAGGACGGCCTTACGTCACGTGGTTGACTTCTTTGAGGCGACAGGCCTAAAGGACTCACTATGACCCCAGCAGCGCCCTCGGACACTCCCACCACCACGATCACGTCAAGCATCGTCATCGCCACTTCGATCATTCCCGTCATCTCTCATCGTCATCACTGATCATTGTCACCACTCATATTAGACCCCTAGCTATGGGGTAGCATTCCACTCCTAGAGTGGAAAACCTCCCCACTTCATCATCACAATATATATGTTGTTGTTGTTGTTATCGAAAGTAACGGTCAAAAGAACCTGTTACTTTTTTAGCCGTTACTTTATTACAATTTTAGCCGAGTGATTTGTAAAGGTAAAAAATTACTTTTGCCACCAGAGTAGTAGTAACGGTAATCCGATACCGCTGTCAAAAAACGTGTACAAGCCTGATCACACATGCTGATATAATATCATGCTGTGCATCAACACACACATACAATGGATGATGATGAGGTGGGCGACTCACCGGCGCTGTGGCGGTACACTGCCCTATTGCTCATTGGGAACGGATCAGGGGATGATGATGGGGGGGGGGGGGTGCACTTTTAGAGATCCGTCGCCAGACTGGTGGAGCGAAAGAACTCCGCAAAAAGACGAAGGCCTTACATCTGACGGGCATCAAGTCTTACAACGTAGGATGACAAATGTGTGTTTAACAGTAATAACGGTGTAATAAACGGCACGTGCTCGGCTTTTACTCCAGAACGCTACCGTTCTCTTTCCTCAAGGGAGGCGATCGCCTTTTTGTGGCAATTTAGATACACGTTCGTTGCCACAAAAAGACGTATGTCCGTCTCTCTCCTCAAATCAGAAGCGATAACCGTCTCATTCGGTGCAGTGGTTGGCACAGGGCATGTTGTGCAGTGAACTTCTGTTTTTAGAGTGAAGTTCTTCGTCAAGTTAAAACAAGAAGGAGGTAAAAAAACCGTGGACGACATCCTCGTGTTTCCTTCACAGCGTTGTTTGACATAGAATGTGACTTTGCTATCTTGTAGCCGTTACTAGCACAAGTACGGGAAAGGAAACGAGTGGTCAGGCCCATGGATTTGCGCAGAATTTTCATCTCGGAGAGATGTGCGAATTCCGTATAGGGTGCTTGACATATCTGCTGGCTCTTAGGGCTTCTTGTCAGACTATTTTTCCTTCTCCTTTTTTTTGGGGGGAGGGGGGGGGGGTGTAAGACGATCACGGTATGTGGGATCGCTGGGAAAATCCCTGGTCAGGTCCATTTGTTTCTCGCGTCGCTTCGTTACGGAGAACTGGACGTGACTCAGTAATTGTGCTTCCCAAAGTATTCTTTTTCGAGACAAGGAGCTACATGGGCTCCTAGTATAGCTGCATTTGAAAATCGCATTTTGTGTTGTCTCTTGCTTCGTCCGCATTTCCCCATTCATCATCATTAATTTATCTTTTTGTTTTGTTCTTGGCTCCAGATATTTTCAAGTACTTGTTTTCGCACATTTTTTCCAGCTGCTGCCATTGCGCAGGGCAGGATATTTTGTGGTAGATTCGGGTAAATCCGCACTGCGCTTCCTGACTCTGCAAAAATAACGTCACGCCTATGTCACCGCTCTTTACTACGAGTATGCTTCTACACTGCAATTGATGGACACTTTGAGGGCGGTCTGCTGTAACATAGGATGCCTCACACAACTAGTGTGCTGATGGGGAGAACGCGAGCATAAACAATGAGACGCAGACATGAGGGAAGCTTAACGGGCGTCGACGAATTGCTCACGTGGATGTGGCACCGCGTTCCTGTCGCGGCAATGGGCTCCTGTTGGCGAAGTGCGCGGAAGCCAAGCAGACCGGGGCGCGGACAAAAGCTCACCTGACATGAGCTCGCGGGACAAAAGTTCACCGCTTTACTTGCCTCTTCTTTTCCAACTGCTTTATTATTACATTCTCGGGCACTAATAAAAATCATTAGGACAGGTCAATCAAAGTCTCATGCTTTGAGTTGGCTGAGGAGGAAAATGGATTTTTGGCACCTGTCGAGAGTGACCAAGGTTAGGTCAGGAGAGCCTTTTACGTATTTCACACGTTGGGCAGTGGGTCAGTTCATGTGGAATATGCACCCGTCGAGACTGTCCAATGTTAAGTCAGGTGAGCCTTATACGTATTTCACACGTTGGGGAGTGGGTCAGTTCATGTGGAATATGCACCCGTAGAGACTGACCAATGTTAAGTCAGGTGAGCCTTATACGTATTTCACACGTTGGGGAGTGGGTCAGTTCATGTGGAATATGCACCCGTAGAGACTGACCAAGGTTCGGTCAGGAGAGCCTTATACGTATTTCACACGTTCGGGAGTGGGCCAGTTCATGTGGAATATGCACCCGTCGAGACTGTCCAATGTTAGGTCAGGTGAGCCTTATGCGTATTTCACACGTTGGGGAGTGGGCCAGTTCATGTGGAATATGCACCCGTCGAGACTGTCCAATGTTAGGTCTGGTGAGCCTTATGCGTATTTCACACGTTGGAGAGTGGGGAAGTTCATGTAGAATATGCACCTGTCTCGGTCAGGAGAGCCTTTTACGTATTTATGACCATGAAAATAAATGTCCCATTTTAAAAAGAGGTGGGCGGTGCAGTGAGCTTTTGTGCGCCCCCGGTGATCTTTTGTCCGGGAGCCAAGCAGCCGTCGCCCTGGTAGATGAAGACCAGAGGTGTAAAGTGTTTAATTACGACTAACTCAATTACCATAATTAGTTATATCCTTAGTAATTAATTACGTGCTGTTTTTTGCATGTGATGCTATACAGGGTGTCCCAGAAAACATGTCATTGAATTATAATAAAAAAACTGCGCCACCTAGAATCATGCTTTCAACAGCATTTGTTCTTATTAGGTTTTTGCCACCTCCTAATGTGAATGTCATGTACTCCAAGTTTAATTATGTAAATATTTGCGAACTGAACTCGGAAATTTGCCAAGTAAAGGTCACTTTTTTACCCTACCATTATGAAGAGCGTGCCGAATTCACTCAAATTCATGATAATTCAGTGATATTCACGAGCTATCCCATCGGAAAATAGCCGAATATCATGCTTTTCGGAGCACTGGACCATAGCGCGCGATGACTTTTTGAGCGCAATCGCTCTCAGTGCGACGAAAGGAGGTTCCGAAGCCAGCCCACAGAGTGATAGTAGAAAAAGTAACAGTTCCTAAAATTGGGAGAGCCAAAAGCCTTATCCCAGCGAAAGTCGGACGTGATAAGCCATGCCTGTTTTATCTCTTTCTGTGACGTCGGGGAGGGCTGGGTTTCCAACCTCCTTTCGTCGGGCTGACAAAGATTGCGCAAATTCATCGTGCGCTATTCTGTGCGACCTCCGTAGAGCATGATGTTCGGCTATTTTTTCCGATGGGATAGCTACTGCATATCCCTGACAATTATAATAATTAATTTTACTAAATTTGACACACTCTTCACATTGGTTGGGTAAAAAAGTGACCTTTACTAGGCAAATTTCCGACTTAAGCTCGCAAAAATTTACATAATTAAACTTACGTTACACGACATTCACATGAGGAGGTGGCAAAAAAACCAGTAAGAACAAATGCCATTGACCGCATGACTCTAGGTGGTGAAGTTTTTATTATTATAATTCAATGACACGTTTTCTGGGATACCCTGTATAATTGAAGTTGAAACCTAATGTTACTTTACCAAGTAATTTCTAATGCACTTGGAGGTACTTTTGGAATTACCTACTTCTTTGCACGCGTGGCACTTGACGCGCTTGTCATGCGAAAGGGTCCTTTGTCGTCTTTTTACTGTGGCATTTTTAAGGCATTCGGAAAATTTCTGCGATGCTTTCCTGGCCTCACCTCATGCATGTTCTGTTTCTGCGAGGCATATATTTCTTCTTGCCGTCGTACCCCTCTGGTATGTTCCATTTGTTCTTCGAATAATTTGGATTAACAGGAAACACTTCATATTAAATAACTTCAATAAACGGAAATATGAGACGGACACGGACCACATTCCGCAGGCCTCGTGTTTCCTCGCGTTCCCACCATGCACCTGTACTTTCTCCCAAATTCTTCGTGAGGCCAAATTCTGAAGCTTCGGGATTAAACTTTTCCGTGACTATAGGAATGGTTTGTGACAACAAGGGAGAAAGGAACAATATTTAAAAAAATACAGGACGGTAACGATTGTGTAATGCGAATTTCAGCTGTATAGCTCTAATGTATGGATGTTGACGCGTTCATTGCTGATATATGCACAACTACTTTCGAGTGACGAGTACTGCCTTGTGATCTGTGAAGTGAGTGGTGATGTGTAGAGCTGGGATTAGCGGGATAAAAATATTACTAAAATTGGGACAAAAGCGGGACAGGAAACGTTCAAAAATCGGGACACTTTCCGGGAAAACGTACTCATTTCTGAGTATGTCAAAACTGTATTTATTAGCTTTACATTATTTTAACTTGTTTTGGGTCAGCGAAACAGAAATCGAGGGTTTTGTGATACAGCCACAGCGATTTCCGTAAACCTTCCCGTTAACAGCTACCGCTGCAAAAGAAAAAAAAAAGAAAATAGAGAGAAGAAAAGTTTCGCTTGAGGCGTCACTTCTGCGGACAGTAGGGTGAAAACTAGGACCACGGAAGACGTGGTCACTATCGAATGTGCCGATGCAAGGCTACATGCAGTATAGAGATCGTTCGGGTTCCGCACTGACCAGATCGAATTTTCTCGCTACAACGCTTGAGCGCTTCTTGAAGTTTCATAACAGTGGGACGAAAGCACTAAAGGGTATACGCTCACCAAATCAATTTTGCAGGTACCGATATTTCAGAGATGTTCGAAATACTTAAATCTGAACCTTATTGAGCTTGCAGGTAGGCGCTCTGTCACGTGACGCAAACATATTAGCAGCTGATGTCACTATTTCGAAAGTTCTTTTCCACTGCTCGATGGTATACGTGGCTCCTAAAACGCCTCCTGACGCCTTCAAGGCTATCATATCTGAACCCTTTCTATCAAACTTCTTTTCTTGTCAATCTATTGGAGTGTTTTGGATCGTCAGGAGGAATGTTATGAAGAGCCGCGCTGACGCCACAAGTGGCTTTTCTAATTACTAGTTTAAAAAAAAAAAGTTCAATGGTTGCATTGTGGACCGTTCATACAAGGAAGAACAATATTCAGCTCGAAGACTATCGCCGTCGCTGGTCGCGGACGTGTCTTATCTCAACTCTGTCTCATTTTCTGTGAGGCGCAATCACTATCGATGAGCAGCCGAGACGTCCGGTTCCTTCCTGGTGATTGTCCGTGCGGCTCAAACGTGGGTCGATCGAGAGACCGCCACATAGAATGTGTGTGTCTCTATGTATGTGGTCTTTTGTCTTTCTGGGGACTGTTCGATAATCCTTGTCGGCTGAATGCGTCCCAGGACGTCGGCAGTCATTTAATGAGTTCCAGGTTGAAAATATGTACTGTTGGTGCAGTCTTTCGCAAAAGTAGCGTGAAGTAGTAGAATCCGGCTTGGCCTGCGTTGGGTAATGCGCGTGGTAATGAATGAAGTAATGAATTGCCGTCTACGGTGAGCTGTTCACCACCACCACCACCACCACCTAATGAATGAAGACTGAAATGATCCTCCCCCTCTGGCCTGCTTTGTCATTTGGGCTGTTTTCGTTTCTATATACGCCGTGACCCTCCTCGATGGATCTCACTATCACTTTGTGCATGCAAAATGTACGTAGCGAGATAACCACGGGTGAACGCGGACGCGGGTGTACCCGCGGTTTACCGCAGGGCACCCGCGCACTTTTCCGATTTGTGGGTAGAAACTCAGTGTTTGGGAGGGTTGTGGGTAAAATGCGGGTGTACCCGGCATTTTGCCGCAAACACACATTAACCGCGCCCACTGCACTAACCTTTTGACACCCTATACTTACCTGTGAATTTATTTTGACATTTCCCCCCGTTCTCACCGAGAGGAATACCTGAAAAATCAACTCTTTTACATGGACCATGGTCATTTTACGTGCCACCGGGGCGCCTGTAGTTTTCACTTGAATAGCTGACAAATACGATACCAAAAGTCAAGCGTCACTGTTCGTGGAGATGCCTCACGTTCCTTTCAGCTCAACTCTATATATCCGGGAACACACGAGCTTAATTTCTCACCATATCGCGATCAGATTGCACTAGCTGTTACAATGTGAGGCTCTAAAAACAGGACAGAATGACATCCTCAGAACTAACCGTCCATATTTTGATTTTCTTGTAAACTAAACCAAAATACACTAAACCGTCATCCAGAATGACAACGTTCCCTCTTCTGATTTGTTGAAAATTGGGAAAAAAAACTATATTTTCAAGTATGCTTGTTGTATCTTAACTACAAGCTACAGAATGTATGTTGTACATGACATTCTCGGGTAAACATAAACAACCCCCCGTCACAACTTCCGGTGCCACGAAGACTTCCGGTCTTTCCGCGACTAAAGACGCTCGGAGACAGCCACCATGCAGAATGATATACAGGGTGTTTCAAAAAACGTGTCATTTGGACTTTATAAAAAAACTGGGCGACGGAAAAATACGGGGTAAAGGGCACTTGTGTGGCAACTGAATTTGCCATCTCGCAAAAATATTTTCAGTTGATTTTAATTAAAATAAATTGAATTTTTCTTTAATTGAACTTCAAAATTTCCCAAGTCAACCTAACGATTTTTTTTACAGAATTGGAGAGCCCGTAGCGAACTTAGTCAGATCCACTAAGAAATCCGCTCGATATTGCAAATGGAACTGCCCAAAAAAAAGTCCCGAAATTGAGGCTTCAAAGTTTCGGGTATTCAACGGCGCACCAAATCAGACGCAAAGGTTCGTGGAGAGGAGGACATGCTCCTGCCCCCATGAAAGATAGAAGGTCGAAAGAACACAGGGCGGGAAAAAAGAGGCGGAATCATTTTTGTTTGCCGCTTATCAACGTATGGTGGAATGTCACCTGCCTTGTTATCTGCGCGTCTTGTGCTGCACGCCGGTTTGGCGATAAACTGTTCTAGGTTCATGGGGGCAGGAGCATGTCCTGCCCTCCGCGCATTTTTCCGACAGATTTGGTGAGCTGTTGAATACCCGAAACTCTGAAGCCTCAACTTCGGGACTTTTTTTGGGCAGTTCCATTTGCAATATCGAGCGGAATTCTTGGTGGATCGGACTAAGTTCGCTACGGGATCTCAAATTCTGTAAAAAAAAACACGCTAGGTTGACTTGGGAAATTTTGGAGTTCAATTAAAGAAATTCAATTTATTCTAATTAAAATCAAATGAAAATATTTTTGCAAGCTGGCAAATTCAGTTGCCATACAAGTGCCCTTTACCCCGTATTTTTCCGTCGCCCCGTTTTTTTATAACGTCCGAATGACACGTTTTTTGAAACACCCTGTATGTCACTTACCTGATTTGTTTAAAATGGGAGGGTACGCCTCTCTGTGGCAATTTGCATGGCCACAAAAAGGTGTATACGGCCCTCTCTCTCTCCTCAAATCAAAAGCGATAACTGTATCAATCGGCATAGTGGTTGGCGGAAAGCGTGTTTGCTGCGAAACCGGATGTCATTCTGGCAACAAACCGGAAGCAGTGCAGAAAGGCATGTATACGCTAATTGTCAGAAGAGCGGTGCTGTACGTAATTTTGGGCTTGTGGGCACGTGAATATCATTTTACAAGCGCAACTTAAAAAGGACCAACAGGAGACGAGACGACACAGCGCTATGGAAGAGGGCGTACGCCCTGCTCTCTCCTCAAGTGATAACTTATAACTGCACTCTAAGAACAGAACTTCACCACGTAGCACGGTGAAGGCCAACCATTGCACGGAATGATACCTTTATCACCCCCGATTTGTGGAAAGCGCGGGGCGTACGCCTTTTTTGGAACTGCATAAATGTTCCAAACAGGCGAACACCTCCCGTTTTTAACGAATCAGGGGGCAGAACGATGTCATTCGGGATGGTGATTGGCTAAGAGCGTGCTATGTGGTGAAGCTTCATCCTCCATCCGTCCTTTCTTTTTTTCTTCTATTCTTTTTTTTTCTTTTTTGCTATAGTCGTGACGACGCCCACTTCTGAGTGGCCAACAACGGCGAGCCGATATTGCCATTACACCCTCGCTCTGTTTTTAGAGTGTGTATACAACTGTATGCATGCACATAAAAACAGAACTTCACCGCATAGCATGCTGTGCGCCAACCATTGCACAGAATGATAGGGTTATTTCTTCTCCACTTCTCCACAGAACTTCACCACATAGCACGCTCCTAGCCAACCGTCGTTCCGAATGATATCGTTCTGTGTCCTTATTGCTGAAAATGGGAGGAGGCGCCCATCTGGGACACATTATGCTTGTCCCAGATAGGCTCCTCCCCCTGTTTTGATCGAATCATGACACAGAATGATATTATTCAGTATGGCGGTTGGCTAGGAGCGTGCTATGTGGTGAAGTTCTGTTTTAACAGTGTATTTCGGAGGGAGAGTGTGGGCGTACGCCTTTTTGTGTCAGTTTGGATATATAAAAATTGACACAAAAAGGCGTACGCCCTCCTCTCCCTTCGAATCAGAAGCGATAACCCTATTATTCGTGGCAATGGTTGGGACACAGTGTGCTATGCGGTGAAGGTCTGTCTTTAGAGGGGTGTACAGTGCGGCGCAATGTTTGACGCAGCGCGTGCGTGTTAGGCTTGAAGTTGTTCTTTTGGAATGTACTTCACCAAAGTTGTGTGGTCGTGCATGGATACTCGGCCGAGAATGCACCACGCCTGACAGCGACAACTTGCGAATTTGTTCAGTAGTAGCGAGTAGCGTAGGGACTTCATACATTCCGGCGTATAAAAATGGTTAAGGAGCGCCTGCCTCGAAAAATATAGGTAAAAAACAAACAAACGTATAATACATTTGCCTCGCATAAATTTGCATAACTTACTGGCTAACTCTGCAGGAATTGCGTTACGTATTGGATTGCTATACAGGGTGTCCCAGAAAACGTGTCATTGAATTATAATAAAAAAAAAAACTACGCCACCTAGAATCATGCGGTCAACGGCATTTGTTCTTATTAGGTTTTTGCCACCTCCTAATGTGAATGTCATGTACTCCAAGTTTAGTTTTGTAAATATTTGCGAACTGAACTCGGAAATTTGCCAAGTACAGGTCGCTTTTTTACCCCACCAATATGAAGAGCGTGCCGAATTCACTCAAATTCGTGATAATTCACAGTGATATACACGAGCTATTCCATCGGAATAAATAGCCGAATATCATGCTTTTCGGAGCACCGGACCATAGCGCGATGACTTTTTGAGCGTATAGTCGTTCTCAGTGCGACGAAAGGAGGTTCCGAAGCCCGCCCAGAGAGTGATAGTAGAAAAAGTAACAGTTCCTAAAATTGGGAGAGGGAAAGCATTTTCCCAGCGAAAGTCGGTGGTGATAAGCCGTGCCTGTTTTATCTCTTTCTGCGATGTCGTGGAGGGCTGGGTTTCCAACCTCCTTTCGTCGGACTGACAAAGATTGCGCTGAAAAATTCATCGTGCGCTATTCTGTGCGGCCTCCGTAGAGCATGATGTTCGGCTATTTTTTCCGATGGGAGAGCTCCTGAATATGCCTGTCAATTATCATTAATTTGACTAAATTAGACACGCTCTTCACATGGGTGGGGTAAAAAAGTGACTTTTACTAGGCGAATTTCCGACTTAAGCTCGCAAAAATTTACATATATTAAACTTACGTTACACGACATTCACATGGGGTGGTGGCAAAAACCCAGTAAGAACAAATGCCACTGACCGCATGTCTCTAGGTGGTGTAGTTTTTTTTATTATAATTCGATGACACGTTTCCTGGGACACCCTGCACACAGAGTGTTCATCTTTATCTGTGATAGACTTTTCGTAAAAATAAGAAAAAAAAACTATGACATCAATATAGATGCCCTTTCTGCAGTTGAGTTATATGGGCAGGCGGACGTCCTGTCGGAGTATGTAACTACAAGATGACTGGTTGCCTAAAATTAATTAATCAACTCTTTAATTAAGGGATTTCGATCAAAAGCGAGGTAGCGAAACGGGAGACAGTCCTCGTTGAAAGTCATCCCATTTTAAAATATCCTGAACGCGCACGTGCGTTGAAATATCCGTCGTCAAATATGGATATGCAAATGAGCCGAAACCGAAAACACGTCGACCGGCAGCGCAGGGACGACTGAGCTCATTCCACGTCAGAGGGCCATGCCAGAGGGGCAGAGGGTCATCTCCATTGCTCCAAAGCACATGATGTGCTTTGGAGCAATGGAGATGACTGGAGTACAGGTGCTCGTCTGCTGGCCAGTTTAACCGCTTTCTGGCCCAGATAGACCTCCGTTGGCGAAGGTGATGCGCTTCTGAGGGGCGCTGTTTTGGTTTCGGTTCATTTGCACAGCGGAGTTCACCGAAGGATATTTAACGGCACGCGCTCGTTTCGGGGGGCGGGGGGGGGGGCGGGGCGGGGATATGTCTATTAAAAGGAGGAGGGAAAGGTTAGCCTGCGCTACGTTTCGGGATTCCTAAAAGATAGAATGGCCTTCAGCATGGATTGCCTCCCATTCAGTTATCTCGCTTTTACCTCCAATTCCCTAATTATATAGTTAATTCAGAAAATTTAGGTAGTTAGCCACCTTAGGATGTCCGCCTGAAAGTAGCCTTATTCAACTCACCTGCAAAAACTGTCTATGCTGCTCTTATGGCCTTTTTATAAAAGATTATGTAACGTGTAAGAATGAACACCCGGTATATTGACGATCACAACGCAGGAAGTCGCAAGCGAACAACTGTTCTGCTGCTAAAGCTAAACAACGCGCTACGTATGAAGCGCCCCGTGTTCAGTTTTTGTCGAATGCGAATTTGCGTGCGTGCAGGTGACAAAATTTTTACATTTTTACTTGTCACTGTATTGTAGAAATAGAATAGCTCATTCAAAGACGTGAAACGAAGTGGAGAAACGGCAGTCGCGTTGATGATAAATGGTTCGGCCAAATCATGGGAGCCGCCATTTTTATGGTTACGTGTATGATGACGTTTGCAATGACGTCAGGCTAGGACCCGTTCAGAATGCATTGCGTGTCCCTAGGCGCGCTATCGTCCTTGAAGCGATATGTGATAGGGCACCCCGGTCTTTCAGCAGCTGTGGTGAGGAGACGTAAATCCACTTTCGAAGAGCAATGTTGCCAGATGCTTGCGTGGACTGTGCGACCTGTGACGTCATACTTCGCAAAACAAGAAATTAAGTTTATGATACTTCCGCATCACGTGGAGAAACTATATCTTGGTAGAATACAGTGTGTGGATTTCAAAGGAATGAATTCGGTAAGATTCTGAAGAGACCATATTTAGCCACTGTAAGCCAGGAAGTGTTGTTGCATTTCCACGATGACACGGAATGCCATGAACGTTATTACTCGTGGGGGAGGGGGAGAACATGGTTATTAAAAAGGTAAATGAGAAGAGGATTTTTTTGTTTGCTGATTTCGTAGAGTTAAAAAAAAAAGCAAAGGAAAAACGATTCTCTGTACTTGTACTCCTCGTTCTCTCGCAAGCGCTCCCTTATTAAACGCACAAAGAAACACGAACGCTGACGTGACTGCAAATGTAGTTTGCTTTGAGCGGGAACTCTGCTAATTGAATTTCAGCTCCACTATGTCAATGTGGTACAAAATTCCCGCTGAAGAGAAACCGCTGGCGAAGATGATTTTACGGAAGAAACGGAACCTTTGCCCTCCTCCTTCCTGCTTTGTGTTTGATGCTGTGTCAAAAGAGGCTTCTGAATAGCTTGTAATGGATTCCAGTACGTTAGATGCTCGTAAGGGTTATACGGACATCTCTCCGGTAATAATTGGCAAGGGTTACCTTCGGATAGTCTTCGTGAACAGCCATCCTGTCCATTCGAGATGGTGACATTCTCCTAGTTACCTGCGAGATGTGGCAGCCACAGATGCGCATCCGCACGAGTCAATGACTAACCTCATCAATTATAAACATTCCTTGCCATTCTATGCCACCTTGAGTATCACCTTGTCGTGCGTGTTCCATCTGTGTCTTCTGGGAGAGATTATGGAGCTCTCACGAGCAGCATATTCGCATGTGTCAGACTTGGTGAAGCCCTACCCACCTAGAGTTTCGGCAGCGAATTGAGAAATGTTTACCGGGACCGAAGGAAGCTTATCAGCTCAGCGTAAAGTAATGGTGACTGTAATGGCGCCCATCATTTGAAAACATGCGCAGCGCTCCGCGGAACTAGATATGATAACTGTGCAGAGAAGCACGTCTCTATATGGAGCGTCCTATATGGAGCCTGTAGAGTGGCACGAGCCGCTGGAGACACCATCGCCCGAAAGGTCATCACCGGTGCAACGAAGTCCGAAGAATCTGCTCGTCTCAACCCTACGTTGGTGCGTGGACTAGTGACCCGCACCCTCTCCATGCACCTACACTCTAAAAACAGAGCTTCACCGCATAGCACGCTGTGCGCCAACCATTGCCACGAACGATAGGATTATCGCTTCTGATTCGAGGAGAGAGGGGGCGTACGCCTTTTTGTGGCAATTAGGATGTATGGTAATTGCCACAAAGAGGCGTACGCCTCCCCGTCTTCTCGAATCAAAAGCGATAACCCTATCGTTCGTGACAATGATTGGCGCCCTGCGTGCTATGCGGTGAAGTTCTGTTTTTAGAGTGTACACTCTTAAAAATGAGGGGGGGGGGTCGAGGTAGCTTGCCGTTGTTGGCCGCACTCAAGTGGGCATCGTCACGACTATAGCCAAAAAAAAAAAAGGAAAAGAAAGTGGGAGAAAGGGGAGTTGAGGACTTCAAAGTGATGTAGAGGCAGGATGACCGGTACTGATGGGACGGAAGCACACTGTAGGTGAGAGGTGCACTAGAGTGGTCTCTCCGCTAGGCCCGTTAAAAATGAACTTCACCGCATAACACGCTCCTAGCCAACCATCATCTCTAATGATCTCGTTCTTTCCCCCGATTTGTTAAAAATGGGAGGCGTACGCCTTTTTTGTGACACTTATGCAGTTCATAATTGTCACAAAAATGGCGTACGCCTGCCGTTTCCAGCAAATCAGAAGAGAGAACGATGTCATTCGAGATGATGGTTGGCTAGGAGTGTGCTATGCGGCGAAATTCATTTTTAAGAGTGTACGCCCATAGAACAATATAAAAAAAAAGAGCATGAGAACAAAGATAAGCGACCCGCACCGAGAAAAGCATTCGCTGAAATTGCAGCAGAGGGGAAAGACCCAAAAACATTATTGAGCCGGCAGCAATACTTCGGTCAGATACAGATTAGAAAAAGTTTGGAACGTTCAGCATCCATTAAAGACGCTAGCTCCTCCATCGCGAGGGATTCGTAAGCGTAGCACACGCCGGGTCTTGAAAAAAATACGCTTTCAAATGTCCTAATAAGCAGTTTATGCGCAGAATCGGCGCAAAACGAATTCCACTTTCATTGTTCACAGTTGACTGTAGTTAGTCCGGACTGGTTCAGGATGGCAACTAGAAGAGAGATGTTTGTTCAATACGCGGCGTTTTTATTTTTTAATTCCTTTACACAACTTTTATAATAAAACTATGAGAGCTACCTATACAGATGCGGTTTACATAGGTAGGTTATGCGGCCAGGTGGACATACCGTAGGAAAGCGTATGTAACTACTGGACGACTCGTTACCTAAAATTCGTTAATTAACTTATTATGTATATGTTTCCGGGGAAATGAGAGATGGCACAGTTGAAACCAGTCATTATTTAAATCCACCCTCTTTTTTTGAAAATCCTGAAACGATCACGTACTTTGAGATATAAATCGCGAACTTTGAAATCAGCCGAAACCGAAACCATGCACTTCTCGAGCGCAAAAGGAGCGATGGGCGTTCGCGTCAGAAGGTAGCGTTTTCGAACGGCAAGGTTTTCATCACCACAACCGTTTTGTAACGATGGAGCTGATTGAAGAAGGCGCTGAAACGGTGATCTAATAGAGCGTTTTCCGGGCAAGATAAGCCGAAGGTAATGTCGTTTCTGGGCTCGAGAAGTACGTAGTTCTGGTTCGGCTCATTTGCATATAATAATTTGGCGAGTTTTATCGCAAAGTACGTGCTCGTTTCATAATTTTTGAAAAAAGAGGGAGGATTTAAATCATGATTTTCTCCAATTCTGCTGGTAAAAAAGATAAGCTAATTAGACGTTAATTAATTTTTAATTACATCTTTCCGGGAAAATGCGCATCTAATTAAGAGTTAATTAAATTATTTTAGATAATTAATCGTCCAGTAGCTACGTGCGCTTTCCCACAGGATATCCGCCTGCAAAAATGGCGTCAGTGCTCCTCACACAGCTTTAAAAAAACTGTAAAAGATAAAAAAAATCACTGTACTCTTAGGCGCACTGCCAGAACTGCGCGCATACTGCGCGTACGAAATGCGCTAGCACTCCAGCATCCCTGCATGGGGCAGAAGGGCATCCCTGCGATGGGACCTTACGTGATTTGCGTGCGGCGCAACGGCAAACCCGACCATAGTTTGCCATGGGCCTCGTGTAGAAACACGGGTTTCGCCTGCAAACGCGTTCACTTCTTCAAGTCACTGTACTCTTTGGAGGGCATTTCTGAACGTCCTGCCGAGTGTAACGACTGCGCGCTTTGTCGCACGTCACTCCCTGTCATTATCGGCCGCCCGCCGCTTACGTTCGTCGTTTTCGGTCATCGCGTCTGCGTCTCCCGCAGCAGCATCTCCGACACATACGCGAACTCTACACCTTCAAGAATGCTTCGCAGCACACCGCCTACGGTGTAATTCCGCGGCGTTCGTGTAGCCAGACGACGTGGAGGACATCACGTAAGACGCGGTGTACGGACACTGAGCAAAACAGCGGCACATGGCCGAGTGTGTAAAAGCGTACGCTCGTTAGTGGTAGCCAAGGTCGTGCAGAAGATTAGGAGGTGGTGGGTTCGATCCAACCACCGAGTGTGCTGTTAAGGCTTCCCCTGTGTTTTCTCGCAAACTTTCCAGGCGAATGTTGGTACAGTTGCCCCCGAAGTTGGCCCAGGACGCAAACCAGCCCCCGTGTCCTACGCTCTTTCCTGCTGTCCTCTCTCCATCTGTCCACGTCTGTACGTTGCTCATACCCATGGTTGCTTCGTGGCGCAAACACGAATCGAAAAGAAGCACACATTGATGGGGACACGCGGCACATCGGAAGCGCTCTACGAAAACTGTACTTTTCTGGAAGCTGTCAAATTCAGGATCAGCAACGTGATGTGAGCCACTTCGAAGGAATCAGGTGCATGGCGTATATTTTCGGAACCGTTATCGTAAAGTCCTTTGTTCTAATCCCTCCAACCCTTCTAAATCTCCCTACTGAATCGGCGCCGCGGTAGAGAGACTAACGATGGGAGGGGGGGGGGGGGGTGCAGTGTGACGCGCCGCGGACGCCGAGGTCCCAAAAGTGAGTTGAAGAAAAAAAATTAAGTGGCGATCGATTTACGGTAAATGCGGGAGAAATGCGTTAGTATTCAGAGCCTTTTCCGGTTTAAAGGTCATGTATGCTGATATCCCAAATAGTCGAAACGGTTGTGATATTCCAGCTCCCCCCAAAATGCACCTTCATTCTCCCATTTCGGTGCAGTACCATGTCAAAAAAAAAATAGATAATTCATTCCGAAACACACATGGGCGCAGCCATTTTTGTGACGTAGATGCACCCGAACGGGCATTGTGACGTGTACGCGTCTTCGTACTTGTCAGTGGATTCCAGCTACGGCTTTTCGTGGCTTCACGTATCTGTGCTTGAAGATGGCGGACTGCCGGGTTCCACTGATTCCGCGATAAGTAAACAGTGCAGCAGCTGCGAACTCATTCGTGAACCAACCTCTGTGCGATATTGTGACTGAAATTCGTCGTTTGTGTTTTGTGTGCAAGTACAATTTGTATCAAATCGCGTCTGCGTTAGCCCCTTTACAGCACTTGCCCATTGCAGAGACAGACGTTTCGACAGCCGTTTCTAGCAAGAAGATGCCGACAGCGTTTTATTCTTGCAGGAAAAAATCGTGCTATGTAATTGGGGAACCGCATACTGCTATGGGACTAGTTTTACGTACGATTTATCAATGTGCAACACCGTCGACGATGGTATGGAACGACGAGCGACGTAAAACGAAATACAAATCTAATTTTAAACTCTTTGTTGGATTCTGTGCATTTTCCAGAAGCTTTCTTTGAATCACACACTCCCATGTCACGCTGCGTTGTGTGGCACGCTACAAACTACTGCATTTCATGTCTAACATCTGGATATTGTTTGTAATGAGCACCGTAGCACAAAAACATGCACACGAAAGCTCCGGAAGCCATGTAGTTGCACACTATGCAGATGCAAAAGAAGTACCAGAGCACATATTGCCACTTAGAAATGGTGTTTTTAGAAATGTGGGGTCTGAAGAGAAATGGGGGCTGCCTGTCTGTCTGCCTTTTTTCCCTCTCCCTGGTAGGAATCCCAGAGATGACATTTGCACACATGCACAGTGAAGGATAGCAAAGCGCACTGCAATTGTAGTGGGAAATAGGGAAGTTTTTTAAGGAACCGAAATCGAAAATGTCCCACATTTTCGTCGTCGCATGGAACACTTAAAACACTGATTCTTTGAGTAGGTGATCAAAAAAATTAGTGGGTGCGCCTTATCCTTTTGTAGAGTGCTGTTTCAATTCACAACTCAGCCCATGGGGTGTAAAAGTGTTAGAGGCAATTATGTGACTTGTCGTCCTGGGTGACATCACTGGCCAGCCTCGGAATTAATTCCGTACTCAGGAATTATTGCACAAATCACTTTGTATTTAATATTTATCACGTGGGACATGATAAGCAGTATGTAAGTTGCAACCCTGTCTGCAGCATTCTCGACTGCCTCTTACCTTTACAGTTAGAGACACGTTACCAAACCATTCACAAAGGGCAGTCTTATAGGGACCGTGTAACTTGAGTTTTGAATTTATAAAATTTATAAAAAATAAGTATATAATAAGTAATATAAAATTTATATAAAATAAAAAATAAAATTTATAAAAAAGAATTTATAAAAAATAAATACAAAGGCTTCATGGAAGCAATGCGTTACCATACCCATTGCACCTGAACCACAATTATATATGCTTGGACATCTATTATCTATCTAATCTTCTGAACCATATGTGTGGCTGCATACGAAATTATTTTTTATGCGCATGCTCTACCTTCAGAGTCCTACATGTGCACACGAATAACAGTGAATATATGTGAAGTGGCAAAAAGCTATGCTAGACTCTACCATCATTGTGCCCCTTTAACTATTCCAAATTTATGTCTGGTGAAGAGGGAATATCTCACTAGAAAAGACGATATTTGTGCATTGTTTGGCAAGCAAATAAATACATTTTCCATTCTTACCATTTACATTTACATTTTACAAATTATTCCTATGTACTCAAATGCAGATATCACAATTCTCTTTTTGTACCTCAGCACAGTACAGTTTCAAAATTAACAAACTGCACAGCATCAGCAATCTTAACGTTTCTCAAGAGGGGAATCACATAAAGCTCCAATAATAGGCTGGCAATCAAACCTCCAAAAGACAAAGTAGTTCAAGAAAAATCTGAATAATCGGTTGCCATTGTGATATTTACTACTATGTACAGTTCATGAATGGAGCATGTTACTTCATTGCATTGCCTCCATGTGAGCACTAGAACAGGCAGCTTTCCAGGTCGATCTTTTCGTGTTTTTCTATGGTCTTTTTGTTTGTTCTTTTTGCAATCGCAAACATGACTATAGTGAAACACAAGCAGCCAAGGATAGGATGAGACATCTACAATGCGACTGCTAGCTCTCAACTGATATATTTATTAGCAGACCCTGGAATATACACATATATGCTGCTAGGCAAATGACAATTTAACCAACAGAATAACAGACAAGATAAAATAGTTATATATCTTCCCCCTCTCATCATTCTATTTCACAGGCAGTCCTAGTATCATTCTGAGTGTGCCCGTGCGTCCCCTTTCAGATAACGTATCTCGGACAGAAGCAAATCCAACAGCGGACGCGGACTGCTTACACATGCAACTGTCTTGGATTTCTCTAACCACTTGTTATTTAAACGCTGCCTTGAGCTACGTGTTCTGGAAATTTAGGCAGCATCCAGAGTCCCTGCATCAAAAGTCTGTCCTTGGCTGCCTGTGTTTCACTATGGCTCTCAGATACAAACTACCCCATTTCAACACAGTAGGAAACACAGATTTGTAAATAGCATATCTGTTGATTGCACTGTACCCCCCCCCCCCCCCCCATATAAAGGATCATAGTGGATGCTACATCTTGTGCGATAATGTCAGGAAGACAAATAAGCTAGATTTGAAACCACTCTTACGTCGTAGTAGCAGTATTTGTGTGAAGCAACGCAATTCCTGTCCTGCAAATAATTTAAACCATATCTTTCATCTGAAAAGAAATTCTCACTTGGTTGGAACTCCCGGTTCTGAAACCTATCCCTGACATGTGTAGCCATGCGGGAGGAATACCAAGGGATGCGGTGGAAAAGACAAACACACACGAGCTATGTTCTCACTGTGTATCACCTGCTCTGTCTACTAAGAAGAACATGTTCCAAATTAATATAACATGGCTTGACACGATACGCCGGCGAAAGCTAAGAAATAAAATTAGTAGTTAAATGTACAGTACATAAACACTTGCCATAACATGACAGTTTCCTTCCTGCATTCATGCGCTACCATTCATCCCACTTAAAGAGTGTACTGAATTTTTTGATAGCATTACACGCTCGTTTGACAGAACTTGAACAAGATTACATAGCACACGATAAAAGTATAGTGAACATAATGTGCAGCTTTCCATTCACGCTTAATGACCGCAGCAGTAATGCATGAAGGCCACTGCTAAGTTGTGTTGAGAAACACCACTTTCTGTTTGCCATGTCTAAATGAAACGTACCTGACCTGATCCAAAGTAACCGTTCTGAGTCTGGAACACACAACGAGAAAAACGCAACACACGCCACAACATTAACAGATAGGCAAATGAGCTGTGGCGAGCTCCACCTTGGGACAAAGCCAACAAGTAATTCAGCAAAAGTCAATGAGTTCCTGAAATGTAACATCTCTGACTGGTAGCACGACGGTCCTCGTTCAATTCCTGGTGCTAGCACTGACTGGCTTTTTCATGAATTATTTGTTGAAGTTTCCATGTGCTTGAGAACATGAACCATTCGTCAACCACTGTATCCTCATGAGGTGATGAGGGTTTGTCATCCCAAAGAGACTCCCTTTCTTGCATGTGTCCTTACGGTTGCTCACCACTGCAGAAAAAAAGAAAAGAAAAAAGGATTTAATGACAAGAAATGGATAGTCATGTTTACTTTATAATGATTGTGCAGAACAGAAAGAAGACTTTCGCACAGAAGGCTGTACTTGTTGAGGTCTAACATCAAGTTACAAAATTCCAGAATATATAAGACATGTTGTAAGGTAGAGCGAGGGTTGGTACAAATGTACAAATATAAATACAAACATAGTATAATAAAATAAAAGAGGGTACGACGCCATCAGTTTCAAACAGACAAGGGATGAGTTGTGTAGCATAATACATGAATGACCACGGCGGCCAGATAAGTATTTGGCAAAAGGCATTCACGGGCGACACATTCAGGGAAACAGTGCTACAGTGTCTTGTCAACTCATCCATTGCCGGCTTGAAACTGATGGAGTTGTACCCCCTTTTTATTTTATTATATATGGTTGTATACTTATTTTTATGTCTGTACCAACCCTCGCTCTCTACCTTACAACATGTTTTATATATTCTGGGATTTTGTAACTTCATGTTAGACATTAACAAGAACAGCCTTGTGCACGAAAGTCTCGTCTCATTAAAATTTAGATACTCTCAACAGTCTTCTTTCTGTTGTGAATCTCTATCGCAGCATACACTGCGCATTGCTGTTCTACATACTGTGACTTTGCAGTGAGATTATGGACTTTCGATAAAAAGACTACACAGCACTGCTGAAGTATTTTTGCCTATCGAACATGCATGCAGTATGCACACAGTATTTGTGCACTGGACCCACTAAAAATGTAGTGAATGTGGCATTGCCCACAGTAATGCACCAAGTTCAACATAAGTATTGTAGAATCCAGGTATTTTAGCTTACATGCCAATCCAGTACCACATCCAGTGTGAAGTTATGACAAATAAATAGTTCCCATTTTTCTTAGCTCTCAGAACACAGACAATGAATTAATAAGAGTAGACAATGTTAACATGAATTCTGGGCTATTCTTCAATCAAAGATTCACAGATAGTAAAGGCACCTTCCTCAATGGACGTTGATGACAGTGAAAATTCTAAAACGTTATCAGAGACGACATCAGCTTCTGCGTGTAAGAAAGGATTGTATGTCGAACAGTAATCCGGCTAACAGTAACAAAAACGTGCAAAAGACAAATTAACTGAACTAATATAACGTACCTTCTATATCAGACAGTGAAGCTTGTACCGCCCCATCCACAGGAACCAGTGTCCAGACAACAAAAGTGCTTGAACTGGGAGATAGCAGCTAATCGGAATGGCGACCTTTGTTTTCCACCCTGAAAGCACAGGTTGTAACGTTGAGGGCAGATTTAAGAGTGGTGTCAAGATGTCTGCATGAGCGCACATGAAAAGTGGAACATAGGTGAATACTCAAATTATAACATCACATTGTCATACTTGTTGGTGGCAGCTAGACTGCAACTAACGTGTCAGCAATTTCTTCATGCACCAGATGCAAGCCAAGTCCTGCTTCATTTCCGCCTTCAGCGTGCACCTGTAGTAATTCACAAGTCAGATTATGAATACTCTTTTGTTGTTAATCGTGGCTATATCAGAGTAAGCGCAGTAGGACAGCTGCACAATCGATTCATGAAGCTTGCTATTTTTATATCTGAACCTCGACTTACCTTTTTGTTCTCGTTTTTTGCACTGATCCTCCGTGGCACGTTCAAAATTTGTGTGTCGGGCACCTCAGATTTTCATCAGACGATTTTGTGCCGAGATTCCAAATTGCCTCTGGAGTCGCGCGTAACCTATGATAACATATTCGTGGACGAAATCCTTGGAGTGGAACTTAGCAGGCACCGCTGTCGCTGTCAGCCAAGAGCTTCGCACTGCTTTGTCTTTTGGCAGCTTATAATACTTGAATGCTCCGATGAATTGTTCTAACAGCGTACTTCGCATTTTCGACAACTTCGCCGTGGCATATCAGGTATCATACCGCTCCAGCCCATAAAAGGCAAGGTCAGAAAAAGGAAGTGCACTTTCCAAACGACGCGGTGGCAAAAAAACATTCACATGCTTTGTTTCCGGCTTAGTAATAACATAACAGCTGTTCGCTGATGTACGATGCACAGAGGACGAAACGAAAGAAGCGAAGCGGCCAAGCCAAGAGTTCATGCCAAGCTAAAGACAGATAAACCGAGAGCAGTGACGTCGGTGCGCCATTGTGCAGGGTTTGCCGACGGTCTGACGGGCGGGCGTGGGAACTAAAAAGATGTTTTCTAAAAAACTACGAACAGTTGGACCAAGATATTTCGCACACATATTCAGTGTTCGCTAATAAAAATACAGCGCGAGTATCGCGCAGTTCTGCGGCACTTCAAAATCGGCATACCTAACCTTTAAGCCCGACTTCCGGGTGCTCACTAACTGTCTAGACCCGAGTTCTAGTTCTCCACTTCCCGTCTATACTTCCCGTCTATACTTCCGGTCCAACTCAACTTTCGGTTGTCCACTTCAGGGCTAACCTGACTTCCCGTCTATACTTGGCTTCCGGTATCCACTTCCGGTCCAACTCTACTTCAAGTTATCAACTTCCGGTCGAACATTACTTCCGATTGTCTAAATCCGACTTCCGGTTGCTCTCTCCCGGTCCAACTCGACTTCCGGTTGTCGTCTTCCGGTCTAACCTGACTTCTGATTGCCCGCTTGACCACTTCCCATCTATACTTGACTTTCAGTATCCACTTCTGGTCCAACTCAACTTCCGGTTGTCCACTTCCCGTCTATACTTGACTTCTGGTGTTCAGTGGTGGTCTAAACGCGACTTCCGGTTGTGCACTTCTGGTCTAACTTGACTTACGATTGTCCACTTCCCGTCCGTACATGACTTCCGATATCCACTTCTGGGCCAACTCGATTTCCGGTTCTCCACTTCCGGTCTAACCTGACTTCCTGTTGTCCACCTCTCGTCTGTACTTGACTTCCGGTTCGACACTTTCAATTATCATGTGTAAGTCCATTTAATGAACCTTTAATTAGCCTGAATTATCTTCAGTTACCCTGTAATTACCATTTCATTACCGAAGGTAAGCGCAGGTTATCTGAGATAATTTCGAATGTTATTTAATTGCCTTTAATTATATTTACTTGCTTTAATTACTCTCAGTTCCCCTCTAATCGATGTTAATTACATTTAATTACCTCCGCTTACCTGTAGTTACCTTCGGTAATCTGTAATGTCATTTAATCTTTCTCTTAATTACGTATATCTTACATTCATTGCCTTTAAACTCAACTTTCTTCCTTTAATTACCTATAATTACCTTAAATTACTGTTACTCTTAATTACCTTCGACTACTTCAATTTCAAATCATTTACTTCCATTTAGATTTACCCTCTTATATCCCCTCTATATGTCCTCTTATACCTCTGCCTCGCTGAGGCTTCACCATCTCACACACGGACACACACACTTACATACAGCTTTTTCCAGTTTGACACTCCTAATGCTAACGCGTTAAAAAAAAAGCTGTATTTTTCGAACACAAGAGAGCATGCTTGTATTTGATTACGGACATTATTCCGGGGACCCAAAATCTGAGGGAGGGCGGTCTGCCGTTCGCTAAACACCAGACAGGAGCTATTCTCTTTCCGATGTCGGCTCTCTAGCAAGATGTGGGTGACTCATCCATTACACCACACACGAGCCAAATTGGCGAGTTGACCATAGGCCCATTCTGAAAAGCAAAACGCCGATAAAATGGAATACCAGTACAGAGACCGTGAATGAGCGTCTCGGAGATACGGTTGGGGTTGAAAAATCACAAATCGGCATTCAGCTGTTGCAGTACAGTTAGGTGGGACTATATATATTACTTGTAATTCTGAAAGGTGAACGGGAATCAGCCAACCTATGCCGTGTGTCAGGAAGGTCATCCCTTGTAGTGTCGCGTGCACATCTTTGAACGGCAACTGCCCTGTGTAGCCTCCGCCTGCACACGCGCAGACTTGCCGTGGTCAATTTTTAGATCGTCCCTTCAGTGCGTATCGCAGAGGAGCAGTTTAGGGATTTCTTCCGGCGCTTTCCTTGCAGTTTTATCATACGTGGGGACTTGCGCACAAGGTGATAGCTGGCGATAAGTCAACATTTAGATTCCCGAGGGCGTCCACTTCAACAGAGCTTCGAAGGTTTTTATGCCGTAGCATTGAAATGCCCCTCACACTCCACTCGCGCAGATATCACCATTTGCTCCATGGGACTTGCCTCTCGTATGCATTGCAGGACTGACGTGGACACAATGGGAAGCGACAGCGTGCCGTTTCTCATTTCCTACACCGAAATGACAGCAGGATCCCCACAGCAAAAGTCACCGACTGGGAGTCTGAAACGTACTCAAACGAAATGCGGAGGAGATAGCGTAGAACCTTACGACCTCATACAACTTTCACTCTGGCAATGAACGCAACAGCAGCAACAAAAAGGTTTCGTGCCCGGTGAAGTGCAGTAATAGTTCGAAAGGTCGCGGGCAATAGATGTGGATATGAGTGGGGATTGGAAGTCGCATTGTCGTTACGTTTGTACCTGCTTTCTGCTTCTGCACTTTTTAAAACAGATGGTGGTGGTGGTGATGATGAAACTGCTTACCGCATACTTTTAAAACAGATGGTGGCGGTGCTTATGAAAGAGCACGCAGCTGTCGGCTTCACAGAGGTGGGCAACGTCACGACCAGACCTGTAAAGTAATTAATTACAAGTAATTGAATTACTGTAATTAATTACTTTATTAGTAATTACTTCTGGAATTACATTAGGTTTTATGTAATTGAATTACTTTTACAAGTAACGCGTAACGCATTTTAAATTACTCTAGGAATTACTTTGAACGCTATCTGGGAAGGCCAAATGTTTAAAGTTTGGGTCAGTCCCACACCGTTTTTTTTTATTTTTTTTTTCACAGTGATTACCCAAAGACTCGATTCAGATCGGTACATTTTTCGGTACATTTTTTTTATTTTTTTATTTGAATATGGAAGGAGAAAAGCTCTTGTGCCATGGGAAAAGGAGTACGAATTGTGGGCATCGACATGCACTTCAGAGTCGTTAGAGGGCTTGAAAGATCTTCCTTGTGTGCTCGAGGTGTTCATGATGTACAATGTTGGGCTGCTCAGCAGTGCACCAGTGGAGCGTCTGTTTTCGGTTGGTTGTCTTGTTATGACAAGGAGACGTGGCAGCCTTACAGGCAAGAACTTTGAGAATAGCTTACCCTTGAAAGCGAATGGCCGTTACAAGCTGCACTCATGATCTGCACTTTGTTCACATACCTGAAGATAGAAAGCCTTTTGACTGTGATGTTCGGTGTTTCTTTAACATGGCGAGAGACTTGTCCCTGTGTAGGACTTCTCTAACTTGTTTTTCTACCACAAGCACAACTACCACCATCTTTCAGAACATGCGCAATAATTGTGTACATCAAATCTTGCTGTTTGCACGTCGTTTGCCCGTTGCAGTCAACTTTGTGAATGTAATTCAGTGTAATCCAATTACTTTTCTCAGTAATTGTAATCGTAATTGGATTACAATCGAAAATGAGTAATTGTAACTGTAATTTAATTACTTTTGTGTACATGTAATTGTAATCATAATTCAATTACTTTGGAAAAGTAATTTTTACACGTCTGGTCACGACTAACGCTCTAGGGGAATGTGCGTCCTGGGCCGACTTCTAAGGGAACTTTGCCGACATATGTCTGACAGCGTCTGATGAAAACCCAACACCACCGCATAACAAGCTCTTAGCCAATCATCATCTCGAATGACATCGTTGTCTCCCCTGATTCGCTAAAAAGGGAACGCGCCCCTCGCCTTCCACGAATTAGGAATCATTCTGTGACAGTGGTTAGCCTTCAGCCTGTCATGCGGTGAAGGCCAACCACTGCATCGAATGAGACGTTTATCACTCCTGACTTGTGGAATGCGCCGGGCGTACGCCTTTTTGTGACAATTAACATAGCTGCATAAGTGTCACAAAAAGGCGTACGCTCCAGTTTTTAACCAATCAGAGGTCAGAACGATGTCATTCGGGATGGCGGTTTGCTAGGAGCGTGCTATGCGGTGAAGTTCAGTTTTAAGAGCGTATAGGCATTCAAATCTGCAGCAGCTCAGGTGTATAAGTTTATGGAGAGGTTGAACGGATGATGTATTTTCATCTATGCACGCGTATAAGCGAGGTCACGAGATAAGTGGCCTGGACATCTGTCATTTTTATCCGTTTCACTTTCTCGCGCTGTAACATGATGTCATCACGTTCATATCATATACGGTTGTGGATCTATATATACATATCAGAAACGGAGCCTGCTAATGAAATATCATTGGTAGAAAATGTGAGCGTAAAAGAATAAAGAATGAATATTTCCCGAATTCCCAATTCGCTATGGTCATGCTGAAAGGAAAGAGCGTCGGTTGCATTCCACGCGTTCTTTTCGCCACGACAGCAGCTTGCTCCTCAATGCGTGAAAGAATTCCGCGCGTACAGCACTACTATTCGGAAGCAGCGATATCTCATCCAGTGCGGTCCTTATATGCCACTTTTTTTCTCTTTCCTGCACCACAAGAGGCCCATCCGTCTTCCCTATGCATGAAAGCAGCTTTATGGAGCATGCTTGCTTCACCCAAATTCCATGAATGCTTGTACATCACGTGATGAAGCACGATGGCGTTGGGTGCGAGTTGAGACAGACACCCTGAAGGTTTATTCGTCAACAGTTGGTTCGCGCATGACACACTCATTACACTTGAACAAATCGTTGGAGAAGAGAGGCAAGGCTTCGGACCATAAAATGACGAAAATTGAGGGGCCCTTCACTCTTAAAAATGAACTTCACCGCATAGCACGCTCCTAGCCAACCATAATCTCGAATGATATCGTTATCTGCCCTGATTTGCTGAAAACGGGAGGCGTACGCCTTTTTTGTGACACTTATTCATAATTGTCACAAAAAAGGCGTACGCCTCCCGTTTTCAGCAAATCAGGGAAGATAACGATATCGTTCGAGATGATAATTGGCTAGGAGCGTGCTATGCGGTGAAGTTCATTTTTAAGAGTGTTGTAACCTAGTCACCTTTGCACAGTTTTTATCATCACAGTTTCCCCGTATTTGCATGCTAATTGCAGGAAATGTGTGTTACGCCTTGATGGTATCACCATGTATCCCTTGATGTTTAGGGGACGTCTATTGCACAGCTACATACAATCTAATACACTCTAGTCTAGATGGTACCCAGACGCTAGACACACAACCACGGGAGTGACGACAACTCCAGCGAGGACGTATTCGTATATATGTATAGCTTAGCCTGTATATGGTTCACAGAGTGGAAGTTAAGACATATAACAGTGGAAAGTTCAACGATGCACATCGATGTATAGTTAAAATTATATGCTGTTCTTTGCTATGTACAGTTACATCTGTGTATACAGCACACAAATGCTTGTATGGTCATTACACGGTTATAGTACAAGATCAACCGGGCTTGATTCTACTCAGGTATGCGCTGTTTTTATCTACGGGGAAGGCACAAAATGCGATGTTGGAGTCCGTCTTGAGTATATTGTTTCCGGGTGGAATGCGCCCTGCGGTCTTGAATAATATGTGAACTACGGGTTCCTTTATGTTGGGTAAGTTCAGACGTGTGCTATTTTTAGGGACCTGTGCGGACCTTCCATAGGTTCCAACAAGACAGCACTCACATTCTTATTCTTCGTGGTATACACTGCTTATGATACTTTGCAGTCGTGGGAATGCGAAAGGTTATGCTTCCATCAACGACCACTATAGCGTCCGTAACAATGAATGCGAAAGGTTATGCTTCCATAAACGACCACTGCAATAAACGTGGCAGACACAATGGCTCGTCTCTGTGTGGGCGAAACAGTCTATGGAACGGTCGTTTTGTCCTGTTGCATACGTGACGCTGATGCACCGTATTAGGACCCTTAGCCAGCTTTCTGGTAAGTATCTTGCGTTTGCTATCACAGCTTGACCTGCAGGACAGATTGCTGGCACAGTGCTTGTTCTCCTTCCTGACTGCGATGGGGAATCGAGGTCTTGGGTCTTCGATGGGAAATCGATGATGGCTCGTCTTTTCTCTTTCCTGCGGGACGGACCTGAGAAATGACCTCTCCTGAGAAATCTGTGCGAAATTGAGAGTTGGCTCCCAAAAAAACATAAAAATAATACCCTTTGGTGTCATCATTCATCGCCATGATATCTCCTTTTGTCAGTATTCACCATTTTCGCTCGCGCCTGCGTAGGAAGAAATTATTTCCTAGCTACTTTTCGTATACTCTTGATCGTGTACGTACACTCTTAAAAATGAACTTCACCGCATAGCACACTCCTAGCCAACCATCATCTCGAATGATATCGTTATCTGTCCTGATTTGTTGAAAACAGGAGGCGTATGCCTTTTTTGTGACAATTATGAACAGCATAAGTGTCACAAAAAGGCGTACGCCTCCCGTTTTCAACAAATCAGGGCAGATAACGATATCATTCGAGATTATGGTTGGCTAGGAGCGTGCTATGCGGTGAAGTTCATTTTTAAGAGTGTAGTGTAACGAATAGCGTCGTACTACTCACGCTCAGGCTTCGTTCTTCAGGAATTCCGTCCACCATCAGCTTGCCTGCGTCTACGCCATTTTATCAGAGAATAGCGTGTAGGTTAGGCTTGATACAAAAGCTTGCAGTAGGGGTATGAATAAGAAAAATGTTATGACTAAGTCGTGCTGCGGTGCGTGTTGCATAAGTTCGAGCAGCTTTCAGGATGCAGTCGATCGATAGAAAGTCAAGCTTACCGAGGTTCTCACACGTATTACATGCCTCACGTGCCGCCTCTACCAATCAGACATGCGCAAGACACACATATATATTTCAGCAGCCACATCATCAACCAAGTGTAATGGCCAGCCATTTTCCAGAACACTGCTCTTCTTGTTACTCGAGGCAAAAGTTATTTCGGTCATGCGCCACAAGTGAATGCCTCGGGGGCGTTCCCGAGACATCGTGCTGGGCAGCTGAGGGGATGTCTGGAAATCGTAATATGTGCTGCCGCAGTGTTGTGCCTGGCGCCATGACATGAGACATTCTCTTGTCGTTCTTCTTGAATGGCGTTCATCACGATTACATAGTGCCCGCCCGACGAGGTGGATTGCATCACGTAGTATAATGCCCTGTTATTGTTTCTCCTTGCGTTTTCCTTGCGCGGGTTCATTTTGTCGTTGAGAGGAGCTATTTCCCATCGTTATTACATCCAGTTTTTACTGGAAACGCGAGTGTTGGCTTTTAGCTTTGATACCGACCGCGAAAGATACAGAGCGTGAAACAATAAGCGAATAATGCGCATATTTCTTTCGCTACTGCGCAGTCGACGAATACGTCCGTTTTCTTGACATTTTTCGCCATCATGTAGAGGGGGGGTATACGTTTATTTCGGAAAGGTCAGCCTGACCAATGGTATGGTATCTGGTATGGTATCGTGTAGAGGTTAGGTTGCAGTGGTTACGAATATATGAGTGGCTGTAATGGCTCACCATTTTATCCTGGTAGGCTTCCACTGGCCTAGTTGCCCGATCAATAAGCAACGTCTATTTACGTCGAAAAAAATGCCAAGTCATACGTGGGTTCATAAAAATAATCTCCTCCACTCCCGCGTTTCTTTGTGATGTGATGAGGTAGAAAAAGAAAAAAAAAATGGTCCCGCGTTTCTTTATTGATCACTTCTCGTTTACTTGCTTCTTATCATCTGAGAGCGCCAGAATCTCCATTTTATTTTTCCACGCACCAAACTATCTCCTGCATCAAACACAGATAAAAAAAATGTGTGTGTTTCTTTTAAAGTTTAGAAATAGCGGGAGTATAGCTTCGAAGCACCAATATTATGGTCTAGGATAGCTCTCCGATGTCGCGGCTCCTTGTACCCACCGGAGCTTCATCCGAATTTCGGGACATCATGGTAAATTTGCAGCGATATTAGTTCCTGGCGCCTCTTTATGTGTGTTTGCTTGGCGCTCTTCTGCTCCCACTATCGGTAGCGAGGCAGTTAAAGCGCTTAGAGGAGCGGCTATTAGGATAAGACGAGCGTGAAAGTACCGCACGAAGAGCACCTCCGCCTTTTTATTTTTCCTTCACTCTCGCCCGATGGTGTTAAAGAAAAAGTCAGTACTCCACCGATCAATAAAACGATGGAGGAAGCGTTACACGCTGAAAGTCGGCCTCGTTCGCTGTAGAGAATGGCCTTCACGTGAGGCACGTTGTATAGAGCCACATCAGATCTCCAATATTTCTTGAAGCCCGCAAGCCGGTGCATGCCTGCAAAGTTCATTGGGGAGCATATATCATATAACTCTGTTTACATTGCGTAGCGAGTGGGACCGTCCCGTCGGGTACGCGTACGATGGTATGGTTGGAAGTGAGTGCGGAAAACATTGACTGTATCCGCATCCGCACACTCTAAAAACAGGGGGGGGGGGAGGTGATGTCGAAATAGCTTGCCCACAGTCAGGGGTAAACGCACCAGGCTTATACACTCTTAAAAATGAACTTCACCGCATAACACGCTCCTAGCCAACCATCATCTCGAATGATCTCGTTCTTTCCCCCGATTTGTTAAAAATGGGAGGCGTACGCCTTTTTTGTGACACTTATGCAGTTCATAATTGTCACAAAAATGGTGTACGCCTGCCGTTTCCAGCAAATCAGAAGAGAGAACGATGTCATTCGAGATGATGGCTGGCTAGGAGCGTGCTATGCGGTGAAATTCATTTTTAAGAGTGTAGGTCAGCACAGCTGAATACTGCAGGAGGACGCGCAGAGGTGCCGAAGTACGTTATAGGAGGTAAGAACTCCTATCTGCAGTATTTAGTTAGAGGTGTAATAGGTGTAATATTATTCTTCTACACGTCGTAATTCTATTTACAATTTATTGTTCAATACTTCTCCTTCATAACGTGCGCAGTGTTAATACGAAAACGCGCTTTTTTTCAGATACGGGCGAGTAGACGTACCACCATCCAGATACATCTATCAACTGTTACGTCATTTGAATAGTTGGAGCACCCAATCAGACGCCAACGCGGAGATTCACATAACGTTCTGCTCTACACTCTTAAAAATGAACTTCACCACATAGCACGCTCCTAGTCAACCATCATCTCGAATGACAACCTTCTCGTCCCTGATTTGTTGAAAACGGGAGGCGGAGCCTATTTTGTAGCCATAATACCGTACATACATAATAGGCTACGCCTCCCGTTATCAACAAATCCGGAGCGAGAACGTTGTCATCGGGGATGATGGTTGGCTAGTAGCGTGCTATATGTGTTGAAGACACGGACCTATCAGATTCATCTATACAAAAGGTGTCAAAAGTGCCTCTTTGTTTTTTGCGCATTGAGATTTCGCATGTGTACTCTCCTACACTGTTGCTTTTGGTGCCAAGTTTTGTGGTGATATTTTCATCCATTCCGTTTCCACTCCGTTTCAAAGTGTATAGATTTCTGTAGTTTCCCTTTCTTTTCTGAATAACGCGTCCTGGAGTAGCCAGTCCCGAGTGGCTCCAGACTAACATCTCAATTTTTTTCTTTTACAAATTAATCAATCAATCAATCGTGTCACAGCCAACGAGTTATAAAATCGCCGCTTGGAGCCGACACATTCGGCGGGCTAGCTTGGCAGAGTTCATAGCCCCTTAAATATGGGTGTTCGTGTTAGTACAGACAGCCTTAATCTGTCGAGACCATGTCAGTCTTCTATCAATGATTATTCCTCGGTGTCTGTAATGTGGAACATATTTCAGTGTTGATCCTGCTAAAAGCAGAAGGATCTCTATGGAAGGAGCTAAACGTAAATACCATAGCCACTGTCTTGGTTGATGATGCCGTCCGTGTTATGTGGCGAAGCTCTGTTTTGGGAGTGCATGTGGACACCTTATTCTGTTCCCTCCTGGCACGCTTCAGTTTAATTCTGCCACACCATTTACCTCACAGTGTGTTACCGCCCTTCACTGAACCGTCTTTGAGATTGCCGCAGTATGTGAGCTAAAGTAAAGAATTTCCGCGTAGCCCTCGTGATACATGTGCCTTAAATCTGTCGTTGGAAAGACACGACAAACAAATAATATATTGATAGATTTTCTCTGCTTGTCTCATTCAGTATAATTAGGCGTTAGTCGCGCCTTTAAGCGATCCGCGGAGCAATTTTAGAATGCTGCTAACGTTCCACGTCATGAATCCTGCTTGCCACGAAGTCTCGCAAAAGCTTTGACACTTTCAGGCCTGTGAGCTAATGTGATCCATTCTATATGCGCTAGGAAAACAACATGCTGGAAGGCTGACGGCTTGGGTGTTATCTATTATCTCCTCAAGAGACTGCAATGGAGCACCTTCTGGCACAAACAAAGGAAGAGCGGGCCACATAAGCACGACTGCCATTATAGGCATTCGCGTGCCACCGTGAGCAAGGAACAAAAAACATTGTTCCCCTGTTTACTCTGCGAGCACATTAACGCCAGAGCCGTGTTTTCGCAGTCACCCCATAGCAACGACTCCCAGCTCGAGGTATTCCACACACGTCTGAGGCGAGAGGCCGGTGTGTTCATGGGAGGCATTCGCTATTGTTAGTCGCTTATATCACACTCTGCTCCCTGCAGGGTTTGCCAATGACACGTCAAAGCAGGCCTGGCGGTGATAGCTCGTTTTTAGTTGTGACGTCCATAGCAGCTGCGTGTTATGTGGCCGATCTGTGCGGGGGGATTACATGGTATAGCTATTGACTTCAGCCTTCTCTGCAAAGTAATCGAATAAAATGTGCACTGTGGCGCCAGTGCAGTGTATCAGTCCATTTTGCGTTCGTCTTTTTGTGCTTTTCAGGTTGATGCATATTACCTGTAATGAAGCGATTTGTCAATTACAAGCACATTTTGTGCGACTCTTCGAAGGATATCTTATTCAGGGGATGAAATGCCATTATGCATGTTTAAAGGACTAAACTAAACTAAAAACTAAAAAACCGAAACTAAAGGACTAAACGATTCCAGGCATGCAAAATGCCCAAATAAAAGCCATAGACATTTCCTTAAATGCCCAGAGAAGCCGCCCAGGCATTTCGTTAAATGTCCATTCGCATCGGGCATCTTGCAAAATGCCTCGGGGGAGCTATGTACAAGGAACGGAACGGAACGCAACGCAAAGAGCGATTGAGTAAAAATAATAAAAACATGGAGAAATTGGCATACCAACGTGGAAGCCGGAACGCAAAGGAACGGATCATATAAACTTGCTGTCCAACAAGTGGTGTGCGAAAAAAGAAAGAAAGAAAAATAAAGAAACAGAAGGGCGAGAGCTATAATAAAGTATGAGAGCGATCGTATAGAATAATTACGATGTACTGCTCGTGACACGGTTGTCTGAAATCGGCTGTCAGTAGTTCTGCCGCTCATATTTCCTTGAGTGCCCTCGAAAGTGTTGTTCGAATATTGTATTTAAAGCTAGACCACATGCTGCCCGTGTTTCTTCCTTGAAATACATGATCTTGCAACACCTCGAGGTTTGAGATGTGATAAACCACGGGGTGCCGATTTCAGACAACCGTGTCGCAAGCAGTACCATGATATTGGAATGAAATCACAGAGACCTTACTCGTCATAGCTGTCGTAGAATCGCCCATCGCCCGAGAAGACACGAGAGCCGAGAAGACAGACGAGAAGACACGGCAGACTGAGTCTGTCGTGTCTTCTCGTCCTTTACTTCCCTCAAACTCCAGGAAATTTTAAGGTCGTCTCGCATTTGCCCACCAGTTTAACAACGAGACGTGGAAATGAAATGACACTTCTTGATGGATGAGTCCATTGGCGGCTTGTGCACTGTTTTGGTAGGCGTCACCATTCCGCTAGTTGGCTTCATAATTCAAACGGGATTGGGGAGGCGAGGCAGGCTGCTACAGCCGCACTAGACTAACCTAACTTATCACTAAACTAAACAAGTTTATGGTGTCTTAGGTTACTTTAGTGATAGGTTGGATTAAGTTAGTGCGGCTGTGACAGCTTGCCTCGCCTCCCCAAATTCGTTTCAAAAGGAAGTTGGGGCCGATGCAAGCTGCCACAGCCGCACCAACCAAACTTAACCTATATACTAAAACTAACCTAGAATAGAATAGAATAGAAATAGAAAAAAATGGTAACGTAGGTCGCACTGCATGAATAAAAAGATAATATCAGCACGTATGTCCTTGAGGTAGGTCGTGAGTGCACACCGCGCAGGTTGCTGGTGCTGCCTTGGCCAGCTCCCCAGTACCTTCTCAACACTAAAAGGTCGGTTGTGAAGTTTCGCGAGGGCGTTCTTCAGTGTTCGCCGACTAGAGTCGAAGCGTCGGCAGGTGACTAGCACGTGCTCCGTATTCTCCACAGTTCCGCAAGTTGAACAGTTCGGCGATCTAACGACACCTACCTTATGAAGGAATGCTGCTGCGAACGGGACATTGAGTCGCAGGCGATGGATGACAGACTCTAAAAGGCGAAACACATGTACGACAAAATGCACGACCCGTCGTGCGACGAGTCGCACAGTTTCGTGTCACGAGTTGTCGCGTGCTGCATCAGCAGACACATGGGCGGCGACATCCTAACGACATGTCGCTCTGGACCGCTGTGTTGCTAGAACAGCGCGGCCAGAGATACACTCGCTTACACTTTATTTAACATAACCAAATGTGCTCACTCGTAAAACACAGTAAACGAGAACAATTCATTCCTTATTTCACGTGTCTGTCAAGGCGCAACACGACGAAATCGGCCACTGTTTGCATTCAGAACACACACTGTCCGCCATTTTTTCTCGGACCCATCGCGTCTACCAGAGAGCCAGCATCATTGGCTGCTTGGTTCATGACGTCACTACATCCGCACGACAACCCCCCGACGGGAGCGGAGATATCCAAGCAGTTTTGTCGCGCTGCGACTTATCGCAGAGTGCTGCTGCGACGACCTATTTCTCCAGAATCCGTCCCAGGATGCTTTGCGCTGCGACGGGTCGCACATTTCGTCGTACATGTGTCTCAGCCATAACGGCCTTGGCATCTTCGATGGGAGGCAGTAGGTGCAGTTGGGGTCGATTCGCGCGAGGAACGAGTGATTCATGACGTCGCCTGTCCACATGGTTTTAGAGAGGCGATCACGTAAGGAGGCCAACAAGTACTTCGCATCGGATTGCGTGAAGTAGATTTTATGAGTAGTTCTTTTATGGTGAGCAATTCGAGCAGCCTGGTCCGCTTTCTCATTTCCACTGATACCGCAGTGCCCTGGGATCCACTGGATGATGACCCTTTGTTTCGGCAGAGTTGTATGCTGCGATAACACTAGAAGACCGGCGCAAGTGAGGTTGTCGTCGAACCTTGCATTGTTTTGAGGCCAGATTTTGAATCAGAGAAAATAACCCATGAAGTCGGGGTTCCTTTTGACGCTATGTGTAGGAGAGTTGCCGTCGATGGCGTAGAGCTCTAGAGCGTAGAGGACATCCTGTGAGACAGACTATCGCACGGTGCTCTCCCGAGGACTGAATGACGAACGCGCATGTCGACGACTCTTGCAATGTGGACGCATCTGGAAATATCTGCTGGAGTTTGGAGTACTGAGCAACCACATCCCGTGCGAGCTGTATTACAACAGGCCCTGGAGTATCCTTCTTTGACTTGAGGCCTGGCACCTCTGGTGACACTGGAGGGAGTTTCAGCGTCCAGGAGGGAATGGGAGCTGCAGGCAGAAGCTTGAACTAAACTAAACTAACCTAGTTTATCATGTCTTAGATTAGCTTAGTGATAGTTTAGGTTAGGTTACTGTGGCTGTCTGGCTTTTTTGGCATTTTGCCTGTAACATGTCACTTAAAACACCGACGATGGCGCAGGTAGCTCACAGGGGCCCACAACCGCCAAAAGACTGAGTACTGTTCTTGCTATAAAGACCAACCATACTGTACACGCGGCGTCCACCTTTCCGTTTCATGCAAGGAAAGGAAATAAAGAGTCAACTTGGTTCGGCCTGACGACTTACACATTCCGGCATTCTGCTAAATGCTCGACGCAAGCAGGCATTTATCGAAATGCCTGGCCGAACCCGGCATTTCATAAAATGTCTGGAATCGTTCATTTTTTTTAACGAAATCCTGATTTTGCCTGTTGCCTGTAGCATTTATACATTCTGAATACATTATTATATCTCTTACGCATTAGGCATTATTAATTTACCACAGCGTTATACATTATATGTTATTAATATCTGGATACACAACGCAGCTCGGACAAGGAACGGGAGGAAGAACGTTGCCTGGTCTTTTTCGAGCACGTTTATCTTTTCAGTTTAAATTTTTTATTTTAAATTTAAGAATGAGGCTCCGCATCGAAAAAACAACTTCAGAGAACGAAGCAATCTGAAAGCGACTTTTGTCCCTAAGGATAAAACGAGCATTCCTTTGTTCAAATGTGCTCAAAAACGCTCAAGAATATATTCGTTTGCTCGCCAAACATCTGTAGCAGCCGCATCGCCAATCCCTGACATCCAGCACCTGCTCCGTGGCTCGAGTAAATAAACATCCTCGAGCCCGTTGGAATCTGGTAGCCGACACCAACGGACTACTGCTTTTACAATTGGTGACCCGGACGTTTGACGTTCCACGCCATTCACCACGTCTACAGGGGATGGTCACGTCACCACGACTCCCGGTACCCCAGCATGGTACAACAGCCCATTTCCGTGACCGCCGTTAGCATTAAACTTCCACCGTTTTGGGACCGGAATCCAGCCATCTGGTTTATTCAGGCCGAGGCCCAATTTCATCTGTCGGGCATCACAGCCCAGACCACGAAATTCTATTACGTCATCGCAGCGCTCTCTCCATCCGCCGCCGCCGAGGTCTATGATGTCATCGCTTCACCACCTGCGGACTGCCCGCACGACAAGCTGAAGTCCGCACTTCTCAAGCGAACGACCTGTTCCGACCGCGCACGTCTTCAGCAGCTTCTGTCTGCGGAGGAGCTCTGAAACAGACGCCCCACGCAGCTGCTAAGGCGCATGAAGCAATTGCTCGCTTCGGACGGAGCCGCTTCCACGAGTGACAGTTTCCTGAGAGAACTCTTTCTGCAAAGACTCCGAGAAATGTGCAGATGGTCCTAGCCACTACGACAAACCTTTCCACGGACGAACTCGCCACCCTCGCCGACGCTGTAATGGAGGTCGCTATTCCATCACCCTCAGTAATGCATGTGAAGACACCACACCCTCCTTTTCCAGAGCCCACACCTTCAGCCGTTTCGCAAGTATCTACCCCGCACCAACCCAAGACACCTCTCAGCGCATGGCCGCCATTGAAATCTTGACGCAACAGGTGAACAACCTAACCCATCTTGTCGCGACACTGGCAGCGTTGAGCCGTTCGCCAAGCCCTCGGCGCTTCCGCCGACGATCGCTTTCCCCTCACGGTCGGCGCAGCCCAAACCCTCAGTCCAACAGCATGTGTTGGTTCCACCAGCGCTTTGGCGCCGAGGCCCGGCACTGTTTCCAACCCTGCTCGTGATCGGGAAACGCCCCGCCCAGTCACTAATGGCGACAAGTGCACCGGGTCAAATTGAAAGTCGCCTTTTCTACGTTGTAGACCGTGTGTCAGGCAGACGCTTTCTCATAGGTACCGGTGCCGATGTCAGCGTTATGCCCGCTAGCAAAGCCCATCGCTGCCGACAACCGTGTTTCACCTTACGCGCCGCCAATTCCACCACCATCCCGATATTTGGCCAGCAGTCCATCACTTTGAACCTGGGCCTACGACGAGACTTCCGATGGATTTTTCACGTAGCCGATGTCTCCCAGGCCATAATTGGTGCTGACTTTCTTACGCACTTCCGAATCCTCGTTGACGTCGCTCGGAAGCGCCTTATCGACGCCACCACCCATCTTCAGGTTCACGGCATCCGGCCCCGCATTCTACCCTTCCATAGCCTTTCTTACTGTGCGCCGGCGTCGCCCTACTCCCATATTCTGGAAGACTTCCCTGAGCTCACCAAGCCCCCCGAATGGACTCTCCCGGTCAAGCACGACGTCGTACACCACGTCGTCACTCAAAGCCCGCCCGTTCACTTTCGCCCGCGTCGCTTGGCTCCCGAAAAGTTCTCCGTCGCTAAGGCTGAATTCGAGCACATGCTGGAGCTTGGCATTATCCGACCGTCAAGCAGCAGCTGGGCATCCCCACTCCATATGGTGCCCAAGATGGGAGACTGGCGCCCTTGCGGTGATTACCGTGCCGTAAACCGCGCAACGGTGCCCGACCGATACCCCATCCCTAACATCTTAGACTTCACCGCTAACATCGAAGGCGCCACCGTTTTCTCTAAAATTGACCTTGTGCGCGCCTACCACCAAATACCCATGGCGGAAGACGATATTCCGAAGACTGTCATCATTACACCCTTTGGCCTCTACGAGTTCCTGCGTATGCCGTTCGCCTTGCGTAATGCAGCCCAGACCTTTCAAAGGTTCTGTCACCTTTGGCCTCCCTTTCGTCTATGCCTACATGGACGATATTCTGGTTGCCAGCGCTACCCCAGAAGAGCACGCCGAGCACTTACGAACCCTCTTCGCTCGCCTTCGAGATTACGGCATTGTAATCAACGCCGCGGAAAGTGAATTCGGCGTCCCGGAGCTTGACTTCTTGCGTCACGGCGTTAACTAGCACGGCATCCTTCCGCCGCCTTCTAAAGTCGCCGCCATCAAGGATTTCCCTCGTCCCACGTCCGTCAAACAGTTGAGACGTTTCCTCGGTTTCGCCAACTTCTATCGGCGCTTTATACGATCTTGTGCTGCCATACCGGCCCCGTTGGAAGTCCTACTCTCCTCCCGAAAACGCAACGCCGCCACGCTACCGTGGTCCTGCGACTCTATCACCGCCTTCGACAAAATCCGGCAAGACATCGCCAACGCCACTCTTCTTGTCCATCCGCGGCAGGATGACCCTACTTGCATCATGGTGGACGCTTCGAGCAGTGCTGCCGGCGCCGTCATGCAGCAGCGAGTTTATCCTGCTTGGCAGCCCATCGCTTTCTTCTCGCGCAAGTTCAAACCTGCAGAGACGCGCCATAGCACGTTTGGACGCGAGCTCCTGGCCATATTCCTAGCAGTGAAGCACTTCCGGCACTTCTTGAAAGGACGATCATTCACCATATATACGGATCACAACTCCCTTACTCGTGCTGTCTCATCTTCTGGTACCGGATATACACCTCGAGAAATTCGGCACCTGGCCTTCATCTCAGAATTCACCACTGACATACAGCACGTGAGCGGCGTCACCAACCCCAAGGCTGACGCTCTCAATAGAATATGCACCCTGCTCGCAGTGCTCAGCCGTTCTGTCTCTGGACCTCCTTGTCACTGCTCAGTCATCTGATGAGGAGCTCGCCGTACTGCGCACGACGCCCGCGTCCAGCAGCCTCAGTCTTCAAGATGTTCACCTCCCCGGGGCGACGGCCGCCGTGATTTGCGACACTTCACAGGGCTCACCACGACCTTTCGTCCCCCTCGCATTACGCCGCCCCATCTTCGATCACTTTCACGCTCTCTCCCACCCCGGAGTCCGAGGCACACGAAAGCTCATAGGCATCCGATACGTCTGGCCGAATATGCACGCTGATATCAAGCACTGGGCGTACTGGGCGCGCACATGCTTGCCGTGCCAGAGAACCAAGACCCAGCGTCTGTCGCCAGCACCTTTTCTGCCACCTGACGCCCGTTTTGACCATGTTCACATTGCCTTGGTCGGGCCTCTTCCGCATTCCCAGGGTTTGAACTAAGGGTGTTACCCTATAAAAGTCTACCCGTGCCGGCATGCCGTGCTTGCCAATTACTCAATGTAGGTGGAACAATGTGTTGCCTACGTATAAAACTCATAAGGACATTCCATCATGGTAAATATCGAAGTGATTGACCACCATAACGCAAAGTTATGGCGCAAAACGTGAGATTCCCGTAGTGAAAACAGCCAAGGTGGAGCCTTTCAGTTAGCAGACGACATCCCTTTTGGGTGTCGTCTGCTGAGTACGTCGGCATTTTTCGTTCCTCACGTTGCTTACTTCTGAGCAAAATACGACAGTTACACGAAAGCGAAATGAAAACTGCAGTCGTCGCCGTCTGGGGAGCGTCATGTCAAGTGCTCTTCTCAACACCGCCCGTTTTGACTACGGGAATTGCACGTTTTGAGTTATAACTTCGTGCTGCGGCGCTGAATCACTTCGAAATTTACCAAAATTAAATGTCCTCATGAGCTTTATATGAAGATCGCACAATGTGCCACCTCCATTGAGCAATTCGCGAGTACGGCATCGCGGCACGGGTAGACTTTTATAGGGTAACACCCTGTACATCTTGACGGCCGTTGACCGTTTCACCCGCTGGCCCGAAGCGGTGCCCATTGTTGACTCCACTGCTCCAACAGTTGCATCGGCTCTTATCAACACCTGGATCTCCCATTTCCGCACACCCTCCGTCACGACCGACAGAGGTCGGCAGTTCGAGTCTGCCCTCTTTGCCGCTTTCACGAACGCATTGGGCGCCAAACGTATTCGTACAACAGCTTATCACCCTGCTTCGAACGGGCTTGTCGAGAGACTACACCGCCAGCTCAAGATCGCCTTGCGTGCCACTCCTGATACACCCTGGCCCGAAGTACTCCCCGTTGCCCTTCTTGTAATACGCACAGACCTCCGATCCGACCTTCACTGTACCGTCGCCGAGCTGGTTTATGGCACAACGCTTCGACTTCCCGGTGAATTTTTGTCCGTCACAGAAGACCCACAACCCGACGCCCAACAGGACTACGTATCCCGTCTTCGCCGTGTTATGTCTTCGTTACGCCCGGTGCCACCCCGCTCGCCAGCCCAGCCCGGTCCGACCTACCGACACCCGGACCTGGATACATGTTCTCACGTGTGTGTGTGTGTTGTTCTCACGATGCGATGCCGTCAGTAAGCCGCTGCAGCCTACGCACTCCGGCCCCTTCCCTGTGACCAGCAGAACCACCCACCACTTCACCCTCCTTATTAACGGCCGGCAGGACACAGTCTCCGTCCATCGCCTGAAGCCGGCGTTCCTCGTCGTGTCCCTCAGTTCTCCCCTTCCCAGCAGCCACAAATCGACGGCACCATCTTCCGTGGACAACCGCACAGCTTCACCTCTCCACCCAAGTCACCCGATTCCTCGACCACGCCACGTATCCTGGGCACGCAAGCTCGCCGGTTTTCGCTCCCTGCCCCCGGCAGGTCGCTAGGGGGGGAGCCCTGTAGCAGCCGCATCGCCAATCCCTGACATCCAGCACCTGCTCCGTGGGTCGAGTAAATAAACATCTTCGGGCCAGTTGGAATCTGGTAGCCGACACCAACGGACTACGGCTTTTTCTCTCCTTTAATTCCAACACATCGAATCGATGCAGAAGTTAACGTAACCTTGTCAATTTTCACAATGGTTCCCGTGTATTAGGAAACATTTTTCGGTGCTTTATTATTTTCGAACTATTTTACTGGCTGTGGACACCACGGTCGTTTATGAAGGTTGAATGGAAATAAGCTGCATGCGGTATTCGTTGGCAAAGTATCACGCGTGCTAGAGTACTAAACGTCCAGGCAGGGGGTACACTGGGGGAACTAATTAAAACCAAACCAAAGTTATACGAATAACCTGCAGCTCAGCGTTGAGAGTATTCTGCTGTTTATCACATTACCTCAACTTACCGCTTTTACGCCACATTCGATCTTATCGTAAGATCAGAAGAAGATCATCTGAACATAAAGAAAAAGAGAAACCTGCAGCTCCCTTTCCTTCTGGCAACTATGTGCTTCCATAAAGCGATGATGTATGATGATGAGGACTATTTTCGTATTGGGCACAAGTTATCCGTGTTGATTTCAGACCGGGTCCACTACGGCCAGTGATGGGCAAAGTACCTCAAAATTATACTTAAAGTAAAGTACCAAGTACTTTGCGTCATTAGTACTTCAAGTAAAGTACCAAGTACATGGCGTCATTAGTACTTCAAGTACAGTACAAAGTACCCAATCCTAAATGTACTTCAAGTAGGTACAAAGTACTAGGCAAAGTACTTCAAGTACTCATCAAGTACGTTGCCAATTTAATTTGTATCACTTTGGCATTTCAATGTTTAGTATCTGTATCTTGCTTTTTTTTTTTTTTGCAAAACTTTAGCGAGCATTCTTGACAAATGCTCTGAAGCCATAAAGTCCTAGGTTAAGTGCTAACCCGCGAATATGAACTTAATCAGATCGCATAATTTACAGTTACATGTAAAGAGGTAATCAGTCAGCTGTGCTGTGATTATGCAAAATAGTATTATACCCTGACTGATGCAAGATCACCCGCCTAGTGTGCGGTGTTCCGGTACTAATCTTCTGCTATAACAGGCTAGGAAATTTCAAGGGAAAAAAGTACAAGCCAACAGGGATTATATATTTCTGGGGATTCCTAGCTGCTTTTTGAAATACAACATGTTTAAAAAAGGAATATGACGATAGTAAAAAAGGATGAAGCGCAATCTAAGCCTTCATTTTTATACGACTGTCGAGTGTTCATCATGTAATGCAATCACACATTGTGATATAAAATGATTATTAATTGCCGCTGAAGGGGACAATATAAAAAAAGCATAGAACCCTGCATTGGGAGAACTGAAATGACAATCGAACAAGTCATTGTGCTGCCGGTTGCAGTGTCATAATGTATGCGTGTCTTTGCATTCCATTCGTTTTACATAATCATAGAAGCGATGATACTTTTTCAACATTTAAAGCCTCTCAACAATAGATTTGCTTCAAGAAATATGCTCTTTAAAAGCACAAAAATCCTTTTCGGTAAAATGTCAGACTGGGACTGTTGGTACTCACCCCACTAAATGTGCTAAAGTGATGGCAAGAAGACGAAAACACACAGATAGCGCTATCTGTGTGTATTGTTGTCATTTTAGCGCTTTTAGTAGGGTGCATTTTTATAATATTTTGTGATTTTTTTGTCTGGAGTCCAAGTTTGGGTAGTTGAGTACTTGATGGGAAAGCACTCGGAAAAAAGTACTTCTTAGTACGGTACAAAGTACACGATTTAAAATGTACTTAAAGTAAAGTACAAGTACACAGAAATGTACTTAAAGTACTACTTGAGTACTTGGTACTTCAAGTACTGCCCATCACTGACTACGGCCATGTGGGCAAGTGGTTGCGGTACCGCTTCTGTGCTATACTGAGATTATCGTTGTGTTTATCAATATTCTTACAAGTGCACAGATGGAAGAATACCAGACTTGTGCCCGTTACTCAAAAAAGTAATTGATAACCATTATCGTTATTCCTACGCAAAGAGTAATTGATTACCGTTACCAATTACTCGACTCCAAATGTAATTGAGTAACGAGTACAAAAGTAACGAGTTACTCCTGTCGTTACTCTGCATTCACGCAAATTATGCCCGTCTTTATGTGCCTCACAAAGGACGAATAAAAGAAAAGTTCAACAGCGGAACAGCTGAAATAACACAAAAAACAAAAACAAAAAGGTACAGGTAGGTAAAGGTACAGGTAAGGACAGGTAGATCTGTACGCCTACTGTATTTATCGCCCGGGAAGACGTTGACCCGATTGTGGAAGAATATTGCCTTGAACTTCCCCATGACTCACTAAACTTCCCAAGCTTCAGGTACCACCTCACTGGTGTAGGAAGTAGGGTTGCAACCAGGTCGGTATTATACCGGCACGGTCGGTTATTTGCTCGCTCTGCCGGTTGCCGGTAGGAAGGTGATACTTGCAGCCTTTTGCCGGTATTTGTGGCTCAAGACCTTTCATAGGGGCTTTTACGAGGTTTTCCTTTCAACATTCTACTACAGCTTGAATAAATCTGGAGCACAGACCCAACTCCGCAGTCAACAGTCGTTATCTTAGTTATAAATTATTATTGTTATTATTATTAGTAGTAATATTATTATTATTCATTGTTATTGTTATTATCATTATTATTCATTAAGTCTTGTGTTCGGTTGGGACGAGAGCAGTGGTTGTGCAAAGCTGTTGGTGGTTGTGTCGAGCCAGCTAGAACTTAGGCCGTATATACAACCATCATGAGGTCTCCGTCTGCAAAGAAGGGTTTGTGTGCGTCGATGAGTTTTTTCAAAGTAAGTGGCAGTCCAATCCGGTTGCTCCAATATGTTCCAGTGTAGCGTTCATGCCCGTTTATAGCAATTTCTAGCATCAATGATCCAGCCACACACAGCAACATAGTATGTTTACTCATATTATTTTGAGCGAGCGCGCTCGCTCTTTCTCTCTGTGTGCTCGTTCGCCCCTCAGCCACTTTCCCGTGAGGCTTTATCCTTTCCCTCGATTCCACCTCCTCTCCCTCAACAGGTATTTTTCTGTACGAAAGGTGGCAACCCTAGTAGGAAGGGATTAGGGAGAGAGGCGCTGAAATTCCAGAACGTTGTTACAATGAACAAAGGCAGACAGCACGAGGGGCTGACTTGGGGCAGAACTAGGGTTGCCACTTTTGGCCGCCAAAGATACCGGCTCACTGAGTGAGATAGCAGGGGAGACGAGAAAATTTCAAATTGGGCGAGGGAAATAGAGAGGTTGGGAGAGGGGGAGGTAAACTATTCATGCAGTGTCCGCCTTCCCGACTCTGCATGGTGGAATGTGCACAGAAAAGAGTAGAGCAATTTTTTTACCTGTTGGCTTGAACTCATAATAAAAGCGCTAAAAAATATATGCTGTTTAAAAAAACTGTGTTAGCGTGATTCTATCTAGAAAAGAACGGAAGTGGCTTGACTGTTCTTAAGGCTTCTGTATCCCTTTGTCGAGTAAAACGTTCCTGAAAGTACGCTACGTCTGTCTGTTCTCTGTCCGTCTTTTTCTCTGTTTTTAGCGCTTTTATTATGAGCACAGAAAAGAGGTTGCCGAAACTTGAAAACGTTGAAAACGCTAAAAATCACGTCCTGAAATCCAAGAATTTTCCATGAAATTTGTTTTGCAAAATACCGGCAAGTACCGGCAAACCTCTCCAGGTACTTCCTGTTAACCGGCAACCGGCATGAGAAGCAAATAACCGGCCGGGCCGGTGAAATACCGGCCACGTGGCAACCCTGGGCAGAACATCTGAAAGGTAAGTTAATCTCTGCGGGAAAAGTAATCAATTGCTGAATAATCGATTACTCTGGAAAGTAACTTGATTACTCGAAAAATAACTTCGACAGTAAACTAACTGATTACTCGAAAAATTACTCAAAAAGTAATAGATTACAAGTAACACAATTACTAGTAACGCGTCACGCACAAGTCTGGAGATTACTGACCCTTTGAGCTTGTTTCCCTTCCCGCCGAACCTTCTTTACATCGAAATTAGGATGGATCGCAGCTTCAGCCTTCTGCACAGATATGAAGCGTCAAAGGATGGTGGCCCCTTTGTAAATGTTTACTTTTCTGTGAGTGCGGATAAACGAGATGCAGTTGTTCCGCTGTTGTCAGAGTGTCGTTCAGTTCTTATGTCAGAATTTCGTCGGACAATTTGGCCACGTACTCGAAAGACAAAACTTCACCACATAATAATAATAATAATAATAATAATAATAATAATAATAATAATAATAATTTTTTATTCCTTGTCAATCAAATCGAAATACAAAGCAGGCCCGCCTAAGCCGAAGGGCTTGTGACGCTGGGCCTGGAGGCAGTCAACAGCAAGACAACTAAACACAACTTAGCTAGAAAAAACAAACCAAATACAGCTACATAGTACACTAATTAGGCACAATAATATAATTGACGCATTGACCTAATAATAATATATTAATTAATTATTAATAATAATTAATAATAATGTGTTATTATTATTATTTGTACGCACCTAGAAATGTACGACACTTTAGTTGGCAAGTTTTCAAAATGTTATGACTTGTTGAAAAGGCGAGAAAGATTCCACAAGCGGAAGCTTGAAAATGGGTGGCTTGATAATAATATTCTTGCTCTAATTAAGCAAAAGGAAATTTTATGGCATAGGTGTCGAAGGTTTCCCTCTGATCAAGATTTAAAAAAATAAATTTAAGGCCATGCGCAACAGGATAACTGCTCTCATTCGATCAGCGAGGAGTGCTTACTCCAATAATAAATTTAGTACAGCGAAGAACAATTCAAAAGAGACGTGGAGTTTAGTGAACCAGTTGCGGGGTGTGCATGCGGAACATAACCTAGATGAATTTGAACAGCTTTGGCAGTGTGGACAATCTTGCCGATAAGTTTTGCGATCATTTCACTAGTGTCCCAAGGCAGCAGGGTTATTCTAGTTCTTTTGATTATGGGTTGCCAGTATTTTCCAAGAGGGATTCGTGTGGGTTTCACGAGTTGCAAATGGATGATCTGTTGTTTATGTAAAAAATCTCTCTAATACAAGAAGCCGTGGGTGCGATGGCATACGCTCGATTGACACCAAAGGAATATTCATGCTATTAAACATATCCTGCTTTCTATTTTAAATGGTATTTTTTCTACTGGTCACGTACCTGTTTTACTAAAGCGAGCGATGATTAGGCCTATCTTTAAGAAAGGCAAGCGTGATGATGATAAGAATTATCGTCCAATATCTATTGTCCCGGTTCTTGCATTAATTATGGAAAAATTTGTATGCTCGATAATGAATAACTTTGCTGCCCGCTTTAAGCTTTTTTCCGACAATCAGTTCGGCTTCATTGAAGGTCGTGGCACAATAATGCTCTTGGAGAACCTTAGCGACCTACTTTATGGTGCTTTAGAAAAGAGGCAGTTCGCTGTTGGATTATCTTTGGACCTTTCGAGGGCTTTTGACACCATATCCCATGATATTCTTTTTGCTCTTCTCTATGCCTACGGGTTCAGAGGTCGTATATAGTCTTGGTTGGTCAATTTTTTAAGTAATCGAACTCAGGTGGTTTTTATGGGTGGTGCATTTAGTAATGTTGCATCAGTAGGCATTGATGTTCCACAAGGGGAAGGGGATATATTTATTAGACGAAAAGGAAAAAAAATGGGAAAAGGTCAGCCAAACGGGACGTCGCCTTGCTATTCCGGAAAGAAAGAAGTAAGAAATAAATAAAAAGAAAAGAAAAGGAATCAGGAAGTAAAGGATAATCTAACAAAGGATGAAAGAAGGATGAGGTAGATTAAAGACAAAGATGACAGAAAAAAGATGACTAACAAACGGTGAAAGAATGATGAGATGGATCACAGAAGATGACTTTAAAAGGAAAGCATGAGGTTAATGCGTTGAGGGTGAGAGTAGGGCACTGAAGAATGAGATTGCACGACTGGAGTTCACAGGCTGTTCATAAGACCTGAATCGCTCAAGAAAGTCAGAACTGCTTTGGTCACAGACCGCTGTGTGTGATGTCGTACTGTGTGTTCCACAAGGTTCGGTGTTAGCTCTTTTATTATTTAATTTCTATGTGAATGATCTATTTCGTGTTTCGAAGTTTTGTAAATTATTTCAGTATGCCGACGACACTTTATTGGTAGCGGTACACGCATCTCAACGTGAGGCCATTCGGTTGTTACAGATTGATGCCACTAATGTTTGTAACTGGTTCTCTAAAAGCGCTATACAGTTGAACTTGGACAAAACCCAGCTCACCTGCTTTCGCAATCCCTCTAAGACCTTTGATGACACATGCTCTATTGTTTTACCTGGCTCACAACCATTGACGTATTCACAAACTATGAAGTACCTTGGCAATTGTATTTTGATTCGGACATGACATGGAATTCTCAGTTATCGTATGCATGTAAGAGACTGCGACTTTTTTCTCTTAGGTATGTAGCTCCTTCGAGAGTTCGTAGGTCAGTGTTAGATCATGAAAGGACTGATGTTCTGAGGCTGGAACAACATAGAAGGGACGAATACATACAAAGCCTCAGAACATCAGTTCTTTTATGTTCAACGGTTGCCGCCTGCGTCGATCCCGTCGTATGAATGTGTGTATGAGTGAGCAAAAATGTAAGAGTGAAAGGAGGATGAGTGAGAGAGAGTGGCTGGTTTGTCCCTTCAGATGACGCACCCTGGAAGTCGCTGAGAAGGCGTGTTAGTTTAGCTGAATTGGCAAAGCCCTGGACCGGCAATCCAGAAGATGTGGGTTCGAGTCCTACAGCTAGCTAACTTTTTCAGTGACTTTCAGCTTTCAATGTTAGATGCTCTCGGTTACAGTATATTACGATATGGAATAACATTGTTCGCATACTGTTGTGAAACTTGGAAAATTAAGGCTAACAACATTCTTGCTACAAAATTGCTGCATGGGGCATTCTGGGGACCTTTTTCGAGATCTGTCTTTTCCATCTTTTGGTAATCTTTTTAAATCCACAACTGTACTAAATCACTTTTGGGAATCTTCCTTCAAAATATCTGTCGCGGTGAACCGTTCAATGAGAACAAAATCATTTAATTTTGTTGTACCGTCCTCTTTCACTAGGTATGGGCTTTTTCGTAGAGCATGTTATGTCCCTCGTGTTTTTAACGATCTTCCTTCTCAGTTTTGAACGATCCAGTCAAAGTCAGATTTGAAAAGGTTACTGCGTCAATTATATTACTGTGCCTAATTAATGTACCATGTAGTTGTATTTGGTTTGTACATCCTAGCTAAATTGTGTGCTTAGTTGTCTCGCCGTTGATTGCCTCCGGGCCCAGCGTCACAAGCCCTTCGGCTGATAGGCCAGCCTGCTTTGTATCTTGATTTGGAAGACAAGGAATAAAAAAATTATTATTATTATTTGGGGCTTTACGCCGCTAGACAACTGTGATCATGAGCGGCGCCACAGTGGTCGTATCTGTGGATTAATTTTGCCCACCTGAGGGTTCTTTAACGTGCGCCGAACGTCACCACATAACCCACTCAAGTCCAACTACACTGTACAGAGTGACACCGTTGTCACTTCTGGTTTGAGGAGGGAGCGGGGCCGTTAGGCCTGTCTGCGCAGTGTGCAAATCCACACCGTGAAAATCAGTAGTGTCCCACAAAGGCGTACGGCTCCCGTTCTGAACAAATCAGGAAAGAGGGCGATATCACTCTGAATTATGGTTCGCTTCACTAGGAGCGCGTTATGCGGTGAAGTTCTGTTTTTAGAGTGTAGGAGCGTGCTCTAAGTTTGTTAGGGTGTAAGCAGGCTACGCTCTTAAAAATGAACTTCGCCGCATAGCACTCTCCTAGCCAACCATAATCTCGAATGATATCGTTATCTGCCATGGTTTGTTGAAAACGGGAGGCATACACCTTTTTTGTGACAATTATGAACAGCATAAGTGTCACAAAGAGGCGTACGCCTCTCGTTTTCCACAAATCAGAGCAGATAACGATATCATTCGAGATTATGGTTGGCTTGGAGCGTGCAATGCGGTGAAGTTCATTTCTAAGAGTGTAGGAGGACCGTAAGTAGGGTAAGGTGCACTCTTAAAAATGAACTTCACCGCATAGCACGCTCCTAGCCAACCATAATCTTGAATGATATCGTTATCTGCCCTGATTTGTCGAAAACGGTAGGCGTACGCCTTTTTTGTGACAATTATGAACAGCATAAGTGTCACAAAAAAGGCGTACGCCTCCCGTTTTCAACAAATCAGGGGAGATAACGATATCATTCGAGATTATGGTTGGCTAGGAGCGTGCTATGCGGTGAAGTTCATTTTTAAGAGTGTGGGGCAAGATGAGACAGAAATTTGCAATTGAATGAGATTTTTATTTTTCATGTTCTTAAAAAAAAACTAGCCATAAGCACATTCTCAGGGCTCACCTTCTGACCTGTAAATGCAAAACGGATGTAGCCAGACTAAAACAGGCACAGAACAAGAAATTCAAAAATGCAGATTGTCTCATCTTGCCACAACTCTCCGGGCAAAACGAGACAGCGCGTGGGGCAAGGTGAGACACAGTGTGGTAATGAACTACACAAGTTAGTTTTTGCAATCCAATTAGACAAAGTAAAGCCCGTAGGCCCCTACGCAACCCCCTTGAGCGCACCGCCCACATGATGTGCAATAAGACCACACAGAGCCCGGTACTATTTTGCTCCACCGTTCTTTGCAAACGAGACAGTCTGATGTGCCGCTGGTCGCTCGCTTTTGCGTGCGCTTATGCTTTGTTGGAAATATCCTACGAAACAGGAAAATTTTCTGGAAAATCCTGGACAGTATGCTAAAAAAAGATCTCTGAGGAAAAGCATAAAGCCACAAAATAGTTGACTTATCCGTTTCTAAATTACATTAAATTTACGTTGCATTAAATTGAAATTACGTTAAATTGCCGCGTCTTGCCCCGTGCATATCATCGGATGAATTATTTTTTTCTGTTGAAAACCGGATAACCAAGAGTGCCCATATTTTGCATAGATCTAGATGAATAAATAAAGAAATAGGATGTGGACTTACATTGACAGAATAAACCTGCGAAACGCTGCTGCACAGATGACAAGAAAAAGGACTGCAGAAAATCGCGCCTTTTACATTTCAGAACGGAAGTAACCCTTTCCTCTCTCTCTCTCTTCAACGCAAACACCAATCCGGACAATTATCACGTGCAATAAAGCAGACATGCAGAGCCACCTATGAGTAAAGTTTCAAGCGCATGGAGCAACTCGTCTCTCAGACAGGCGGCGTCGAGCAAAAAATGTCGCGTCTCCTAGTGTTTCATCTTGCCCCAGCATATCCTAAGTCTTGTTGTAAGAGTGTTCTAACAGTACTTGTGTATACAGCTTTTGTTTTTAAGTTTTCTTTGGATTCTTTTCTTCTGCTACTTTACAAAAACGGTAAAACAAAGCTTTGCAGAGATGGTGTTTACCTACATCAGTCCTGATCGGCGATGATGGAACGTCCCGGAGGGGCCGCATGTGTCGAGAAACTCTCAACCCATGGCTTCACTACAGGAAGTTGTCGGCAGAGTTGGCTGGCTTGTGCTATGACACGCTGTAATAGTGGCGTGGCGTCATCGTCGACGAGCCGCCACAGCTTTAGAGGGGCGCTGGAGTGAAATCCAATGTTTTATTTTGGCTGTGGCGTGTTCTGCAACAAATAAAATGAGTTCCTGCCAAAGAATGGCGAGCGCAAGCGATCTGCAGAGCGCGCGCGAGGTCCCTCTTCAGCGCACCTTCAAAAAATCCTCACGCGCAGTCCCTCGGTTACCTTTTTCATTGCGGGTCGCTGCAGTCGTCAGGAGGAATCACGCCTCCGTCTCAACGTTGCCCGCACCCCATTGCTTCTTTACAAAATGGGCCAATCCAGCTTCCCCTTGTGTTCCAGCTGCGGCGAGGTGGCCGACATTCCTCATTGTCTTCTGCACTGCCAGCAGCATATTCCCCAACGGCGGGCCCTCCATCGCTGGGCTGCAACACAATGTCCATGGCCACTCTCCTTGGTCCCGTCCCTCGGCCTACTCAGTGGGCTATCACCACAGCCCTGCTCCGCTTCCTGAAAGACTCGGGCCTTGCGTCTGCCCTCTGACTGGACTTCCTTGGGCCATGTCGTGCCTGTACTGCACTACCTGTGTTTCTTTCTTTTTGTTTATTTTCAGTGTCTTTCTTTCTTGGAATAGCAAGCTGGCATTAGCCTGGCTGACATTTCCCTTTTGCCTTTTCACTCTATTAAACATATCCCCCCCACCCTCTACTCCCGGAAAGAACGTATCGAAGAACCAGAGATAGAGGAGGCTACTTCGTGACGTGGCGTATCCCCCTGATGGGGGATACGTTCCCTCCCTCAAGCAGGTGTAAGCAGAGCACGAGCTGAGGAGAAAGAAACAAATAAGAAAGGCACGGTGGCTTTCCGACGTCGCGAGGTGATCACGGCTGCTTTCTCAGCAGTGTTTTTGTAAATTCGATTGCGCAGTGAGAATACAACGCAGAACGAAAATATTTTGTTGCGTGGTGGCTCCTGATAGACAGTTTGACCAATGAAGCATGGCTTCGAGCCATGGTAAATGCCAGATCATTGCTCCTCCGCACCAAAAACGTGTTGTAGTAACAGTGCCACATCAATCCATACCGTATGATGATGAGTGGGCACAATTTCTCATCCTAATGTAACACAGATAATTAGAAAACGAATAATATTCTCCTTTGAGTGATTCGACGCTCGTCCACGGAAAAGCAGTCCAGCAACACTGGGCTTCGCCTCACCGGTATTCTTCACATGAGCCTTTCTGTAGGTTCTGTTCTACACGTGGAGAGTATACCTTAAACGTAATCGAGCAAGAAGATGAGTCGTCATCCATGTTGCACGAACAAGTTAAAGGGGCACTAAAATGCATAAACAACTTGCTCTCAAATACAAGCAAAATTAGTTCACACAGCACCACCGTTTAAAAGAAAAACGCAGTGAAAACAGAGCCGTCTTTGGCGGCAACGAATGGTGGTGGTGGTGGTGGTGGTGGTGGTGATGGTGAAAGGGCTTGCCGTTGTCGGCCTCACGTATGTGGGCAACGTCACGACTGACGCCCTTGGGAAATGTGCGTCCTGGGCCGACTTCTAGGGGAACTGTGCCGACATATGTCTGAAAGCGTCTGAGGAAAACCCAGGAAAAACCCCAGACAGCACAGCCGGCACCGGGATTCGAACCTGGGTACCTCCCAGTCTCGAATGGGATCCACAGGAGGCAACGATTGGCGGCATCCAATGAGACAGCAAGAGAAGCGCGCGCTTACCTATCGTGGCCGTGTGGATTTGGAACGGGTGCGATCGTAGTGTTCCGAATATGCGCGGCATGATGCGCACTGCTTCATTTTTCAGTACCGATTCACTGTATTGTAGCCTACAACAGTTCTCGCGAATGTTCCACTGACAACATTTATTGTCACGTCCTTCGGACAGCGACGCTAGTCCGCATCGCAACGCGCACTATGTTTTTCACCGGGACTGCTCCATGGCGTGGCACGCGCGTGCACGCTCAGCATGGACTAAAACACCGACGCACGAGCTGAAACGACGTTCACTGCTTAGCGCCGAAGCAAGAAAGAGCCCGGTATAATTTCGATTGTACACTCTAAATCGTTTCACACCTTTAAAGGTGTAAAATAGGTGTATTAACAAAGATCACACCCCTTTCACACCCTACAACTTTGTTTTGGAAGTTCGAGAGGGTGTAACAATGGTGTACTACACCCTCAGGTGAAATATGGTGATAGGTGTGTCGCCTGCGTGTAGAAAGGGAGTATGTTTATTTTCGTTCACATGAACAAAAGTAAATATATACAACAACAGGGAACGGGAAGTTACATTACAAAAGTGCATGGCGTGGATTTACAACACGTCTACTATCTGGTAAGGTATGCAGATTTAGAAGATCTGTTGAGATAGTTCTTAAATTTTTTAAAACACGTTGCTCCTCATTGCAAGACAGAACAAATACATGATAGTGCTCATCATACTCAACTGTAGTTAATGTTTATATGAGAAAAATGGTATCCGAGTCAATAATATATATGCCTGCTATCTCAACGAACACTGGTAAGTCCTCCTCGGAAGATTCTTTGGAAACAACACAGCCAACAGCAAATGTGTTATCATTATCAACTGCACTTTTGACATAGACTATAGATTCTGCGTGAACATCACGGTCATGAATGTAACTCTCAATTGCTTCTGGGGCATGTTGAAGTAGAATCTCCTTGGAACCATCAGTAGATGTGGCATTTCTGATGAAGGGCTGCGACCACACATACATTTGATAAAATTGATGTCTTGTTGCTAATGAAAGGGTTATGTTCTTAAAATGTCGAGTTTTTCTAGCAACATCTTTAAAATGCTGGTGTTTCCCTTCGAAACGCATACACCATACAGCTAGGAGAGGACCAAACATCCTGATGAGTCGCGGATAATGAACAATGTAATGCATTTTACAGGGGTTAGATATTTGGGGTGCAACACTGCAAAGCCTTGAAGAAACGAATAAATGCAACGTTCTAAGTAATGAACATGCATATGGGGGAGGTGCCTGCTCATGAGAAGGTCTACAATTTCACGAAAAGCTATATACAGCTGCCATGCCATACATGATTGTCTGTCGGCTGTGCATGTTTACACACATATATAATCACCTTGATGTGCATACATATATGGACCTCAATGTGATGATTATATGCAATATGCTGGTAATTGTGAATACACAGTTACCAGCATATTGCCATGGACCCAGCAGTTTTATTCGGCGTTACACCCATTACACCCCAAATGCCATGAGGGTGTTAAAATACACCTTAAAAGGTGTGCGCCATGAACATTTCGATTTACACCCTTTAAGGAGTAAAACGATTTACAGTGTAGCTCCGTAACGGAATCAAAGTTTTGAATTATCATAACAAGTAAGAAATTAACATAGCGTGGAACGTGATTTGAAGTGAACCTGTTTTTGCATTTTAGTGCCCCTTTAAAAGTTCCCAAGCGCGTGCACGAAACCACGGAAACAGCCGACGACCCCCACGAGAATACCTGTGACGTCACGCAGGGTTCAGGAGGCTGGAGAGAGGAGTCTTCAGGAGTTTCGGTTTCGATACAAGCTTTCCAGCTCTTTTGACAAGAAACGAGTCCCCGACCGCCAAACCAACTTCGTTTCTAATTTCTGAAGAATGTACCGAACTTATTTACAGAATCACTATAAAAATTTCGTACTGGCCCGGAGGCTCGCTTTAACGCTCTGGACCGTCAAGGGATGAACAACTTCTCTCCCCCCCGCTCTCTGCTTTCGATTCACACACGAAGAAGGCAGTCAAGGATGCACCAACAAGCTAAAAGAGCAGTTCTTCGTAGGCTTATTTGTTTGTCTTTAATGTCTTCCGATAACGAGCGCGACGCACAATCTTTGTTGACCCACGCTTCGAGCGACTCTTCTGGCGGGCAACTAATCGGAACAGCAAACGTTTGCATGCGTAATTATTCTGCATCTCGGGAATAAAATATGGCGTCTACGGCATTAATTTAATCTCGTCCTGTGCTGATCGCGTTTTGCTTTCCACGGTATCCAATCGTATTATGCAAAACGACGGTACTCGATAGAAGGAGACAGACAACACACAGAAAAGTATCTGTGAATTTTCCGTGTGATGTCTCTCTCCTTGTGTCGGGTACGGTCCTTTTGTAGTCATGCACCATGCTTGTCAGCGCCCTACTTCTCCTTTCTATTACGGATGGCAGAGTTCAAATCTCTCTAGAAGATAGCGTACCAGTGCATGAGGAGTACACGCATCCGATGTAACATCAGACTTACATATTACATGGTTACATGTCAGAAAGCTTGGTGGAAGCGAACTCGCTCAGCAGAAGTGTATAAACGCTTCAAGTCAGGCCAAACAATGTGGATCAATACTTCGTACGTCTGGACAGCACATTTCGGTTTTGCTGTACCAAAATACATGGGGCAACTTTCCCGGCTAGAACCAGAAATAATCTGTTCTGACCTCCTTCTGTCATCCGTTTGTTTTATGGGGAAACGATCGAGCGCAGCGCGTAAAAGTTCTAATTCGTGTCCTTTTTCATTTTTTATAGTTGTTTCTCCAACGGGCTTAATCCCGGTAACGGTTACGAACGAAGTTCGCGTTGCCCGGGGGAACGACGGGATTAGTATTCACAAATTTACCGCACTTAAAGTTGTTCCCAGCGAATATGCTCAGAACTAAACGCAGAGACAAAAACTAAATCAACTTAAAAAACGAATCCACGCAAGACGCAGTATTTCCTGAAGGCCCATAATTTCGTTAGTGCCCGTTGCCAGTGGAAACGCGAATTGACGTGGATGAAATTTCCCATTTGAGAACTTTGGATGAGCAAAGCAGGCATGTAGAGTGAAGAAAATTGGTCCTGACGTTTTCTTTTCTGCCTGACATTTCTTTTCTGCGCAATAGTAGTCAGCACTTGGATGCTGCTTCTGCATGGATAGAACCTGTCACTTCGAAAAGCGGCCGACTGCGTAAAGCTCGCCGTATTTTAAGTGGCACGTTTGTGAGACTTTTCGAATTCCTCCTCGGAAATTCAACGAGAATTCCTGTTGTCACACGCGCAGTTGCATTCGCTCAAAGACAGCGGTTTTGTGCTTCAAAGCCTTCACTTTTTGAAGGTGAGCATTTCAAAAACAAGCATATTACTGCGTACCGTGCGACTCCTCAAAACGTCTATACAGGATATCCCAGAAAACGTGTCATTTCATTATAGTAACAAAGCTACGCCACCTAGAATTACGCGGTCATTTGTTGTTATTAGGTTTTTGCCACTGTCATTTAACTTAACTTTTATTATGTCAGCTTTTACAAACTGAACTAGAAATTTGCCAAGTAAAGGTCGGTTTTTACTCCACTTATCTCAAGCCCGTGCCGAATTTACTCAAGTTCATGATGATTGACATGGGTATTGAGGAGATACCCCATTGGAAAAAACAGCCGAACATCACGCGTTTCAGAGCTGCCACAGCATAGCGCTCGTCCACTTCTTGCGCGCCCTCGCAATTAGTCCGACGAATGGAGGTTGCTAAACCCAGCCCACACAGGGATAGTAGAAAAAGTACTTATTTCCTGGATTCCAGATAAGACAGGCGTGACGTATCGCATCCGGCTTCCTCTGGGATCATGCCCTCCCTCTCCCCCCATTTCAAGAACTCTCACTTTTTCTACTACCCCTGTGTGGGCTGAGGGGGGGGGGGGGTCGTTTACACAAAGAAAAAGGCGGTTTGCCTGCCGGAAAGGGCGGCAAGTTGTCCCGAATTATCATGAATTATCAATCATCATGAACTTGAGTTCATTCGGCACGCGCTTCACATTTGCGGGGTAAAAAATCGACCTTCATTTGGCAAATTTCCGAGTTCAGTCAAAAACCTGTATGAACAAATGCCGTTGACTGTGCGATTTTAGGTTGCTTATTTTTTTATTATAACTTAATGGCACGTTTTCTGGGACAGCCAGAATAATGAAGCAGGAACATTTAAGGAGCAAGCAGTATGGAAGGGGAAACTGGGCGTGTGAGGTTATACCCGCAGTGTGCGTATTTCTTTCTACAGATGCAATGACGGCTGATGGGTGGATATATTCAGTATACTCCCGGATGTGCGGGCACCAGTGTTGTACGTAGCGCCGTTACTAGTAGCGGCGCTACCGTATCCGTTACTTTTTTCGGTAGCGGAGTAGAGATCGCGCTACTTTCTTAAATTGGTAACGAAGAACTACTTCCGTTACAAATTTGCGGTAGCTCAATCTTAGAGCGCTATAGCTACCGCTACTTTCCGAGCTCAGGTTCGCGACAAATCGACGACCTATCACCAAGCCTCCACTCGTCCTACTTTCGAACAAGCTGCCCAATATCACGGCACATTCTACAAAGACCGGGCAAAAAGCAAGAAAGGAGAACACATAGATCGTTATCTTACAAAGAGGCTGTGCCCTCCACGTGTTCCCTGTTTCCCACGTGTTCCCCACCTTCTTGGGGATTCCGTGTATGCTTGGAGTTGTCCGCAAACTGAGGTCATTCGTACTGCATTGAGGCGCCGTCCCCGCTAGGTATGAGTCGTCCTAGCTAACGTCCAATTTGAAAAAGCACATCAAGGTACGTTTGCTAACTTCTCATTCCGGGCAAGCTCAGTTCTTTTTGTAACAAAGCTGTAGAGCTTTTAGCGGTAGGCTCGCTTTGTGCTTGTGAAAACGGGAGGCGTACACCCTTTTTGTGACACTTATGCTGTTCATAATTGTCACAGAAAAGGCGTACGCCTCCCGTTTTCAACAAATCAGAGCAGATAACGATATCATTTGAGATTATGGTTGGCTAGGAGCGTGCTGTGCGGTGAAGTTAATTTTTAAGAGTGTTGTCCGTTGAGGGCCGTGAGCGCCAGTCCAAACGCATGTGTTCCACTGACGCAGAGTTCTACAGCGTCATCACGCCACTGCCGTTAATTGAGACATTCTGAGCAGCAAATTTTAGACCATTTATAGTGATCCCGGGCCTGGGTTGAAGACCATCCAAGCAGTGTTGGTCTCCGCAGGCCTTGCTTCCCTGGTGCGCATAGGGCAACATACTGTCGCTATAGCGTCCGTTTTATTTTCCTTGCACTGTCGTTAAAATAATAAGGTCGTGAAAAGGCCGACTCACACAGTGACAAACCAGCGTACCGTGCCGTTGTCACGCACTACTGGGGTATTCACCAAGTTTTAATGTCCAGCGAACTCAGTGGAGACTGGTGAAATCTGGCGGCCTCTGCCGCTAACATATACGCACTATTGTGTGCCAGCTATTTCAAATTTTCTTGATTTGTTGACTCCCATCCTTCCTCCCCCCATTTCTTTATAAAACCCTTCAACCAGAAGCCATCGCTACAGTCTCAAAACAGGGTGAAGGGGATGGCAGGATCCGCTCGCCGTTGTTGGCCAGACAGAAGTGGGCGTCGTCACGACTATAGCAAAAAGAAGAAGAAGAAGAAAACGGATGAACGATGAACGGCGGAGATGCGTAGAGGCTGCGTGAGTTCGTCGGGGAGTGCAAAGTGCTAGAAGGATCGTTGAGCAAGACCCGCCTCCTGCAGAAAGAGAACAAGGTCTCTTGCATTAGCGGAACGTTCGGCAGAAGAACCACCGGGGCAGAGGATGTCCGCTAGCGTACCAGAGCTGGAGTGAGGGAGATCAGCTTCGCGCGCAGAATGGTATATGCTCGGCAGTCTCGCAAGATGTGCTCGATTGTTTTAGGTTGTTGACAGTGACCACAGCAGGCATCACCCCTAGAGCCGATATTGAATAGTTGAGAGTTGGTGAACGCAGATCCAGTGCGTAGCCTATGGAGCACGGTCTGTATGCCTCGAGGAAGGTTTTTCATTGGAAGAAGGGGGCGATGATGGTGGATGATGTCTCGTATCGTAGGGTGGCGGAGGTCAACAAGCTGCTAAACGGCAATTTGCCTGTCGGTGTCGTCTGGAGTTCGTAAACAAGGGCTCCTGAAACAGAACATCATTGCACAACACATTCCTAGCCAACCAAACATCCCGAGTGACAGCGTCCTCTTTCCTGATTTGTTGAAAGCGAGAGGCGTACGCGTTTTTGTGACACATGTGTCGTTTCGTTTACTGTCACAGAAAGGCGTAGGCCCCGCGCTTTCCACAAATCATGGGTTATAACGGTATCGTTCTGTGCAATGGTTCAAAGCATCATCCTGTTGCAATTCTGGCAAGCCTTCAACGTGTTATAGGGTGAAGTTCCGTCTTAACAATGTGCGAGGACAGCTTTAGGTGTTTTGGTGTAGCCGGCTCTAACTTCATGGAATCACCATCTGCATAGGTAATTTTATTTCACGGGTCCAAGCGAACCGAGAGGGAACCCAAGCAGCACACAATATTGGACGAATATTGGCTGGTCATTGGCGATACGGGTATAAAATGGGACCCGTTTTGCCACGATTTCCCCCATATTGGCTCAAACTTGGCAGTATGTGCTCCATATTGCCCGTGTACACCCCATTTTGACTGAAAATGCAGAAAATGGTATGTACCCGTATTGTACAAATGCGCAAGCAGCACGGCAAGATTGGACGTTGAAGCGTGTGAGACGGCCAATTCAATACGTCGTTACATCCAACAACTTCCCGCAGACGATACACATTGTTCGAAACAGTCAACATACGTGGCATTCCACTGTAGCATTAACTGCAACTCAACAACTCAACTTTCCACTTGCTGCAAACAGCCGCCATCTTGCTTCGCGATGCCAATGCCCATGGGTCGAACGGACTGAGAGCATGGTCGTTTGAGCGAAATCACGCGTCCTACAACTAATGCGCATGCGCGACACTCGGATCGGACGTTTCATTCGGGCTAAAATGTCGCTGGTTCCTCTAATGACAACGGAATTGCGGCAGGTCAAGTAAAAAAGACAGGAATGGATGGCTCTTCTGTAACGCTAGGTGGTTTCAAGTTATTGCAGGTAGTGTGAGTTGCTAAGGATGTCCGTCACCGTCACGAAAGTGTTTCGCTCCTTTGTACTCTAGGAGCGGGTTGGAAATTTTTGCATCATACATTATTGCGATCCCAATGAAGGCTTCTGGGGGATGTTTGGCATTGGCAGTTCCGTGGGACTGCCTGGGTTCTTCAGCAAGACGGGCGTAGCACCTGTTCTTCGTTTTTAGGGCGATGCAGTGTTGTTTTTGTAACGCTATGCAGCGTGGATCAATAAGAAGATCTACAGAAATGAAAAATCAAAAAGAAGAGAGAAGTACTATCAGTGGTGGGTATTATACCGGATAATGCTTTATTATTACACGGACACCCGGTTGGCGTTATCACCGAAATATTGGCGCAATATGGGCAAAATGAAATTGCCAATATGGGCAGCCCATTATTGGTCCAATATAGAGCCTGGTTGCACTCCCCATATTGGTCCCATATTGGCAGCCCATATTGGACCAATATTGGTAATCTTGGCAGCCCATATGGCTCCAATATTGGACAAATAATGGCATGCTGCTTGGGAAGGACTAACTTTTAGTCTGCTCTAATAATGTCTACACGGTTCAGTGAATTAACTTCAGCATATGTGGAAGGAAGGCGTCCCCCTTCGAGTGGTATCGTAATAAACGGCCAACCGATATCACGTTTGTTTGAACACAACTGTCTGAAAGTCGCGCGGGTGCAACTGCGGGCTTATGCACATTCTATGACTTGCTAAATGTGTGCCCCCAGTGAATCCTCTTCTTATTTGACATTTTACACTCACTCGGTGGGAACTTTTGAACTACATGTTGCATGGGGGGAGATATGGTGGTTTATTAAAGAAAAAAAAGGAAAGGTCAGCCAGACAGAGGTCGGCTTGACGGGCTTATTAATGGAGTGACAGCTTGGCGAAGGCTGCAGAAAATATGGAAAAATAACACTCGTCGAATGTCTTTGAAATTGCTATACTCTGATGACACATCGTCCTCATCTGCACAAAGCTTCGGAATCACGTTATACAGTGTCTCTGAACAATTTCCATTGCCTGGAAACTGACTTGTACTTCCTACCGGAAAAATTGAACTATGTTAAACTTACGTGACACCTAGAAGGTCAGCATGATCGAGCGCCATTCGACCGCGTATCCCTAGCACAACCTAAATCGGTAACTGCATCGATCGTAACGAGGGCTCGTGCTTCCGACTTCCTTCGCTCGCGACTGCCATCGTAATGAGCGTTGTCAGTTCCTCGGATGATAAGAAAGACTTTCACTGGCCAATTCAGCGGGAGAAGCGTTTCGGGTAGCTATTCGGGCGTCATTTTCTCGACGAGCTACGTCGCTAATCACAACTTTCTTTTATCACTCTATTGTGATATTGGCAGTGAAGCAACTCTCCCGTACAGTCTATTTCAGGTTTCCTATACCGTTGTTGTCGAACGTTTTCCTCCGTATTCGCTTTGTTACTTCGTGCTGTTGTTGGTCTTTGTCCTGTTTGGTCCCCTTACTTTGTGTGGAACCCATGCACTCCTGTAGCTATCTGCTTTTCAGTTAATTACCGTAGAAGAACGATACCATATTTTTCTGTGTATGAAGCTATACATAGAGATAGACTGGAAAGGAAGCGCTGAGCACGTAACCCCACGTCTTGCTAAACGAAATCAATAAATAATGTCCCTATGGGGTCCTTAGCGCATAATCGAAGTAAACGTATCTGTCTGTCTGTCTTTTTAAGTATCATGACTGACTAATGTTCCTAAGGCTGCTGGTGGTGGTACGGAACTTATCTCGTTATAGAACCCATGGCTTTTCTTGGCACGAATTATGTGATGCTCGTTTTGCCCTTTTTCGCTGAAAAGGTGTAGTTGACTGAGAAGAACAGAATTTCTGTATTTCAAGTATTATCGCCGATCAGTGCTTTGTAGCTGGTTGTGATGCTCAGCAGTGCACACGTATTCTTTATAAAACTCGTAGCCTCATTGGGCCGAATTATATGTATTAGCATTGACCTAAAGTCCTGCGCGTGCACGTAGTAGCTCGGATGTTCTGCCACAGCGTTATAAGAGACTTCGGCTTGAAATTACTCAGGCTACACGAATCTCTAATACCGTGTGCGTGTGAGGAACGTCACTTTGTGATATGTCAATCCAAGACACAGTACCACACGATGCAAATACGGGCACTTCCACACTGTAAGGCAGTACCGACAAGTTGCTGCCGAAATTTGGTACGCTGGCTCCTATTTAAGCTGCCACCGCAACCGCTTTTATAGTCTATCACGGCACATTTGTTAGAGCTGACCGCACAAAAGAGAGTGCAACGTGCCTCTTGTCTTGAAGTTGTTTATGTAGACGTCACACCGTTGCAACGTGTGTGTTTGTCTGAGAAGAGAAGGCATTGCGTTGGTCATACATTTGTTGCTGTATTTAAAACGGTCGCCCAAATAAAGTAATGGCCGTAGAAAGCATAATCTAGAGCAGAGGTTCTCAGCCGGTGGGGAATTCCCCCTTGGGGGGCATTAGGGAATGCCAGTGGTGAATGACACCGTGTAACATTCACTTCCATCGGCGCTTGCGCGCACTCTGCGTTGTATATACCATTCACAGGACATCTCCATTGCCAGGAATGCCTCGACGGTATATATGGCATGATGGCTCGTGGGTGCGCACGGTACTGGAAGGGCTATCTAGCGGTAAGGTCGCAAGCCACAAACAATATTTTCAAGAAACTCGGAAGAAGTGATAAAATACCTCAAATTTTTGTGCGTGTATTTCTTTGGAGTTAAAGGGACCATGAAATGATTTTCGCCAATTCTGAGGACTCTTCCGGAAATGGTTCTCATGATCCCTCACTATCATACACACGTCGACTTTTAACCGTTGTAAGTGCACCGGAGGCGAAGTTGCCACGCAAAAACAGCGGGGCATGAGCACCGGATACATCCCTTCGATGCGGGCTTACGTCATCAGCATTCAGTCCTCTCAGCCAATTGTGGACGACCCGGAGCGCACTCCCCGGGGGACCACGTAGGTGCAAGGTTTCGGCTTGGACAACAACGACGTCGTATATCTGCCGTCGAAATCAGTAGAAATATGGCGAAACGCATATTGTCAGCGATGGAGGACGAGATTATGCGACGCTCACAGCGTCTAGGAATCGGTCCAACGTATGCAGCAGCTCCCAAAAGGCCACCGACAGACATTTTTCTGACGAAACAGAAGCTCAGAGAGGAATCCGTGCTCCGGTAAGCATGCTGACAATCAACGGCTACATTGCAGTTCTGGTGGTGCAATCCCGGTGCCGGCTGTGCTGTCTGGGGTTTTTCCTGTGTTTTCCTCAGACGGTTTCAGACATATGTCGGCACAGTTCCCTTAGAAGTCGGCCCAGGACGCACATTCCCCCAGGGCGTCAGTCGTGACGTTGCCCACTTCTGTGAGGCCGACATCGGCGAGCCCTTTCACCAGCACCAGCACTGCCTGGTAGGACTCTGTGTCAACAATTAGATACGATCAAAGCTTCACATCAAATTAAAACATATTTCATGGCGAAGCTTGTAAGCTTGCTTACAAATTTTGCAGTTTGCTCGCAAAAGACCGTCCACGAATCGGCAACATCCTCTGTGTATGATGTCACGGCCAGTTCGCCTCGCAGGCGGGTCGTAGCAGCCGCCGTTCACTGCCGTATCGTTAATATAGGATATTTCGAATCGAATATTTGAAAGATTTTCTCTTTCATAGTTCACAGGATGAATGCTTTAGTGCAGAGGACCAAATTGAAAATGATCGTAGGCTTGTCAAATATCTTTTCATGGCCCCTTTAATACAGGGGGATAACGCTTTGATAGACGGCAAAAGGGGTCCATGCAGTAAAAAAGGTTGAGAACCACTTATCTAGAGCGTCAAGACTCCTAGGACGTCAAACCCCGAATTATTATTATTGTTATTCTTTAATTCTATAGAGCAACTTGTCCCCGGGCATTCAAGTCTCTTCCTTGCTTACCAATGGATGTCACTGTTCATGGCTCGTACTGTGTGTTTTCTTGTACTTGTTTGCGCTATCGATTTCCAAGGGACGACAGATGCCGATGTAATCATATTTTTTAAAAAGTTCAGCAACTTCTCCCGCTTCTCTACGTCACAGCCTCTAATGGAAACCCCACAATGCACTTTGAATTCCAGGGAAAGTTGACAGCGTCATGTTCCATCGCTCTTGCTTGGACGGAGTAGACTAAACAGAATCCCCCAGAGATAGTGCTTTTATGCTCACATATGCGCGATACCCATGGGGGAAAGAAAGGCACAGTAGTATAGCACCGGTGCGTGGTAGAGCTCAGTATCTATACACGCAGAAGCAGCTTCCGAAATGCGTTTTCTTCTTAGTCTTCTTTTTTCAAACGCGGCAACTGAAAGCCCTGCGACATTTCGCATAATGATCTTCAAGGGGAAACGAACCCGCCTGCCAGAAGATGCGTGATAGCCATTTCACCGGAAATGAACGCAAGAAAAATAGCTCCTAGCGCGTCTGATGGTGCAAGGCGCGTGCATGGTTCATGCATGTATGATGACTTGCTGTCCCCAGTGCCACACTCCAAGCCAAGCAGCGGAGCCAAACAGAATTCTGCAGCGGAGGCGACATTTGCATTTATCCTGCTTAGCTGTAACATCAGCGAGAGATCGTACTGTAGCGTTAAAAGTGTATTTTCATCTTCCCGCTAGTTATAGTAGCATTTGCTGTCGTGAGTCCTCGAATTTGGGGTAATGAAGTTCTGGCCCTATAATGTATGTAAATAGGGTTCCACTTTGTGAATGTTTCGTTGCTTCGCTACTTGACGTAGTAATGAAAGTTCGGAAGTTCTTGACGTTTTTTGTGCCTACAAACGATGAAGAAGAACGGGTTATAGATGCGGGTTGAACCTACTCGGAACGTATGCCTTTAGACTGCTCAAAATTAATCGGAATGATCGACCAAACAATCACAAGCAAGATGGCTGAAGGCCTGAAAGATTATGCTTCGCATGCCGCGGAATTTCTCTAGACAAGCGCATTTAAGACTGGTGACATCCAATTAACACCGTTGTGATGATTGTCACCGCGCGTCTTAGTTGTCTCTCACTTCTGCACAAAATAAGGATCTGATTCTTGCTGACAATAGTTGCAAGTTTTGATGTCGCGATGCAACTAATCGAGGCACGTAGTCTGACAATTCCAAATGAAGATTTCCGTTTGTTCACAGTGCAAGAACACTAATCCGTCTAGAAAAAAGTAGGAAAGAAGACATGGCTCGTCTCCTCAAGACTTTGATTCTTTCCGTCCCACTAGTCGTACAAGTCGAGTGCTCTGAGACAGTGGAATGGATATGCGGTCTCCCTAGACACGATCAAGGGCGTGCCTATTGCGTACTTTCCGCAGTATTGTTATTATATAAATACACACAATAATATTGTTCTTATTGAAGCTAGATCCACAATATTTTTATAGTGTGATGTCTGAAATCACAGAAGACACTATGCATCGCCGCATACGAATACTGAGTAAATTATATTCTGGATGGCTATAGGGGATATCTAGCCGACGCCGCTGCTGTGGGATGTAGTTGGGTAGTTGTAGTTGGTTGTAGTTGGTGGGATGTTGGATGTGAATGATGTGTGATAGTTGCACCCTTGAGCATTACCCACTCACCGGCCTCTGTGAATCATTTGGGAGGTGCCCACCTGCTGAACCCAATGCTGCAGATTTGAACCCGGTTGAGAACGCCAGCAACTTCGTGGCAGGGTACAAGCTGCTTAAAAACGCCGTCTTCAGCGAGGGACGTTAAATACGGTGTGCCGTGTGCTGTGATTTCACAACACGTTAAATAGTCCTCAGGTGGGCAAAATTAATCTACAGACCGACCACTGTGGCGCCACTCATGAACCTCGCGACATAAAGCCAACAATTACAAATAAAAACCACTATCCACTCGGTAGAAGCACATCTGTCCTTGTGTTGGTGAAGACGATTCAGAAGCGCCGCAGTCTTATACTCTGAAAGGGCGTTCTTCGCTTCTCTCGCCTTCAAGTGCATCCAAACGCGCCGACCTACGTCGAAATTCTGTTTAGCTACTCTTCTTTCGTCAATATGAGACCTGATACAGTTTTGCAGTTCCTTGAAGCGGTCGTGTAGGATTCCCAACTACCGTGGCATGACCGATAAACAACGACGACGAAGAGACCGCGACGGCATGAGGAATCGTGCCCTCGACTATATAGCCTCGACCTCCTCCGTGATGATGATGTTGCGTGGCTTTCTAAAGGCTGCAGTGCCTTTCTACATCACACTATACGTCTTAATATACCTGGCGATATAGCTTTTGCTCTAACAGCGTTACCTTGTTATAAGTAACCCTTCAGAACTATATTCAAATGTTAAACTGGACTTGTGGATATTATAGAGGAGAGTGAATAATATCTGAGTTAAGGCATTACTTTGGTCAAGTTGGTACATTAATACTTGAACATTGTTTAAAAACATTCGAGACCCATGTGACTTTAGTTGGACGTTCTTATCGATTGTCTGTGTACCCGTCCCTCGAGAAATCTGCATGTTCGAAGCACTTGTAGTGACCCCTGCACATAGCTTCACATCAGGTCACGTGATTTTATTCCAACCGTGGTCTTCGTGTGGTCTTCCGCGCGGCATCGGCTGTATCGGCTTTGATGCTGTTTTCTTCTGCTTGGTAGGTTTCTGACATGCCGGACAGGCCATACGATTCCCCCTTTTGTTTGTGTATGGTCACGCATCATTTGGCTGTGATTTTCTCAAGTTCAATTTCGCTGATGCAGTGTGAGCTACAAGTTTTCCATCGGGAAGCCTCATCGGCAGTTGGGTCGAGTATGTTGGTACCTTTGAACGACCGGCAGCACATCGTCACATCCCTTGTTATTTTCCTTGTCTGTTACGATGTTTATGCGCACAAAATAACGACGGAAAATTGCATTCCTGAATTTGTCACTGAAGAATTCGAGCAAAGTAACCTGATATATGGAAATATGAAGCATCTCTGGAAATGTAAAAAAAGTGATAATAATAAAAGAAAAGTACTTCATGTACAGTGTCACGTTTGACGCCTCTCCAATATGTGTGTTGTGCTCCAAAGTATCTCAGCATGCAACTATACACTCTAAGAAAAAAAGGTGTGAAAAGGTGGTAATTTCTATTGTTACCACTTAGGTCAACATAGCGTCTGATAAACGGTGTAAAAGGGTGGTAAAAGCAATTATCATATATCCAAATTGCGGCGAAAAGGCGTACGCCCCCTTCGCTCACCGAATCAGAAGCGGTAACCCTATCATTCGTACACTCTAAAAACAGAGCTTCACCGCATAGCACGCTGTGCGCCCACAATTGCCGCGAATGATAGGGTTATCGCTTCCGATTCGAGGAGAGAAGGGGGCGTACGCCTTTTTGTGACACTATGGGTATATGGTAATTGCCACAAAAAGGCGCACGCCTCCATCTCTCCTTGAATCAAAAGCGATAACCCGATCGTTCGCGACAATGATTGGCGCACTACGTGCTATGCGGTGAAGTTCTGTTTTTAGAGTGTAGGTAGCAGGTAGAACTTATGTAACCTTTTAGGCACAACATATGCGACAACTATTACCTCCTACAAGGTGTAACTGCCCCACCCTCTTTTCTAAGAGTGTACCTCTAGTGCAGCAACAACAGCTGATGCAAGAACAGCAGCATAATGATGGGATGAGGTGTTTTACCGCAGGAATTGCGATACCCAGAGCATTTCCGCAAAAAACGTACCTTTCTCACGGAAAAATTGCTGTGGGATCTCTGCTCTGCGGGAGTACATACTAATGACTTCCAATTCAATTCAGTCAAGGACAATATACGGGGTGTTTCTTTTCATCTGCAACAAATTTTCATAAAAATGGGAGTTGCTTTATTGCGCTTTTACTCTTGTCATTGAATTGCTGGACGGGGCTGCTCCTAGGAAACCATATTGTTCCTCACTTAGGGAACTAATTGAAAGAGATGTTTTAATCAACTTTTCAATTATTGACTCTGGAGAGCACATTGCAATTGCGATATCAGAGCCTGATGTCCACATAATGGGCTCGAGGCACTGATGAAGCAGAAAAGTAATCACAGCGCGCGCTACGGACCTAAGTATTTGACCGCTGTCGCCTACACTCTTAAAAATGAACTTCACCGCATAGCCCGCTCCTCGCCTACCATCATCTCGAATTTTATCGTTATCTGCCCTGATTTGTTGAAAACGGGAGGCGTACGCCTTTTTTGTGACACTTATGCTGCACTCTTAAAAATGAACTTCACCACATAGCACGCTCCTAGCCAACCATCACCCCGAATGACAACGTTCTCGCCCTAGATTTGTTGAAAACGGGAGGAGGAGCCTATTTTGTGCCGTGCATAATGGCACAAAATAGGCTCCTCCTCCCGTTTTCAACAAATCAGGGGCGAGAACGTTGTCATTCGGGATGATGGTTGGCTAGGAGCGTGCTATGTGGTGAAGTTCATTTCTAAGAGTGTGTTCATAGTAGAAGCGTGCTATGCGGAGAAGTTCATTTTTAAGAGTGTACTGTAAACCGCAAGTGGTCGTCAAAAGAGCGTCAGCGACGTTGATATCTCCGCCCTCACTCAAGGTCACAGAAAAACGTCATATGCGATGTGGGGAACCCCTATCGTGGTGTGTTTCACGATAATTGTTTTGTATTTCATGTGTGCGGAGTCGCTCGCGGTGTCACTCCTCTAATTCTGCTGGGCACGGCTCTGACCTTCCCCGGTGCGATAAGCGCTGATATGTAGCGGTGGTGCACAAGGCTCCTTGTAAACAAAAAATAAAATAAGAAAACAAAGATCATGAAACATACGGCGAAAAGGGTTTGCCTGAATTGCATGTGACGTCTTTCTGTGACGTTAAGTGAGGGCGGAGATATCGACGTCACTCCTTTGCAGATTACTTGCCCTACACTCTTAAAAATGAACTTCACCACATAGCACGCTCCTAGCCAACCATCACCCCGAATGACAACGTTCTCGCCCTAGATTTGTTGAAAACGGGAGGAGGAGCCTATTTTGTGCGCATTATGCACGGCACAAAATAGGCTCCTCCTCCCGTTTTCAACAAATCAGGGACGAGAACGTTGTCATTCGGGATGGTGGTTGGCTAGGAGCGTGCTATGTGGTGAAGTTCATTTTTAAGAGTGTACACAGCAGACGACGGAAGTAAAATACTTAGGTCTGAATCGCGCGCTGTGATTACTTTTGTTTTTCGTCAGTGGTTCGAACGCATCATGTGGAGATCAGGCTTTAATATCGCAATTGCAATGTGCTCCCTAAAGTCAAACATTAAAAAGTTGATTAAAATATCTCTGTTACTCAATCCCTTGATTGAGAAAAAATACGGTTTCCTAGTATCAGCCCCGTCGACTAATCCAATGACAAAAGTAAAAGCGTCCTAAAGCTATTGAAAATTGTTGCAGATAAAAAGAAACACACAGTATAATAATTAGGTCGTTCTGTACACATTGTTTTACTCGAACTTGGATACCCTCGTTGACGTTCTCTATGATTCCTATTTACAGTGACCTTGCAGTTTGCACATGGGGCATTGTCCCACAGTACGTGAGTAATCTTAAATCCCGGAAGAAAATCATGTGGGAACTTCTCTTTCTTTCTTTTCGTTTTTACGTGGGAGTGGGGATGCGCAGTGTCTCGGGAGGCGATGCATTATTCATTCCGCAAGGATTTCGTATGCACACTTTTATATAGATAAATACGTATATGTAGAAGGAAAGCCCGCTTACTTAAGCTCTCTAAGCCCAGCCGCGTTGCATATTTCATGGCGACTGGTCATTTCACTGTTTCCTCTGGGGTGAACGTACAAGACTTTGTTTGCGTTTCCTTCGCGTTCGATCGCGCGCGTTTCTTCCTTCAGGCTATGCTATTTAATTTTATATAGAGAAGGAGAACGGTAAGCATGCCTCGCCGAGATATGGAATTCGATGCGGTGTTTTATGGTTCCGTGCCGTATAGTTACGCTCGTAAAACCTTGTTTACCGTGAACGTGAATTCCTGAGAAACCATCGCATATCGTATCGCCTTTAAGTATAATGGGATACTGTAGAACGTCCGAACCATTTCTCGCGTTATGCTAAGGATAGACCATTATGTCCTCCTTAGAAGCGGTGTTCAATATCCCAGGAGGGTAACAATTATCGGCTTTTTAAATATCCAGATGGCGGACGGAACAGGAACAACTGATATAGAGGGATTTTTCTTTAATTCAATCAATCAATCAATCCGCAGGGCCTCGTAGGCCTATATAGCCTACGAGGCTTGTGGACGGCAAGCGTCGTAGGCTTGCCGTTCTCTACACGTTATACATGTGCGTAATGTGTACAAAATAGGCTCCACCTACCGTTTTCAGGTTTCCTCACCATTTCTGGTTGGCTAGGAGCGTGCTATGTGGCGAAACTCATTTTTAAGAGTGTACATTTACACATTCTGGATTAGGCCTCTGATCATGTAATATATGCAGAATTTGTCATTTGTCGGGAATCAACAACAGGTCGGTACTTACGCGTGCTGCGTTTATGGTGTGGTGTGGGACATTCTATCATCGCCGGTCAGGACTCATGTAGAGGGACACCACCTCCTCTACAATGGTAAGTTGAAGCACTCGAAGGTACCATACACAGGGCGCTTTCTTTTTAAATCATTTACATAACTTTTACAATAAAACTATATGCTCTATACTATGCTATATACAGGGTGTTTCACGAAAATCCCCCCGGCTGAATAATTCGTGAACAGGTGGCGCCATCGAAGAAATTTCTTTTCGGTACAGATCATTGGGACATCGGCCATGAACTAAGTAGTGTGCGGCTCATTTGCATACGCTCACTAATTACACTCTTAAAAATGAGGGGGGTGTCGAGGTAGCTTGCCGTTGTTGGCCGCACTCGCCCGGGTGGAGGAGCCTATTTTGTGCGCATTATGCACGGCACAAAATAGGCTCCTCGTCCCGTTTTCAACAAATCAGGGGCGAGAACGTTGTCATTCGGGATGATGTTTGGCTAGGAGCGTGCTATGTGGTGAAGTTCATTTTTAAGAGTGTAGATAAACATGCTAACTTTTAGCTTTTACTTCGCACGCTTACGGAACCTCTGTTTTACGCATCAGGACCTTCAGAGAAAAGTATTCGAAGAAACAAAAACGCATCGACACTTAGTGATTTTTCCGAGTAATTAATTGGTTCCGGTTTACATATTTCTTGCGCGGAGCAGTGCACCAATGCGCTCTTTGGATCAGCTATCCGACTGTCAATTTCGTGTTCATCCGCCAGGTTCACGCACAGGGGCGATGGAAGATTAGGAACAGCCGCAAGAGACACATAATAATACAAATACATAATTGGTACAAAATAGCGTAGCCTCCCATTTTCCTCAAATCAAGGGAGAGAACGTTGTCATTCGTGATGATGGTTGGCTAGGAGCGTGCTATGTGGTGTAGCTAATTTTGAAGAGTGTACCCCACTAGTTCACGGCGCTCGTGGAGCATTCGTCGTCATCCATGATAAGAGCACGCTATCTCACCTATGGAACGACAGAACCGCCAGCGCTGTTTATCAGTTGCTTTGTGAACGAATACCAAAGCGTCTCCTGCGGCTGTTCCTAATCTTCCGTCGCCCCCGTGCGTGAACCAGGCGGATGAACACGAAATTGACAGCCGGATAGCTGATCCAAAGAGCGCATTGGTGCACTGCTCCGCGCAAGCAATATGTAAACCGAAACCAATTAATTACTCGGAAAAATCACTAAGTGTGGATACGTTTTTTTAAAGAATACTTTGCGCTGAAGGTCCCGATGCGTAAAACAGAGGTTCCGTAAGCGTGCGAAGTAAAAGCTAAAAGTTATCATGTTTATTTAATTAGTGATCGTATGCAAATGAGCCGCACATTACTCAGTTCATGGCGGGTGTCCCAAGGATCTTTACCAAAAAGAAATTTCTTCGATGGTGCCACCTGTTCACGAATTATTCAGCCGGGGGATTTTCGTGAAACACCCTGTATATGCTATATACTATACGCTATAATATACTCTAAAAACAGAATTTCAGAGAGAACGATGTCATTCGGGTTGTCACACGATTGGCTAGGAGCGTGCTATGTGATGAAGTTCTGTTTTAGAGTTCCTTAGAAGTCGGCCCAGGACGCACACTCCCCAAGAGCGTAGGTTGTGACGTTACTCCCATCTATGAGGCCGACAACGGCGAGCTCATCATTAGCCCCACCACCACCACCATCTGTTTTCAGAGTGATACATTTTTTTTTTACGTTTTTCGCAGGTGCGTTATGCGGCCATCCTGTCGGATAGCGTATGTAGCCAGTGCACTACTAATTACCTAAATTCAGTAATTAACTTATTAATTAGATGTGCCCGGGGAAATACAGAATAGGGGAATTGGAGCCAGCCATTATTTAAATTTGTTTAAAATAACTTCGTCTAAATATACTAAATAATAAATTGGATACTATACTATACTCCTATACTACCCTGTCGAAAAAAACCATACAGCCATCTGTATGAGCAATCACATGAGGCTCGTATATGTGTTTATTGTATGAGCAATCATATGAGCTATATGAGCATGTATGAGCTATATGAGCACGTATGAGCTATATGAGCATGTATGAGCTATATGAGCATGTATGAACTATATGAGCACTCTCTCAAACAGCGTATGAGCTATATGAGCACATGAACCGTCTGAGCAAACGTGCAACATGGCGTGATTAAGCTAAAATGACAACACGTGATTACAAAATACCGGTTTATTCAGGTACTGGCGCGAAGTAGGTCCCTCAGAAAGTTTGCCAAATGCTTTTTGATGAGCTTTTTCCGTTTCTGTCCAGGCACCTTTGATGTCGATAGTTTCTTTTTCTGCGTATTTGACGAAGGTATCTGTTGAAAAGAAAGAACAAAATTAGAACTGCGCCTAGAAGTATTCCAGTTCCCACAACTTATACAACCATATGTGTTCATGCTGAAATGGACATGACTGGGGGCCTGTTTCTCATCCCAACGCGTAGATCACACCTTCAAAGCATTAAGTTGTATTTAGTCAGTCAGAATAACGCACAAGGTCATTTTGCCAATTAAAATTGAACGTAACCTTCCTCTAATGCTGGTGATGTCCAATGAACGCGGTTCTGAAACATCTGAGTATGTTTGCGTTATGCTTGCAAAACTTGTTCGCTGCAGCAACGGGTTACTGACACAGAGTGTTTGTGGCTTGCTTCACTTTGGGGCATCCAAACACACATTTTTTTTTTGCATGCTAACGTGCGATTTCGGTATGCCCTGGTGCACGACTTTATTTTAAACACTCTATACACACATGCAAAGGCTATCAGCGAACGCTTTCCACAAAAAGTCACAAAAAGCACGAATATGGTAGTTGCAGACAGCTAACCCGACAGACATAACGAGCGATAACGGAAAAACGGGACTGCAACGTACCTGGAATGCGCACACACCTGCCACGGCTTCTGTAGGTTGATTCTAAGGTACACACACAAAACACCTTCAGTGATCACTGACACGGCACAAAGACACTGTCACAGCATGGAGACGGCGACGAAAATATAAGTCCCACGCAGAGCGGAGCGAAATACGTCCAGATGGCTCCGAGAAGCAGGGTAGAATAAGCAAGTAAGCGTCCAAGCACTGAGATGGCACTCGCAACGGCTTGGATGAGAATCCAAGAGCCAAATAGAATGTTGTAGGACACGGTCGGAACGGGAAACATGCACCTAAAATTTGAACAGAATCGGACGAAGGGGAATGGAGCTCCGACCGTTACGGCCCGCCGACTGTGACGAGCGTCTCTTGAAAGGCCATCACCAGACGCTGTGGCGCCAGCACTTCTAGGTGAATAACTGGTTAACTAAACGGTCAGCCTTCCTCATACTGCTCATATCTTCCTCATACTGCTCGAAATGCAGCTCATACTGCGCATAACGTTGCTCATACTGCTCACTGCTTTTCTCGTATTGCTTATATCTGCGCATATAGCGCTTCGTTGGCCTTGCCGTGCGGCTCATAACATTGCTCATACTGCTCATAACGTTGGCATACTGCACATAGCGCTGCTCATACTGCTCATTGCCATTCTCATATTGCTCATTGCCTTTCACATATTGCTCATTTCTTTACACATATTGCTCATTTCTTTACACATAGAAAGTTATATGAGTTTTTTCAACAGGGTACTTGGCTCCTTGGCTATACTAAATAATAGCTCGAGTAGAGATTTAAGATAATTAAAAATTAACTTCTTCTGTTGTGGTTGGGCGCAATGCCACTTTATACATTTCACTTTACATACATTTCACTTTATACACTTATACATTTCAATATTTCGGGGCCCCTCTGTCATTCTGTGGCGCAGCCTGCAAAAGCGGTTTCAAGTTTAGTGGATACGCGGAACAATGTGTTGGCCTGAAGAGCATGTTGGTGAACGCTCTGGGATGACGAACGGTGTTTCATGGTGTAATAGGGGCAAGGAATGGTATAAATGCTTGAAATGAAAAGTTGATCGAAACAATAGGTTTAGTTCAAGGAGGCTCGCTCACTAATGTTCGTTTTATGTTTCTCTTCCTCCTCCTCTGGGCACAGCATCGGGTATCAGCGCGAGCGGCATTATCGGGTGAGATGTCCGCGGAGGAGAGCATGTACCAAGAAGATGTCGCGCGGGAATATCCGAACTACGTCCTTTTTTGCCTTCGTTTTGTTTTCATTTTGATTGATAGCAAATTTCACAAATTGTAACTTGGTACTATCTTGAAAGTAACGAGATTACCTTTCTGGGTATTTAGTATTCTAGTCAAATACTATTCCAGGTATTTAGTAGTACTTACCCAGTTACTTTTTGCATGGTATTCAGTAACTTAACTTCAATACTTTTTGTGAGTATCTTCTACAAGCCTGAATACCCCCTTTTTTTAAATATCCTGAAACTAGCACGTACTTTAAAGGGGCACTAAAATGCAAAAACAACTTGCGCTCAAATGAAAGTCCGTGTTTCAATTAGTATAATACAAGCAAAATTAGTTCACACAGCGCTACCGTTTAGAAGAAAAACGCAGTGAAAACAGAGCCGGCTTTGGCGGCAACGAATGGGATCCACAGGAAGCGACGATTGGCGGCATCCAATGAGACAGCAGGAGAAGCGCGCGCTTACCTATCGTGGCCGTGTGGATTTGGAACTGGTGCGATCGTAGTGTTCCGAATATGCGCGGCATGATGCGCACTGCTTCATTTTTCAATACCGATTCACTGAATGGTAGCCTACAACAGTTCCCGCAAATGTTCCACTGACAACATTTATCTTCACGTCCTTCGGACAGCGACGCCAGTCGGCTTCGCAACGCGCACTATGTTTCTTGCCGCGACTGCTCCATGGCGTGGCACGCGCGTGCACGCTCAGCATGGACTAAAAACACCGGTGCACGAGCTGAAACGAAGTTCACTGCTTAGCGCCGAAGCAAGAAAGAGTCCCGTATAGTTTTGATTGTTGCTTCGTAACGGAATCAAAGTTTTGAATTATGATAACGAAAAAAACGAAATTAACATAGTGTTGAACGTGATTTGAAGTGAACTTGTTTTTGCATTTTAGTGCCCCCTTTAAGATACAAATCGCTAAATTTTGCTATGCAAATAAGCCAAAGCTGAAACCACGCACTTCTCGAGCGCCACTTTGCTATCAAATTGAAGGCATACTTAAAAATAATACATATAATGATATCAAGAAACACGGGAGAAACATAAGAAATAACGTGGCATTTCTGGGGCAAGTCAGGGCTTACGAGTGCGAAGCGTGTTTTAACCATACTGTGATAAGGGCACACTTTCGAGTACAGTAGGAAACGGAGGAAGTCCGGGAGATGCTTCTGATTGGACAAAATGGGGACAAGCGTGTCAGTACAGCGTCTCTTTCACTGGCAAAGAAGGAACTAGAATTCCTTTGTGCTTCGATAGGAGTGACATCTTGTGAATAAACATGTTGAAAGTGAGTGTTCGGTGTTGTGTAATCTTTAGTTTTATCTTTAGTTTTTAGCGCTTTTAAAGGATGGCTTCCAAGCATGTGTGTCTTTTTATTATTTGTTTGTCTTTCCTCGTGGAATAATTACGAGGCAATCAGTCATCGTAAAATAGAACTATTATTGCATATAACAACCGCTAATGGGATGAGTAATCTAAATGAGCCATAACATCAGGTCTTGTCAGGCACACACAAGTGACTGTGCTGCCTATCACAGCCCATAGCATGTGTTCGTGTTCTCATGTTTCAAATTTTAACTGTTGAACAATAAAAAGTGTTAGCTCTTATGACGTTACAGCATTTTGTGCCTGTCACTAATTCATTTTCGTTTTCAAAAATGTCCTTTACACTGACAAAAAATAGTCTGTTAATATTCCACACTCTTGTCCTTATACTTACCAGTTGGGTACCTGCATACTCGATGGCATAGTACTGGAGAAATTGCTTTAAGTACAGTGTACAAACATTCAGAATCGTAATTAAGATAATAATTGAGTACTTAGCACTTCAAGTACTCCCCATCACTTAGTGGCCTTCTAAAACACTAAAATGATCAACAGCGGGGCCATGAGAGGATGAAGGGGAAAAAATACGTAGAAGCTCCAGAGTATGTATGACATAACCACACCGAACGAAGTGAAATATCTTATTGGCAATCATCCCCTTGTAACGGAGGAAGGGTCTTGCTTTATTTTAATGATTGTTCGGGTAATTCCTGGATGCAATCGCTGCTCTTATGACATCAAAAGATGTCGTACGTGCACTTTGTGCAGTCTTGCGGGACGTAGAACCGAACAGGCAGATTCCTGCTAATTTTGCAGCCAACATCTCCACGTGTCTACGAATGAAGATCCAATTACCTTCGCGAAGAAAACGCGAATTTGTTCTTATTTTTTTTCATTACCCCGCACTCGTGCAAACCTAATTAACGGAGTCAGAATTGAAGCAAGCAGAGCCGACCATGCCAGTCTGTAGTAATTTTAAGAGCGATAAATTGTCACGCGGACCAGCCAGCCGAACGGAAATTGACCATTCCACCTAGCGCTCCCTAACTTAAACTTGGTTCGTTCGGAGCTCTTCTTTACCTCGTTTTTACTTCGTAGCTGAGGAACTTCTCCTTGATTAGGTTGAACCATGATGGGATGATGTTAAGTGAAATTATGCTTGTGAGCAAATTAAAAATAATAGCGCATAAAATAAGTCCGCACATTAATTGAAGATTCGGTGCGCTGAACATAATTTTCTGAAGCACAAGTACGGTTCATGGAATGGCGGTTCTTTCATTTCATTCTCGGCTCCCGTATGGAGCTTCTTATATCATATGGTGGTTGCTAAGAAGAGTTTCACTTCGATTATCCCATTCTTTCAACTACGTCTTTGCCCTCATATTGACATTTTCCTCACCCGTAGCTTTTACTTTCTTTGCTTTGATCTTGATTATATTAGCATTTTATTGTACCACTCGTGTAACGGCTTGAATTGTAGAAAGACTGAGGGACGGGTATATGCTTATTGATAAAAAAAGAGAGGAAAGGAAGAGGTTGAGAGGAAGAGAGAAAGACCGGATTAGTTAGCTAATTCCCAAGCGCCCGTCTACAAACTTGTCCACTTCTGAAATGCGTGATCTAGCTGATGCGTATGCCACTAACCATTCCACCGCCATTCCACCACCATTCCACAGCCAATTTGTACACATATTTTCGGCTGCAGTCTGACGGCTCTCCATGACAACACCCTCGTCGCCGCACCTTACATTCACAACTCCCCGCTTACCCTCGACCCTTGAGCTAGTGCTCGCAAGTGCATCGCCCGAGGTTTCGAAATAATTCAGAGTGCTATCAATTCTAAACAGTAATGTCCAGCACTAGGCAACGACGGGAGATAATTCTAAGGCTGCTTCTGCATTTCGACGGCAGTCGAGAAGCCGTTCGATGAAGCCGTACGTGACCGAAGCATCGATGAAATGAATTTTCCCTTTCTGTAAAAGCAGCGAAAGCCGAAGGCTTGATGAAACTGGATTGGAAGGAAAGTTTCGATCGAAAGTTAGCAAAATGTGACTGACTTACAGCGCTGGCTCCTATAGGGCCCGACTCTACCTGGGTCTAGATTACGGCTTCCTTTGAAGTGCATCCGTTACACGCACTTTCTAAATAGACAGGATAAACACTTCAGTTGTGTCATTGCTTGTGTAGTCATTCATATGTGCATATCATGCATCTTGCCTGCAGACATATTACGTATATACGTGCACTTCAGTTCTCACGTACTTCACACGTGGTCACATGAAGAACTGTAAATAGTTATCAATTTGTGAACAGTGCCGCATAATGTGTATGCGTGTTCGTAATATTTAATAAACTGCCCCAATAATAACCCTCTATTTCAAGACTTTTGGTGAATAAGCACTGGTGAAGAACAAATAATACACCGTTAGAGTCTGAATTTTTCCACTAAAACATAAGGAATCCCATATCATTCTCAAATAAAGTACAGCAACCATTTTTTCTATAATCAAACTGAAACCCAAACTCTCAAGTACAGCAACCATTAAAGAAACGTCGCCAGCAACGGGACGCGTTAACTTTCGTTGAGTTGAAATGGAACTATAGGTACGTGAAACAAGTACGAGAGTGTCAGTATCATTACAGAAAAGCAAACAGACTTTCCACGAAATGTGTTAGCACAGGGAAATCGCACTGAAAAGAGCTCGTTCGAGAAATGTCTTCATCTTAAGCGAAAATCTGCCGGGTACTACAAACGGTGTTATAGAATTGAAACAGCGATATGTTTTATTTTCAGTGGTTAAACAATGGCGTCGAGGTCTTACTGATAGAACTGCCCCCTGCTCCGGCTCCGAACCAGAAAAAATAAGTGCTCATAGCGGTTCTGAAGCTTCACAATAACGCGCTATATTTCTATTACTCGTAGCAGAGTGTCCTCGAATAGCTCTAAACAGAACTCCGACCTGTCGTCGCTTCGCGTTCTAATTCATCCTCCCATATTAACCGCTGCGAAGTGGAGTAGGGCCCGTGGTTACCACGGGGAAACATTCCATGTCATCATCACTTCTCCTTCATTTATTTTGTTGTTGTTGTTGTTGTTTCTCTCACGTAGTTGCAAAAGCGCAACGGGAGAAGAAAAACGCCCTTGAGTTGATTTCCCGTTTATACCTTTACGCTGCACGCGTAAATCTGCTTCAATTACTCATTACCAATACCTTCGCGCTGATGTCTGAGCTGGTGACGTATGCAAGGAAGTGCTTTCTGTTTTTCTTGCTTGACTGTATTCCTTTTACATATTTTGTTGTATTATATCAATGTTTTAAACTGTTCATTGAATAGATTCTGAACAGAAACGAGCTCTATTACCGAAAGGAAGCAGAAAACGTAATACAGAAGAAGGGAACCAGAACGGAACAAGTTTCAGACGAAAGATGGAAGTCACTGAAAAGGTTAGCTAGCTGTATGTGTTAGTCCTTTCTATGTATGTGTTCCAGCCTCAGAACATCAATTGTCTCAAGTTTCAGACGCCATGCACAGGTTGGGGCTGTGGAACACGTGAGCTGGACGCGACACTGTTTCGCACACCTTTAAAAAATCTTCCACTCGTGGAAAGAGCGTATAGGAGGACGAAGGAACGTCATGCCTTATTGTGGTCCCAGGGCACGTGACTCGTGACGTAGAGCAGCACTGCTCTAGCAGTAGAGCACTAGAAAAACAGGTCTCAGAGTACCGCCCACAGCTTGGCTTGACTTGGCTTCGCCCCACGTATCCAGGCAACGCCACCATTTCCCTTCCACGCCAATTGGGCCCGCTGTGTTAACGCTCTGCGACAAATGCAATTTTATGTAAAGTCGCGTGAGATTACCTGTGCAGACGATCCTCGAGGGTACAGAAACTACTGTGTATACAGATATACGGACATAGACAATTACAAAGCGAAAAAAGTTTTCCTAGGTAGGGACAATATAATATCAATTGTTCAATAATTTAATTTAAAAACACAGACGTCAGACTGTATTATTTTAATCAACAGGGACAGTGATCTATGGCAACATTACATGCACAAAAGATAACCAAATAAATAAATAAATGGGAGGTATACGGCAGATCACAGTCACGTGGGCGGATTCGGCCAATGACCACCGCGGCGGCGAAGGAAAAGGCTGGCGGTACTTTGAAACTTGTTTTCTAGTGCCCTACTCTAGCAGGTGTAAGCGGCGCGTGAGCTGAGAAGAAAAAACTATAAAAAAAAGGCACGGGGACTTTCCTACATCACGCGAGGAACGTGTCGGCCGTGCGCGGCTGCTTTCTCCGACTGCTTTTGTAAATTTGATTGCGTACTTATAATACACTACAGAGCGAAAATAATTTGCATGGTGGCTCCTGATGGACAGCTCGACGAATGAAACAGCGTGTCAAGCCATGTTAAATGACACCTCATTGTTCATTTAAGCTCGCCATGAAGAAAGCGACGTTTCGTTCTCCTCTCCAGAGTGCGGACGGTCCTCCCCTGATATCCCCTTTCTCCCTATCGTCTGCTGCTGCTTCCGGATTTATATCTTAAATTTCGAACTTCCACCGAATTCGCTGAGCCACTGACAATTGAAAAGGGGCGCTGTTTGTGTGCGCCTTCCGAATCGTGCCCTGGGTCTAACGTCAGCCCAAAGGGCTCAATTCGTCTGGGATGCAGCACTCGAACGAATCTTCGAACTTTTCTGTATGAGCCTCGATTTATTTCGGTGCTTTGTATGCGAATCTCCGCACGTCTACGAAGACTGTCGTGCGTGCCTTTCAGTGTTGCTGCGCCACACCTCAATGTGGGAATAAAATTTCCGATAGGAAGGAGAAATGTTTCATACAAATGCACACCGCAGTATTCTTCATGTGCACAGGCCACCGCGTTTTCGCACTCGCAATCGTTTTCTTGGCCAGCAAATCGCAATGCACGAACTGGTACGTCGGTTATGGTATTTGCATTTGTGATTATACGACGCATGTGGTTTTGCAGCAGTCTGCCGGGCGAAAACATAAGCGACCTGCCACATGCATGTAGGTCACGCACGGAGAGGCCGTTTGGCAGTTGAGGATTCATCGAAAGTAGCATTTATCGTTGCTTTCGTAGTCATTTTTTCCTCTTATGTGTGCAGTAACGCAAACTTCCTGAGCGCGTTTCTTCTTCTTTTTCTTTTTCTTCGTGAGGTTCTGTTTATCTATCTTTCTAGAGCCACCGCAGGTAGCACGGGCTAAAAGCTCCCCTCGTCTTCTCTACCGGGTGTCCCAGAAAACGTGTCATTGAATTACAATAAAAAAACTACACCACCTAGAGTCATGTGGTCAATGGCATTTGTTCTTACTGGGTTTTTGCCACCTCCTCATGTGAATGTCGTGTAACGTACGTTTAATCATGTAAATTTTTGCGAGCTTAAGTCGGAAATTTGCCTAGTAAAGGTCACTTTTTTACCCCACCAATGTGAAGAGCGTGTCTAATTTACTCAAATTAATGATAATTGACAGAGATATTCAGGAGCTATCCCATCGGAAAAAATAGCCGAACATCATGCTTTACGGAGGTCGCACAGAATAGCGCACGATGAATTTTTCAGCGCAATCTTTGTCAGTCCGACGAAAGGAGGTTGGAAACCCAGCCCACCCCGGCATCGCAGAAAGAGATAACGCAGGCATGGTTTATCGCGTCCGACTTTCGCGAGGATAATGCTTACCCTCTCCCAATTCCAGGAACCGTTACTTTTTCTACTATCACTCTGTGGGCTGGCTTCGGAACCTCCTTTTGTCGGACTGCGAGCGATTGCGCTCAAGAAGACATCGCGCGTTATGGTATTATGGTCCAGTGCTCTGAAAAGCATGATATTCGGCTATTTTTTCCGATGGCATAGCTCGTGAATATCACTGTCAATTATCATGAATTTGAGTGAATTCGGCACGCTCTTCATATTGGGGGATAAAAAAGTGACCTTTACTTGGCAAATTTCCGAGTTCAGTTCGCAAATATTTACATAATTAAACTTGGGGTACATGACATTAACTTTACTAGGTGGCAAAAACCTATTAAGAACAAATGCCGTTGAACGCATGACTCTAGGTGGTGTAGTTTTTTTATTATAATTCCGTGACATGTTTTCTGGAACACCCTGGATACTTTTCCTCTGCGTTGTTGCTTCGTACTTGAGTGCTAGTAAAGTAACTGCTACTTAGGAACTACCTGACACTACAAATGCTATACCAAAGATTGAAATAGGGCACGATTGGTTAGAACTTTGCAAAAACGGTTCTTTATGTCGTGCAACCATCAGGATAAATATTTTCTTTTCAGTTACTTCGTTACAATCGGTTGACTGATGAGGAAAAAATGGTAAAATTAATTAAGTTTCCACCGTAACTACTTTTTCTTGTATATCGGAAAGCCGCGCTATTCATACTTCAGTGGGGAAGGTTTTCAGATGACACGTAAATAAGTATTCTCTTGCAGAGTAAAGTTTAGCAACCACAATTTTGATCCGCGCTCGATGTTGTGTGTGCCTTGTGTTCGTCCTGTTTTTAGCGCTTTTACGTTGTGAAAACGGGCATGTTCGCCCAAGTACTTTGTCCACGCTCCTTAGCTCATGCCTTCTGTATATACATCACTCTCCTTGTGCGCACTTCTGGGATCATGACCACTTTCCACTCTGCGACTGGGAGGTGACACGGGTTCGAATCCTGTCACCGGCTGTGCTGTCTGAGGTTTTCCTTGGGTTTTCCGAAGACTTTCCAGACGAATGTCGACACAGTTCCCCTGAAGTCGGCCCAGGACGCATAGACCCCCCCCCCTGTTCCCCACTCCTTCCTGCTGTCCTCTCTCCATCTGTCCACGTCTGTACGCCGCTCATAGCCGCAGTTGCTTCGCGCCGCTAACACGGAATTAGAAAAAAAACTCCTGAAATCGATATCAAACGGATTTTCCTGTTTTTTCTTCTTCGTCTTCCTTTAATGTCGCGTAGGTATTCCCGTTGAGGAACACGGATATCGGTTCTCATGACGCCATGCTCTCCTCCAAAGTCAAGATTTCGGTCACTTTTAGCTAAATTCAATAGAACTAACGTACCTATTACGGTGTCATCCGGCGACCACGCCCCTGCATTCCTGCGTTTACCAAGCCATCTGCCTGCCGAACGGCGCCATGCATGCATGCATGTCCTGCATTGGTTACTTACGTCGGCTTTTGAAATTGTGGCGGATTTTTTTTTTCTTTTTGTCACTTCGCATGCTACCGTTTAAAAGCTCAGCCATTGTCTGCTATCTCGCATTCTATACCACGCTGTTCAACAGAGGTGGTGGAATCCAAATCCCCGCCCACCTCGCTTGCAGTTGCTTGCAGATGCCTGTATATAGTCGTAATGGGGAGGACTAGATTGGTGGCCCCTTTCACCAATATACCGGCCACGACGCTGCATCACAAGATTCGGCATTTACCTCTGACGAAAACAGACTGGCATAACTGTTTCGCGAGACCAAACCGGGACAAGATAGAAAAACGAGGAACAACGAAACAGATTTTGCTTCTATATTTCTGAGCTACGTGCATCATGACACCGTCCGCATAACTCACAGGAAATCTATTTGCACGTGATCCAAAATGTTGACTAATGGTTCATGATAACTAAAGTAATCATTGAAATATACAGCGGTCAACGAATTATGATATTAATAATTCGGGGCTTTACGTCGCGAGACAACTGCGATCTTGAGCACCACCAACACAGTGGTCGGGTCTGCGAATTAATTTTGTCCACCTGGGGGTTCTTTAACGTGCGTCGAAATCTGGACATACGGCACACCACATTTAGCGTTCCTCGCGGAAGACGGCGTGTCTAAGCAACTTGTACCCTTCCACCAAGTTGCTACCGTCCTCGGCCGGGTTTGAACCCGCGATCTTGGGATCAGCAGGTGAACACGCTACCGACTGTGCCACCGAGGCGGCGACGAATTGTGAAACGCAGTGCAGTATGAAAAAGGACCAACATCACCTTTTAACGAATGTAACGAATGTATGTTACAAGTGTAGCAGCCGCATCGCCAGTCCCTGACGTCCAGCACCTGTTCCGTGGCTCGAGTAAATAAACATTCTCAGGCCAGTTGGAATCTGGTAACCGACACCAACGGACTACTGCTTTCTCTCTCCTCTAATTCCAATAATTGGTGACCCGAACGTTTGACGTTCCACGCCATTCACCATGTACACAGGGGACGGTCACGTCACCACGACTCCCGGTACCCCCAGCATGGACAGCCCACTTCCGTGACCGCCGTTAGCATTAAACTTCCACCGTTTTGGGACCGGAATCCAGCCACCTGGTTTATTTAGGCCGAGGCCCAATTTCATTTGTCCGGCATCACAGCCCGGACCACGAAATTCTATACGTCATCGCAGCGCTCTCTCCATCCGCCGCCGCCGAGGTCTATGATGTCATCGCTTCACCACCTGCGGACTGCCCGTACGACAAGCTGAAGTCTGCACTTCTCAAGCGAACGACCTGTTCCGACCGCGCACGTCTTCAGCAGCTTCTGTCTGCGGAGGAGCTCAGGGACAGACACCCCACGCAGCTGTTAAGGCGCATGAAGCAATTGCTCGGTGACGGAGCCGCTTCCACAACTGACAGTTTCCTGAGAGAACTCTTTCTGCAAAGGCTTCCGAGAAATGTGCAGATGGTCCTAGCCACTACGACAAACCTTTCAACGGACGAACTCGCCACCCTCGCCGACGCTGTAATGGAGGTCGCTATTGCGTCACCCTCTGTAATGCATGTGGAAACACCACACCCTCCTTTTCCAGAGCCCACACCTTCAGCCGTTTCGCAAGTATCTACCCCCGCACCAACGCAAGACACCTCTCAGCGCATGGCCGCCATTGAAATCTTGACGCAACAGGTGAACAACCTAACCCATCTTGTCGCGACACTGCCAGCACGGAGCCGTTCGCCAAGCCCCCGGCGCTTCCGCCGACGATCGCTTTCCCCTCACGGCCGGCGCAGCCCAAACCCTCAGTCCAACGGCATGTGTTGGTACCACCAGCGCTTCGACGCCGAGGCCAGGCACTGTTTCCAACCCTGCTCGTGGTCGGGAAACGCCCCGCCCAGTCACTAATGGCGACAAGTGCACCGGGTCAAATCGAAAGTCGCCTTTTCTACGTTGTAGACCGTGTGTCAGGAAGATACTTTCTCATAGATACCGCTGCCAGTGTCAGCGTTATGCCGATGTCTCACTTTGAACCTGGGCCTACGACGAGACTTCCGATGGATTTTTCACGTAGCCGATGTCTCCCAGGCCATAATTGGTGCTGACTTTCTGACGCACTTCCGAATCCTCGTTGACGTCGCTCGGAAGCACCTTATCGACGCCACAACCCATCTTCAGGTTCACGGCATCCGGCCCCGCATTCCACCCTGCCACAGCCTTTCTTGCTGTGCGCCGGCGTCGTCCTACTCCCATATTCTGGAAGACTTCCCCGAGCTCACCAAGCCCCCCGAATGTACTCTCCAGGTCAAGCACGACGTCGTACACCACGTCGTCACTCAAGGCCCGCCCGTTCACTTTCGCCCGCGTCGCTTGGCTCCCGAAAAGTTCTCCATCGCTAAGGCTGAATTCGAGCACATGCTCGAGCTTGGCATTATCGGACCATCAAGCACCAGCTGGGCCTCCCCACTCCATATGGTGTCCATGGTGCCCATGAAGACGGGAGACTGGCGCCCTTGCGGTGATTACCGTGCCTTGAACCGCGCAACGGTGCCCGACAGATACCCCATCCCTAACATCTTAGACTTCACCGCTAACATCGAAGGCGCCACCGTTTTCTCTAAAGTTGACCTGGTGCGCGCCTACCACCAAATCCCCATGGCGGAAGACGATATTGCGAAGACTGCCATCATTACACCCTTTGGCCTCTACAAGTTCCTGCGTATGCCGTTCGGCTTGCGTAATGCAGCCCAGATATTTCAACGGTTTATTAACTCTGTCACCTTTGGCCTCGCTTTCGTCTATGCCTACATGGACGATATTCTGGTTGCCAGCACCACCCCAGAAGAGCACGCCGAGCACTTACGAACCCTCTTCGCTCGCCTACGAGATTACGGCATTGTAATAAACGCCGCGAAAAGTGAATTCGGCGTCCCGAAGCTTGACTTCCTGGGTCACCGCGTTAACCAGCACGGCATCCTTCCTCTACCTTCTAAAGTCGCCGCCATCAAGGATTTCCCTCGTCCCACGTCCGTCAAACAGTTGAGACGTTTCCTCGGTTTCGCCAACTTCTATCGGCGCATCATAGGATCTTGTGCTGCCATACCGGCCCCGTTGGAAGCTCTACTCTCTTCCCAAAAGCGCGACGCCGCCACGCTACCGTGGTCCGACGACTCTATCGCCGCCTTCGACAAAATACGGCAAGACATCGCCGACGCCACACTTCTTGTCCATCCACGGCACGATGCCTCTACTTGCATCATGGTGGACGCTTCGAGCAGTGCTACCGGCGCCGTCCTGCAGCAGCGAGTTTCTTCTGCTTGGCAGCCCATCGCTTTCGTCTCGCGCAAGTTCAAACCTGCAGAGACGCGCTATAGCACGTTTGGGCGCGAGCTCCTGGCCATATTCCTAGCAGTGAAGCACTTCCGGTACTTGTTGGAAGGACGATCATTCACCATATATACGGATCACAAGTCACTTACTCATGCTCTCTCATCTTCTAGTACCGGATATACACCTCGAGAAATCCGGTACCTGGCATTATTCTCAGAATTCACGACTGACATACAGCACGTGAGCGGCGTCAACAACCCTGTGGCCGATGCTCTCAGTAGAATATCCACCCTGCTCACGTCCAATACCGCGCAGTGCTCAGCCGTTCTGTCTCTCGACCTCCTTGTCACTGCTCAGTCATCTGATGAGGAGCTGGCCGTACTCCGCACGAAGCCCGCGTCCAGCAGCCTCAAGCTTCAAGATGTTCACCTCCCCGGGGTGACGGCCGCCGTGATTTGCGACACTTCACAGGGCACACCACGACCTTTCGTCCCCCTCGCATTACGCCGTCCCATTTTTGATCATTTCCACGCTCTCTCCCACCCCGGAGTCCGAGGCACACGAAAGCTCATAGGCATCCGATACGTCTGGCCGAATATGCACGCTGATATCAAGCACTGGGCGCGCCCAGAGGTGGGGAGTAATGCATTACTTTTGAGTAATGAGTAATGGTAGTGAATTACATTTTGCCAGCAAGTAATGAGTAATGGTAATGCATTACATTTCGACTGAGTAATGCAGGATGGCATTACTCATTACTTTTGTCGAATGTTCATTGCACCACGCGAAGATTTGGAACATCCAGGTTTTCTTCAACCCGCCTTTAACAATTAGCACAGGGCAACATGGAAAGAGAAAGGCGCGGCCTGGGGAATTCTGCAAGGGTTCAACAGTCGGCGGTGTGTGTCACAAGTGTCTACATGATGATATCACCGATTTTCTCCTGTGTGCATTTGGAGTAAAGGATAATCAGTGAAATAGAAACACGTAATTATTGCTGTAGTGATTCACTGTTTTGGTATGGTACCGTGTTAGTTTCTTTTGTGCTGTCAGAGATAGTTTTTCTGCCAGTTTTTCTGTAGGCTGGGCTTCATCCGCCGGCTCCATAATCCTAGAAAAGGCATCTGCAATAAATCTTATCTATAGTTCTTGCCTATCAGACTCGCTTCTACGGGGATTTAGTGGTACCAATTTGGGAATACTCAGGTGGCTATTGCCTACAGCAAAAAAAAAAAAAAGCAAGGGAAAAACTTATGCATAGCATCTTTGAGGCTTATGCCCTAAAATGTAAATGTAATGCAAGAGTAATGCCATTACTTCGTAATGAGTAATGTAATGCATTAGTTTTTTATGCAAGTAATGAGTAATGGTAATGCATTACAAAATAAAAGTAATTTCTCCACCTCTGGCTGCGCACATGCTTGCCGTGCTAGAGAACCAAGACCCAGCGCCACACCCCTCTGCCGCCAGCACCTTTTCTGCCACCTGACGCCCGTTTTGACCATGTTCACATAGACTTGGTCGGTCCAGTTCCGCATTCCCAGGGTTTCAACTACATGTTGACGGCCGTTGACCGTTTCACCCGCTGGCCCGAAGCGGTGCCCATTGTTGACTCCACTGCTCCAACAGTTGCATCGGCTCTTATCAACACCTGGACCTCCCGTTTCGGCGCACCCTCCATCATGACGACTGACAGAGGTCGGCAGTTCGAGTCTGCCCTCTTCGCCGCTTTCACGAACGCATTGGGCGCCAAACGTATTCGTACAACAGCTTATCACCCTGGCCCGAAGTTCTCCCCGTTGCCCTTCTTGGAATACGCACAGCCCTCCGATCCGACCTTCACTGTACCGCCGCCGAGCTGGTTTATGGCACAACGCTTCGACTTCCCGGTGAATTTTTGTCCGTCACAGAGGACCCACAACGCGACGCACAACAGGACTACGTATCCCGTCTTCGTCGTGTTATGTCTTCGTTGCGCCCGGTGCCACCCCGGTCGCCATCCCAGCCCGGTCCGACCTACCGACACCCCGACCTGGATACATGTTCTCACGTGTTTGTGCGATGCGATGCCGTCAAGAAGCCGCTGCAGCCTGCGTACTCCGGCCCATTCCCTGTAACCAGCAGAACCACCCACCACTTTGCCTTCCTTATTAACGGCCGGCAGGACACAGTCTCCGTCGATCGCCTGAAGCCGGCGTTCCTCGACGTGTACCTCAGCTCACCCCTTCCCAGCAGCCACAAATCGACGGCACCCTCTTCCGTGGACAACCGCACAGCTTCACCTCTCCACCCAAGCCACCCCATTGCTCGACCACGCCACGTATCCTGGGCACGCAAGCTTGCCAGTTTTCGCTCCCTGCCCCCGGCAGGTCATTAGGGGGGGGGGGGGGCTGTAGCAGCCGCATCGCAAGTCCCTGACATCCAGCACCTGCTCCGTGGCCCGAGTAAATAAACATCCCCGGGCCAGTTGGAATCTGGCCATGAGTAAAATCTTGCAGCCAAAGAGAGGACGAAGACACAACGGTAGAAACACACAACAGCGGAACTGCAGTGTGTTTCTACCGTTGTGTCTTCGTCCTCTCTTTGGCTGCAAGATTTTACTCATGGCTATGTACCAACTACCCCAAATTTCTACCTTGGTGGAATCTGGTGCCCGACACCAACGGACTACTGCTTTCTCTCTCCTCTAATTCCAACACAAGTAACGAGTCCACGCATAGGCGCCGGCCGCGCGGGGACTTGGGGCCTAAGCCCCCCCCCCCCTCCCACGCACCGGATCTTTCCCAGGGGGTGAGGGGGCAGGACCCTTCCAAGTAGCCTTCCCAGCTGACACTCAAGATGAACGTTTCGACGGATATCCTAAGAATCGAGTTATTCATGTGAGTGAACATGTCGAAATTTGGCTCACAACGTCACGGCAAGGAATCGCAGTGGTGCCCCACCGCCGAAACTATACATAGGAGCCCCATGTATGCGGCACCTGGTGGCGGTGCAGTATGATTTCTCCGGCGGAGGAACTCCGTTAGGATTGAAGGGTAGAAAGTCACACGCTGAAAACACACTGCCAGCCACTTATCACAGGAAGTGCGAACAATGAACGCAGGCACAGGAAGTGCGAACATGAACTGAAGAAGGCGGTCAGAAGTTGGCGTCAAATTACAGGTTCTGTTTAAACTTACGAATATGTAACTAATAAGGTCAGCCGCGAAGACTAATTACAAATACTCCAGTGGGTGCGTAGGAAATCCCGTTTCCGCATGAAACACCAATTCTGGAACTCTGTTTGCGTGTGAACTCACATAGCACTTGGATGGTGAACGACGAACCTACGTCGCTTATTCCCCCATAATCATTTTCTCCAGATGCAGCTTTTCTGCGGAGGTGCTTTCTTTTCAGTCGATAGAGAGAGCCGGAACATATGGCGATGGACACTGTATGAAGCCTTATGTGAACCTTGCGATCCGAGAGTGATCCGAGTGATGGAGATGACTCTTTCCGGCCCTCGGATATATCTGTCCGCCTTCCTCTAAGACCCCGATGCAGATACTCGGCTTTAGTTCCGCTTCGCAGAAGGATCAATGCGACTTGATAGCATTAACCAGAGCGAGATAGAAGCCCATAAGGGATGGCTTTTGTCATCCCTCGTCGATAACTCTCCAAGGCATCATGAAAATGGACCCTGAGGTAGTCAACGACCTCCAAGTGGCAATATTGCGTATTGGTCGAAAGCGAAAGGAAGCTCCTTTGCAAGTCTGTTTGCGAAAGACCAACAGGGATCTTGTCTTCACAACGCTTGCGCGATCGACCGTTAGAGTTTTGCACCTGATATCGCAGCGCCACAGAAGTATGGATAGAACAGAAATAGCTATAGTAGTATTTAACAAAATAAAACAAAAAACATTAATCCATATTGCAAAACAACGAGTTGAGCTGAACTTTGGGCCTCCGGCCAACCCTGCGCATCAGCTACGAGCTCTTCAAGCCCTCATCACCTTCTTAGCAGCAACAGGGCTCCTGCGTGAACTTTCTGTAATGGAATAATATCTTGCGATATCCCACTCGTTACACAATATATGGATGGCATGGATGGGACAACAGGCAAGAATTCTTGCCTGTTGTCCCGTTTCGTCCACGTGTTCGTGAACCTTCCATTTTTCTGTAACCGGTCTGTAGCCTAGATCACTACGTTCACATAATCCCCTCCACACTGTAACAAAGCAGCCATTCACTCCGGCCGTAAAAACCCGTACGGAACCTTTCTTCCCTCCGGGCTGTTGACCCACAATTCGCATGAACCTTTAGACACGTCACACCTAACCCTTTAAATACCATGCCAATGATGAGGACGGTGCCCAGAAGAAGAACAGTCTCTGTTCGAAATATCGGCGGCTTCTGTCCTGAGGCAACTCCCTTCCTACATTCTACCGGTTCGCTGGATTTCTACCCATCTACCCCCTTCTCCTGGGTGTGTCATGACAGCCAATTGTCACTCCGTGTCGCAGCCGTCCAGCTACAGACTCATTTTTGGCCGAACACAGTTTTACAACACTCTGAACATTCATCATCATTCACCAACTTCTTTCTCGCCCTCAAGCAGTGGGATAGGGTGCCGCCTCAGCGGCGAAACATCCCACTACATAATCATTGTGAACTTGCTGTGTATCATATAGACATTACAGGCTTATCCTGTGCTAGGCTGTAGAAACCTACTCCCAATTATTATATCCTGTGTTGGAGTACGTCATTTCTGTCGAGTGCGTCGAACGTACAGAAAGCTTTGACAGCCATCAAAACGTGGCGCATAATCCAACGGAAAGAAGGAAGTATACGACATGGAAATCGAAGCGTCGTGGCTGAGGCTGAGGACGTAATACACGCCAAAAACGTAAAAGCAGTGTGCGCGCGATGGGAGATGTATTGGGCGTCGTATTTCTTTCGGGTACTATCACTGTTGAAGGCGCCAATACTATAGGAAAACTCAAACGATCATAGATATATACCGCAAAAAGATAGTCTGATATCTTTGTGTGTGTGTCCTGTGCTCATTTTCTCGGCAAATCTCTCATCTCTTTATAAAAGCCACGCCCACGTCGAGCACGAATGTCCTTGACATCCCCATGCTGTAATAGAGAAAAGTGTAATGGAAACGAAAACCCCGAGCCAGAGGAACACACATGGACGGTTTCTCGGACACAACAGGTGTTCGAGAATCTCGTTGTGCCGTCCGTATGTTCATGTGTCTCGGGGTTTCCGTTTCTGTTATGGTTAGCCTGCATTTTGTGCCTTTTCGAAGAGAAAAGTGTTTCTCTGCACAATGACATCACTCTTAAACGAATCGTGACACTTCGATAGACGCGGTTCACTGCGTCATACATGCCAGGGTAATGAGGAAAAAAAAGGACGATTTTACTGCGTGTCGCGCTACGTGAGCCCTCGAGGACGGGAGCGCGTCAAACTCTGTCGTCAGAGATCACTTTCATTGGTTCCAGTAAGCACGTGACCTCTTCCGGTGGCGTCAAAGCAGGATGAATTTCGGTGTTCGCGATGCCCATTTTATATGCGCATATTCCTCCCTTTGCTGTAAAACTTGGAACGCATGTTCACATCGATTAAAGGAATTGTCTTTCACACTTATTTGACGTAATTTGAGACGAAGTGTCAGAACCTCCGTTAATTAAAGTAACAACGCACACTATGAAACGCCCTCTAGACATGATCCCCACGAGAGCGCCACGTGTTCCTTTGCCTTGGGTTCAACAAACTTGTGCAGATCAAACCTCCACCAGGGCCGCTGGTGCTAAAAACAGAACTTCACCACATCACACGCTGAAGGCCAGCCATTGCACAGAATAATCCCGTTTGTGTTCGATTAGTGGCTACCACGGCTGAGGTCTGGCTCCCGACGATGCGTCTCCGTATTTTCCCACACTCTTGCCGATGTCTCCTCTTGCTTGATACCGTTATCTGCCCTGATTTGTTGAAAACGGGAGGCGTACGCCTTTTTTGTGATACTTATCGCACGATATCTTATCACGATATCATCCTAGATGATGGTTGGCTAGGAGCGTGCTATGAGGTGAAGTTCGTTTTTAAGAGTGCACGTATTCCCATTCAAGGCAGTAGCAGATCCAGGGGGGGGGGGGGATCGCCCCCTCAAAACGTCAGTTTATAAATTGGATTTCCCCCTCTCCTCTCCCCCAATACGCGCTCCGACAAAGAAACCGCCCCTCCCCACCCAAACCGAGAGCATGGATCCGCCCCTGATTCAAGGGTCGTTGCTTAGGCCTACACTCTTGAAAATGAACTTCACCACATAGCAGGCTCCTAGCCAACCATCATCCCGAGTGACATCGTTCTTTCCCCTGATCTGCTGAAAACGGGAGGCTTACGCCTTTTTGTGACACTTATATGCAGAAATGTTAATTGTCACAAAAAGGCGTACGCCACCTCTGTCTTCCAATCACAAACGATAACCCTATCAATGGTTGGCGCACAGCGTGCTATGCGGTGAAGTTCTGTTTTTAGTGTGTATAGCCTCGCGTATAACGGAGCCGAAACTCGAAAGGTAAACGCGTTATGTACACCAAAAAAACAACAACAACAAAAATGAACGGAATACTGATGATAAATTACAAACGACAGAAACAGACGAACAGGTTCCTGTTTCCTCTCCAATGAATCCCCGCGCATTTTCGATTTGGAACTTGTCACTAGAGATGAGTTTCCTTTCTAAAAACTTCAACGTGATACATAGACAAAGTGTCTGTGTGTGGGGGGGGGGGTGGAAAAGAAAACAAGGCCTCGTTCGATCAATATCTCTTTGCGTCGACGCGAAAAGACGGAGTCATGGGGATATGTAAGAGACGCAGCAGAGGGCTCTGGCGTGTTGCGTCCTCACGTGTTTTCGGGGGACACATTAGGCGCGAAGTGTCTACTGCTTCTCTTGGGATACTGTCACGTCTGTGTGTGTCTTACTTTGCGTTCCATTTCTCCGTTCCTGTCACGAGTATGGAAAAAGAATGTGTTTGGGACGAGGAAGGCTTTTCGCGAAAGGAAGAAATGTAGAGAAAGCAGTGAAGTAGACACGTGGAGAGTACATGACATTTGGCCATATCACGTAATGTGAAACAACGTACGAGTATTGGTTGGTCGTTAATAATTAAATATTACGTTTTTCCTTTATTATCCTGGTGCGCCAACAACTGATGTAAAAAAATGTTAAATATGCGAGAACGGCTTCCATCTTATGTACTTCCTCAAACCGCCGATAGAGTCGGATAGTCCATATCCGTTGAAAACTGTCCCAATAGGGCCGAAGCAGGTATCCAGTGATGGTGGTGGTGGTGGTATTGGTGGTATGATGTTCTAAGGATGATGATATTCAAGTTTCACGCCTTTGTGAACGGGGAAGGGGAGAAGGGGGAGTAAAAGAGAAAGGATAGAGAGGGTCAGAAATTAAAAGAAATGAGAAATTAGAAACGTAGAGATAAAGAAATCAAATTAGTAAGAAGGGAGGGAGAGAGAAGGAAAGCGTTCACGACAGTCCCAAAGAGGAAACGAAAGCTAAAGCGCGTCTCGCGCTTTTCTACGGATGTGGGTGGGACCCTGCGGGTACTAAATCTCGTCTAGGGAGCCACAGGGAAGTGATAAGGCTCTGAAATTCGAGGTCAAGGTGTCTGTGGCTGCTTGAGACTCTGCACAGTCCATGATGATGTGCGCCAGGTGACCAAAACAGAAACAAGTCTCACGGCGTGGCGATGACGCGAAGCCCAGTTTGTAGCGAAAGGCGGGTGTCATAACGGACTTGCATCGGAGTCTGTGGAGAAGGGTAGATCGCTTCCGGTTGAGATCCTTCACGGGGCATGGTTGGGAGCAGTGCTGCACTTCCAGTGATGCATGATATACGTCGACGGTCCAGTTTTAAACTTACGCCTCTACGTGTAGCCATCTGCTATTGCTGCTTCTTCTTTCCTAATACAAGCGTATGTATGCTCGTGTGGCGGAATGAACAATTAAAGCAAACAGAGCGTTTAAGCTTCACAAACCCCCAACCAATCATCTAAGCAGTTCAAGTTTCAGCGGCACACCCTGACTTTTCGTCAAGTGCCGGAGAAATGTGCACATACGCCTAATAAAAGAATCAAATCTGCCTGAGCTGGCAAACGGAAAGCACACTCTACAGTCCTACACTCCTACACTACAGTCCTACACTCTAAAAACAGAATTTCATCGCACAGCAACCTGTGCGCCAACCATTGCCACAATTATAGGGCTATGACTTCTGATTCGAGAAGAGAGGGTTGCGTACGCCTGTTTGTGTGCGGTGAAGTTCTGTTTTTAGAGTGTGCCCTCAGCGGACAGCTGTTTCGGCCCTATCATCAACTATTCAGCTGTCCGCAGGCAGGAAATTCTTGACGAAATGGTAAACGAAATGTACTTAATGTGTACAGAATTTCTCTCTTTCCTTGACTCTTCGTATAGCATGGAGGCATTCAGGAGGAGAATTCCTCGGCATGCACGGCCAACTTGCTGATAATTTGCGTTGCAATTTCCTCCAAGAAAACATGGCACCTTATATCGGGGGTCGGCTTTCACGAGTTATACAAGTTGCGGTAACACGATGTAGAGTCGCCGTCCGACGTATCCGAAACGCACGATCGCGTTGCATAGCGAAGACTGCTGCAACTCCGTTGCAATGTACTTGACAAGTACTTTAAAGTACAATTAACAGTACTTTGTACTCTACTTTCACTGCATTTCGCGTTAGGTTAATTCTTCCCAACGCGCAAAACTCGACAGGTAAACAGCGCCATTCCGCGTTGAAAAAATAAATTGAGGTCAAACGTTGACCAATCTTCTTCAAGGTATTTCCTTAGCTGCTGAGTAGCGGAACGATAACGTGACAGAGTACGCATGGCGATGACTTGCAGTGCAGGGAAACGGAGCAATCAAGAAGCGCAAGGCGATTGAAGGCATTGTCTTCTCAAGGCGAAATGGTATACGCTGTAGTAATTGACTAGGCATCAAGAGGTCTTCAATACACAATGAGGATACTCACTGTATTGTGCCTCGGCGGCCTTGACTCGATGAAGCCGTGTAAGGAGCAGAGGACAACAACAACTGCGTTTGAAGACGTACCATCAATGGTTTTCATTCTTGTGCCGTCACGGCACACGTGAACGGAAACACGATTAGGAATACGGTGCGGGCGGTGAAAGAAAACAATTTTGACTCCATTCGCCTCTGTTCGGTTTTCTTTCTTTCTTTTTTTCAGTTGTATAACTTTGATGGGAAATCTGAGAAGAGCGGAAAGTGCACAATGGATTCGCTGTCTACCCGCCGTTCTCTCGTGTTACGGGCACATAAGTAGAAGCAACATGTCGCTGCGCGTTAAAGTGGCGCCTAAAATGGCGGCGTAAAATTCCTTGTGGCGCAAAGTTGATCCACGTGCGGAGTGTCGTGCCTACGATTATGGACTCACTCACGATCAAAGTTAACTTGCCTCGTATCATGAATTAATGCGCCACTCTGGCGTACCTGAAAACTCGCAAAGGGACTTCAACAGAGTTTCTGAAATAATACGTTTTAAAAGACCAGATATATTGACAGGCAATACGTGTATCAACAGCCACGTTACTCCCATCTTCGTTTAGACATACCAACACCAACAACAACTTTATCTTGTGACATAATTGTCTGCTTCAACCTGACTTTCCGAGAAGGAGCAAGGCACGGCTAAACTGGGCACAGCGTCTGTGGAAGGGACAACCAGTGTATTGGTAACCTCATTGATTGATTGGTTTGCTGCGTTGGATCGCATTAGTGACACCGTTCCCAACGGTGGACGCCGAGCACTCATCAGGATAAGGGAATATGCTCCTGTTCCTCGTAGAAGAGTTCTTTCTCCCTTCGCTGCAATTAGTGGTCTGATGAAGGTGAACGGAAAAAAGGCGGGAGACTACATTCGGGACCCGGCACGTGTGGACAACTGGGAGTCGTACAGGTCCAGCTCAAGCTTAATTAAAAGAGTCTGTCGGCCTTGCATTGCTCTGAATCTTGCTCTCTCTTTGTCCTCCTTTCTCGTTAAGTAACCCTCCACCGCAGCGTAGAAAGGGTGTTGTCACGAACATGGTTAGATGCGAGGCATCCAAATAACAACAAATTGTAGCCCCGAGGGAACTATGATCATGAGCAGTGACGGCTGGTCGTTAAGTCGTTAGATTCACCTAGCACATCTAACGTATACCGTATTTCACGCCCTCTCTGCATATCCCTTAGAAGTCCACAGTTCCCTTAGAAGTCGGCCCAGGACGCACATTCCCCCATTGCGTCAGTCGTGACGTTGCCCACCTCTGTGAGGCCGACAACGGCGACCCCTTTCAGTACTACCACCACCACCACACCCTCTCCTCCCCCCCTCCCCCGCCGAAGACACCTGGTCTAAGCAACTTGTACCATGCCACGCGCTGGGGTTCGAACCCGTGATTTGGGACCAGTAAGCGGACATGTTGCGGACGGAACCCCTATCGTCGGTACTTGTAACAGCTTGGCAGTGGTATTTGGTGAAAAATACTATTTCGTTAAATAAACAAATATGAATTTCAAAGTGCGTATAATTAGATCGGGGAAGACAAGGGCACAGCTTTCGCTCTGGCAATTCATATCACCCTCGGTGTATTAAAAAAGGGCGACCTCTCTACAGTTGTTTGTTTATCGGGAACTGTAAATACACATCACACAATCGGCATCATATAACGGCGAGCGGGACTCATACGTGAATGGTCATAGTGATTGGAACAACGATAATAAGGGCAGTGGAGACTATGTGTGTGAACGTTGTCGTGGTATACTAGCATGGAAAGGAGCAACATACCTTTTGGCGCACGCTCAACTTCACCGCATAGCACGCTCCTAGTCAGTGGCGTAGCCAGACCTCCAAGGTAAATGGGGCTGAGTACGAACCCCCCCCCCCTCCTCTCTGATTTCAGCTTGTTCCAACACAAATATACCTGTGCATGCTGCAAGGTGAGATATGAAAATCTAGAATATTTGAACGTTAAAATGTGATTGTGTACATATAGGCTGTCATGGCGCGGGCGATGCCGCGTCACGACATTGGAAGTAGTTTGAAAACCCCATAATTTCAAGACTAGAGTCTAGAATGCTGCCTATAGACAGACGACAGAATCAGCAAGGCTCCTAGCCAACCATCATTCCGAATGATATCATTCTGTGTCCTTATTTGCTGAAAATGGGAGGAGGCGCCTATCTAGGACATACTATGCATGTAGTGCTAGTGCGTAGTGCATGTGTGTAGTGCTATGCGGTCAAGAGCGCTCCCTGTTGGTGCCTAAAAATCCGCTCTCTAGAGATAACTGATAATGGTCCCCCTTCTGCAGCGCATAGTTCAAATCATTCATCAACGACATCAGTGCTGAGCACACAACTTCGAGCCATGCCCCAATCGAACGGTCTCGTCGAGAAGGCTGTGCAAGAAGCGAAGAAGCTTCTCAAGAGGACGACCTGCGACAGCGATCAGTATTATACAGCACTGCTGGAATAGCGCAACACGCCTAGGGACAGCATCTTGAAGTCTCAAACTCAACGACTCAACGACTTGGTCGTCAGACTAGAATGCTTTTGCCGTCACATCCAGCCCACCTAGCACCCGAAGCCGTAGACCCTTCCGAGGTCAAAGCAACGCTGACGAAAATCCGAGAACGTCAACGTGTGTACTACAACCGCGGAACTCGAGAACTCACGAAACTCGAGCCTAGATCGGCAGTGTCCGCATTCGACAAGCTACGTCGTGTTTGGGCACTAGCCGCCGTCGTGAGTGCCGCGCCTCAACCAAGATCGTATGTACTACGAACGCCTGAGGGGGTAGAACTACGCCGCATGAGGGAATACATCAGCGCTTTGCCATCAGAGCAGCAACCTGTTCCTTCTGCATCCCCGGCATCAACAGAGACTGACCCTCCTGGACCAGCTACAGCGGCTGTACAAGCTCCCAGGCGTGGAACAAGGCTACGCACGCAGCCACGGAGGTATCCAGCACCAGAGAACTGAATTGTGTTGGACAGTGGTGGTGTTTCGTTTATGTACTCGTATTTCTGTTTGTATACAACTTCGGAAGAAACACTTGTGACAGGTGTCACAAACTGTAGTAAGCGTTTTTCCATGATAATTTTCACTCTTGTTTTTAGAGTGGATGTAGCAGATAAGCGTGTTTCTTTTCTGCTGTGATATCTGCTATTAGTTGTTCGCGTGTTACGTTGGGGGCGTTGTCGCGGCCTCTCTTCTGTCTCTAAAATGTATTTCATGTGACAAATAAAGTTGATTTGTGTGTCTGGCTCTGAGCTGTTCACAGTTACTAGCTTCTGAGGCGCTCTATCGATCAATGCATATAACTCCTACACGGAGCCTGAGATTTATCAATTCTATGTCCGTAGCGTAACTGTTGGCCATTTTTCAAGACTCCATTTCTTTTCTTTCGTTACGAAGATCTATCATATGGCACCACTCTCACACAACTGCTGTTACCAGTATCCCATCTTTCCAATTATCTCGAGGCAATACGGAGAAAAAGAAATCAAATCAGACGGCCTCTGAGATATCGATAACAATTTTACCGACGAGCCGATTACTCGCCACCTTGTTGCAGAACTGCGAACTTGATTCGTTTTCTTCTCCCTTTTGCCTCCTCGGCGCAGCTGCTCGCAATAAATGCCGTTATTCCATCTTTTTGCTTTCTCTTACCACTTTTTGATGAGACCTTCTATCTTGAAGTGACATTCTGTACACCTTCTGTAATATGACTTGTGGGAGGCACCGCAGGGTACCGCATGAAGCTTTCTCTGCTTTCTTTCTTTTTTATGCTATGAAAGTGAGGTTAGGCGAGGTTTAGAGAAAATTATGGAGATGTTGGCCCCTACAACCGAGGGTGTGGCTACTACAAACCGCTTTAGAAGTATGAATAATAATACTAATATAATTGGAAGTAGATGAATGAATGAATGCCTGTCGTGCATTTACATGTTACGAAGGTTAAATAGCAGCCTGTGTCTTTCCTGTTTTATCAACACTTGGCTGCCACCTTGCAAAGAAAAGCAGCGCTGCTGAAACTTTGCAGCATTTATCTCTGCAGACGCTAAGTCTACGTGAAGAAGTGTTCATATTCTGTGCCATAAACGGATTTTCGCCTTTCCTACCTTTATCGTAACGAAGACAACTACCAAAGGAGTAGTCCAATAGGGAAGTATTTACACACGTTACCCGCAAAACAAAGAGTCTGAACGTTGATGGGATCTCGGTTTTATTTATCGTGTCTCGATTTAAGCGAAAGTACGATTTTAAGTGCTATCGTTTGCCACCGCCGGCTGCACAAAACGAAAAAGAGTAACACAGCCGGAGAAAACGAAACTCATAAAGCATCTCGGCTGCTAGTGTTAATTAGAATCCGAGCTTAGAACACTTAGTGGAATCACTTCCGAGGAAGCGAGTGCTTCCAAGCGTGAATGCCCGCCTTGTAACGTTATTCCATGCACAGTTAGTTGCTTCTGGAGTTTGAGATAACATCCTCTGCAAGAAGAAAGAAGGTAACGAGGAGCTCCCGAATGGCGGAAAGAATATCTCGGAGGCTGGTCCCGGTCACCATGACGTGTGGTGTTGTAGTCCGCGGGAGATGTGGGACCACGTGAGGTCGGATGTAATTTTCCTTCCGGTTTTCCATGTACGGGGAAAACACTCAAGTGCCCCGAGACCCTGTATACGTCCTCGAAAGCTGTATTTTTATTGTTTTGTGTAAACCATATACGCAAAATGAAAGCATCAGCTCTTTTTCATTCTGCGAAGCTCCTCCATCCACATTCTAATAGCATAGGTGGTGGTGGTGGTGACAAGATCGGCTTGCCGTTGTTTGCCTCGCTCTAAAAGCATTGGGGGGGGGGGGGGGGGAGGGTAATGGCAGGATCGGCTCGCCGTTGTTGGCAACACGCCCTTATGAAAAAAAAAAATTCCAGGGTGTATACGGACTGTATACAAAGTCTTGCGTTGGGTGGGTTAAAGGTAGATCAAAAATATATACAGCTCCTATCTAGTTTTTATATAGCTCTTCTAAGAAATGGGCGTGGGAGTCGCTACAAATTAGGTAGCCAAAACGTATACAAACTCGAAAGGATATTGTTTAGAAACTGGATATATGTTGGCCCCAATTTCGAAACTGGCTGTATACAGTTAAATGTATACATATTGTATGCATAAATTCTACAGGGTGGTCCACCAACCATGATAGAAATTCATAGTAAAAAACGTAAGCCCCGGAGAGACATGCGGTCAAGGGTTTTTTTTTCTGCCAATAACTTTTGCCACATATTGGTAACATTTTATTTCTTTTCAATTGACGGAAAGTTAATTTCTTGAATTGAACTCCGAAATTTCCCAAGGCAACCTAACATTTTCTTTGCGGATATGGGTTCCCCGTGGTCATTTTACTCAGTATAGCACATAATCCCACTCGTAATGCAATGGCAATTGCCGAAATAAATTCGCCGAAAATCCGTGGAAATGAGCCTTTGGCTCCGCCTCTTTTTTGACGGCTCGTAGTTTGAGCGCAAAGCTGCGAAGAAAGGAGGTTACATTGACACGCCACACGAGGGCGGAAAGGGTTACAGGCCGTCAGGTAACTTCATTTTTTATAAGATAGCTCTGATTCCCGCAGTCACCGCGCGTGTTTGTTCCGTGGGTAAGGCTTAAGAGTCCAATTCAAGAAATTAACTTTCCGTCAATTGAAATGAAATAAAAAAGTTACCAATATGTGGCAAAAGCTATTGGCAGAAAAAAATTCCTTGACCGCATGTCTCTCCGGGCCTACGTTTTCTACTATTAATTTCTATCATGGTTGGTGGACCACCCTGTATATGAACTGTATACAGGCAAAAAAGGCCCTCATGTCTGCGGTACATGAGTACCCACAAGAACACACACAAAACAGTAGATAGCAGCAACAATTCACTTTATTGGCCACTCACGAGTACGTACCTTTCAAAGTATATCCATTTATCATCAACACACATGAGGGTTGAATTCATGGGGCACCAAACTTATAATGGTCGCACGCTGAACAACAACGAAAAAGAGCACACCTAGGTCCTCGTTTCCGGTCCAACTTGCCTTCCTGCCGCAAAAGCACTTGTAAACCCCGTCATGACAAGCAAGAGTCTCCACCACATTGCTTTCTCCAACACTATGCTTGTGTCTCTCTTACGGGAGGCCGCTGCGTCATATACGCTCAACCTGCAAGACATATCGTTCCAGAAAACACTATAACAGGAAACTCATGCAGAGTAGTGTAGAGACATATGACATACTATTTGCACAAAGCATACAGTCGCCAACGGTTTCATCTGGTGTTCTGTCTCCCTGTCGTTGTCCGGATCGCCTGCAAATAGAGTAAAAGACAATGAGAACGCATTGTGCAGCCGAAGTTATTACTTCACAGTTATATTCATTACACACCTGAAACGGCAAACATCCTGAGGGTAAAGAGCGATTTGGCTTCAGATCCGCGTCTTCATTCTGATATTTCAAACGAGACCGACTGGCGGTTAGAATAAGAAACGCTTCCATTTACGGACAGTTGCAGTGTCAGACGGGTTGCTGGAACGACAACATCAAGTGGGAACAACAATACAAAGCCTCTAATACGCTCCAGACATAATGGAACGCACGAAATTATGCCGACTACATGTGGCGACGAGAAACGAGAAACGTCCGTTACAGCAGCCAAAGCGAACCGAACAAAACGGCGCATGCGCAACAGACTGCTGCGCTGGCTGGTGGCATGGTGACAACAGGCTCCAACAGCTCCCCATAGAGCCCATAGTTTGAAATAATTCACACAACACTGGGCACACGACCAATGAGAGTGCAACGTTGAAGAAATTATGCAATGCCAGTCGGCCAATCAGGAGTCTTAACTTTGGCTGAGCTTTCGGCCGGTTCTGGCTACCATCGACTTCTACCGGATTTCACGCCTACCGCCGTTACCCGATATTCAAAATAACTGAAGCTTCTTTTGGCTAAAAGAAATATTTATTTGACACAAAGCACCGATTCAAAGATCTGATACATGGGTGCACTGTGAATACAAAGTCCACTGCGTTGTTGACGCACTGTAACTAAGTTCGAACTTGAAGCAAAACGAACACAGCCCTCGAAATCCGACACGACCCGAGCGTGTTCTTCACTCTCCAACCGCTCCAACTCACGAAGCATTCCAGTTCCGGAGTTGATAGACTGTTCGTGGGATAATAGTCGTGTCCAGGAACAGCACAACACACGTTGAATCACATCGACGCATGAATAAACCAGCAAACACTTCTACAAACTTCTGCCGATTGACGCCACTGAAACACGGAACACAAGAGGACGCCGTGCCGGCCGATTTAATGATGAGCATCTTCTTTCGTTGCTTGCAGAGCGGAAGGCACTTGTGTGGCACGTAATCGTAATCCTGTCTTTGCTGTCAGCCCTCAAAATCCAACGGCGCCCGAACGCGTTCTTCACTCTCCAACCGCTCCAACCCACGAAGCATTCCAGTTCCGTAGCTGATAGACTGTACGTGGGATAATAGTCATGTCCAGGAACAGCACAACACGTGTAGAATCACAAAGTGTTCTGGCGATTGACATCACCGAAACACGGAACACAAGATGACGGACGCCGTGCCGGCCGATGCGAGCTATTTCGAAGCTATGCGAAAACGCGGAAACTGTTGAAACGGCCGCCGGGACGCTGCACGCACATGCGCGCGTAGAACATGCGATTTCAAAACATTGTCGACCAATCGGAGCGCGCACACAGTCTAGGCCAATGAGCTTGCAACGTTGTAGATTGGCGTACACTCTTAAAAATCAACTTCACTGCATAGCATGCTCCTAGCCAATCATAATCTCGAATGATATCGTTATCTGCCTTGATTTGCAGAAAACCGGAGGCGTACGCCTTTTTTGTGACAATTATGAACAGCATAAGTGTCACAAAAAAGGCGTACGCCTCCCGTTTTGAACAAATCAGGGCAGATAACGATATCATTCGAGATGATGGTTGGCTAGGAGCGTGCTATGCGGTGAAGTTCATTTTTAAGAGTGTAGTGGTACATACTCTACAGCCGCGTCCTCGGTTACCTGAGGAGGACTGGTGACAATGCAGGGACGCCCTTCGCGGGCGATCCCGTGTTGAAATGGGCATGGAGCCGACGTCTCAGTTCAGTCGTTCAGAGGACGAGATATGACGTCGGTATAGAATCGTACTATCTCCTGAGCTTGTAACGGTTCCAGGATGTTTCGGGAAATACTGAACGATTTTAAAGTCTCTGTCAACGTACGGCGCGTGAAAGAATGGTCAATCACATGGCGCACTAAAAAAAACATATATGTACTTACTATGTAAGTATACTATATACTGTGTAAATTCCTTGTCCAAAATTCATTCCTTCTGTTTTGCATGCGAACATTATGATCGCGGCGAATCGCCCACCCCATCACCATCCAATGTATGTGTGTGTGTCTGTGGGTTCAGAACGTCATTAAAATGCTGCTGCTGAATACAGACTGAATTCGGAGTAGTAACAAACCGGACAGAAATTTCCCTATAAAAGCTGTATACAGTGTGCTTGATACAGAAATTGGTAGGCTGGCTGGTTACAAAGTGGTTAGGAATTCCTGTTTAGAAAATGTATACAGTGCGCTCAACAGATCCTGTATCTAGCTTTAATCAAGTTTCTATCTGCTAAATTGGGACTGAATAGGCTGGATAGGTCCTGGTTAAGACTTATATACAAACTAGAAAATCATTTTCTAAAGTGGGCGTCGTCACGACTATAGCCAAAAAGAAAAAAAGTCGGATGGAGGGTGGAGATGCGTTGAGGGTGCGTGTGTTCGTCGGGGAGAGCAAAGTGGTAGATGGGTCGTAGAGCAAGACCCGCCTCCTGCACAAACAGAACAAGATTTCTTGCTTTAACGCAACATTCCGCATAAGAACCACCGGGGTAGGGATGTCCACTAGCGTGCCAGAGCTGAAGTGAGGGAGATGAGTTTCGCGCGCAGAATGGTATATGCTCGACAGTCTCGCATGATGTGCTCGATTGTTTCAGGTTCTTGACAGTGACCACACCAGCTATGACCCCTAGAGCCGATCTTGAGTAGTTGAGAGTTGGTGAACGCAGGTCCAGTGCGTAGCCTATATATCATGGTCTGTATGGCTCGAGGAAGGTTTTTCATGGGAAGAAGGGGGCGATGATGGTGCATGATGTCCCGGACCTCAGGGTGGTGCAGTTCAACAAGCTGCTGAACGGCCATTTGCCTGTCGGTGTCGTCTGGAGCTGGTAAACAAGGGCTGCAGCTCAGGTGGGCCGAGGACGCTAGCTGATCCGCCCTTTCGTTGCCGCCGATACCGACATGGGACGGGATCTATTGGAAGGCGATATCTCCTATGGTTTGTTTATGCTGAGCGCACGATCTTCTGATGCCTCGCGCTAATATGTTGTCACACATAGGGTTCATCACGTCCCATAGGGAGCTTCACGAGGCTGTGAGTTGGACTGCCCTGGCGAACCCTCGCACCTGGACCGCAGCAGCTGCGTGTAGGAGAGCCAGGAGCTCTAAAAGCATAGGTGGTGGTGGCGTAATCCGGCTTGCCGTTGTTGGTCTCACGAATGTGGGCTGCGTCACGACTGTAGCAAGGATGAGATGAGATCAGGTGGTAACAGATGAATGAATGGTGACGGCCGAGAGTTACGATGTAAGGCAGACACTGCCAGAGTTGATGAGAAGTCCGAGCAGGGCTCATAGCCTTTGAGCCAGGCCCGATTCCTGGAGAAAGCAGACGAGGCTGCGAATTTTGGAGTATCTTTCCGTGAAAGCGCCTCTGGGACGTAGGATATCATCCACCGTACAATTCCTCCAATGGCCAAGGTATTTCTCCTGCACCGCAGCACATGCACCGCAATGCAGTAGGATATGTTCGATAGTTTCAATTTGCTGACAATGTATGCAGTTTGCGTTGTCTAGAGAGCCAATCTTGAATAATTGTGATTTAGTTAAAGCGCTTCTTGTTCGCAATCTGAAGAGCAGGGTTTGTGCACTGCGGGAAAGGCCTTTCAGTGGGAGATCAAGTCGACGATTTTCCAGGATGTCCCGGATCCCAGGGTGCTGCATAAGAACCTCATTGATGACCAATTTTCTGTCGCTGTCTCCCGGGGTTGGCAAACTAGGGCTAGTGCTGTGGTGCGCAGCGGAAGCAAGTTGGTCCGCTTTTTCGTTGCCGCTAATGCCGACGTGGGAGCGGATCCATTGCAGGGAGATGTCTCCACCGATTGTCCTGTGTTGGGCACATGACGTTCTGATACACCTTGCTAGCAACTTCACCGCATGACACGCTCCAAGACAATCATCATACCGAATGACATTGCCCTCTCCCCTGATTTGTTGAAAGCGGAAGGTGTACGCTTTTTATGACACATCTTCACAAATCACTGAGCTTGCTGTTACATATATGCAAGGAAAGACACTCAAAACCGTTTGTCCAACTTGCGGTTGGGGTTGCACAGCACTGTACAGATGAAGGCTGCTGTAGCTCTAGTGGTCGTTGTTGCCTCACGACGTAAAGTTACGAACGCCGCACTAGCCAGGACAATACGCTATGCACGGAGGTCAACTGTCTCCGCAGCTCCCCAGTTTCCCTCCTTCTCTGAGGAGCGACCTAACTCAGCGCTAGATACAGGAGGCCTGCTTAATGGCTCCTCTCACTCCTTCGCACTTAGACATATAAAGGCCGTCAATAGCAGCAGCCAGTCAAGATGTCAGCCAATCGCAGTAGACGATTTTGAAACACAGGCCTTCTGTGGCTGCCCATCCGGCTTATGGCGGCTCGTCTGCATAGTAACGGCCGCTGAAAGCAACGTCGTGATTGGCGGACTCTTAATTGTTACGTCACGTCGCTCAAGCGATCAGGCTTTATCTCTAGGTGGTGTTGCCTAACTGGTCCCTCTCCCAAATAAAGAGGCAATATTTCAAGGTGAGGCGCACCCGGTTACTTCTGTGAACCAATGCCAGTCTACTAATACCGACGATTACTCCCGCGTGAGTGGACAGATACTTCGTTACGTGGTTTCTCCACACTTTAGCCTCTCTCCTACGCGAAGACAAACTGTCGTTACGTATAGCCAATGCAGGCCAGAGGGAGTCGTCCGTGTTCTGGCGTGCGCGTATCTTACTGGCATAGCAATGTATCGCAGTTTTTCAGGCTGGTCCGCTGGTCCGACAGGCTGGTCCGCAAATAAATACGACGTCTGTTTTTTATTCAAAATATCTGTCTTGCAAAACAGACGTCACGCATATTTCTTCATTTTTCTGCCTTTTGAATAGTCGTGGAATGTAGGTGTCACATGGTTAATGAGCCAACGTAATGCAAGCACTAACGGCCCCAGAAAACTTCTCTTGTAGAGCAGCCTCATGGACTTCCCAGGTTTATTCGCACACTTTCATTTGAATAGTACAAGGGTAGCTGGAATGATATGAGCATTGTGTAGAAAGCGGAGATGCTTCTTTTTGTCCTCAGTATAATATCGTGTTGGTACATTGCTGTATTCCCACATGGACAGGGGCACTATTATAGCTGCGTTACTCTTTTGTCTACTCTGAATATATGCGGTAGTTTATCATGCTAATTATATGCCGAATTTGCTTCCAAATGAAACGAAACGGTATACGTGGTGATAAGGCATAGTAGTATACTTCGACGCGTTATAAATCACGTCGTGAAGTTTCACGAAGTTTGTATAGCAATAAAGTGCACAAGAGCGTTTCACATCACTAACTAATCGTGCTGGCCGCTAGAATTTTAACTCCTGAGAATTTTCTTGTGCGTCTTCAAAGTGATGCTGTCTACGTCTAATCTTAAGCTATTTGTGTTATGTGGAAATTTATTTAAAGATTACGGGCACACGTACACAGACATTATGCGGCACTGTTTATACATTCACGCTATTTACAATTTTTCGCGTGACTATTTGTGAAATATTCAAAACCTATGTGCCCGTATGTCTGTGAGCAATATCTATGGCTGGTAAGTTACTTTTAAGGACGAAAAGCACAGCGCCTGGCATCCAACTGCTGTATTTCCGTAACTTCTTACACTGCCGGTAGCAATGTTAATCTGACCAACTACCGCAAGTAAAAAGCAGATACCCGAGCACCTCCCAAGTGCCAAAATTAAGGCGATTATCTGAATGGTCCTTGGAAAATGTGTGACTCCCTGCAGTGAGCGTTACTGTTGTTTCTCCATCGTTGTGCGAGGTTTTCGTATATAGTTGCCCTGTGTACGTCCTGCCTTTCGGTGTGCGCAAGAAATACGCGCACTTTTTTTCGACGTGTCCTTTTTGCTACGAAGCTTCTTGCATTGGGATGAAGCGGGGTTCGTTTGCGGTTTTTCCACCGACGGTGCTGCACGCCTCATTAGGCGTCATTCACGCTGACGTTTCTCGCTCTGCTTGCCCCCTCTCCTCCCCCTCCCCCCACACACTACGAAAATAAGAAAAGGACGCAAAGCAGCCATGCCTATAGCTTGCTGTCATGCGGAGATATCGTTCCACACGGTGGTTTCCTTGTGAGGTCACTCACGCTGTAACTGCATGGCTGGGTGAACAGCGGACTCTTAGCTGCACTTTTGTTTCGACAACACTATGCTGATAACGATCATTTGTTTTTTGTTTTTTTCAGCCACCGTCCCTGACACCCACGCAGACAGGCTTTCATTGCCGGAAAATATAGTATACTCAGCACTGGTCAACGATCAGTGAAGCTTATAGACACACAGGGACGAGAGACTGAAAGTTTGAAATAATAATGATATTCACCTTGCTTTTTAGGAAGCTGTATAAGTATGGCTGAATACTCGGAAATACATAACAAGATGAAGACGAAAGGAAATTGTCTCTTTTGAAACTCGAGAACATTTCTAGCAGAAAAAGGAGAAGACTGTGACAGGGTGACAGTATAGAACCGTTTACATGTGTTTAGAGCGCAGTACCGAATGCAGTACCGAATGAAAAGATAATCTAAACAAAGTAATCTAAGATATGGAATAAGTTAATAGAATATGAAAAATACGCCGCTGGCGTGGAAATAGGTTGCGCTGCTGCTGTAGCTGTGTAGTTAGTAACAGTTAGTGATAGTTAGGGGTGGATAGCGGTAGTGAGTGGGTCGGCTGCATGAATGCTAACGCATTTCCGCCGCGTTGACTATATTAATCGTCCTTCAATTTTTTTTTCCGCTTTCCTTTTGCGTCGCACCTTTCGCCGTTTTATGCGGACCACGCAGGTCACGGAACTAGTAGTAGGTCTGCACATAACAGCTGCCGCTGTAAAATGGAAATTGACACGATCGCTGTATAAGATACTCAGCCTATGGAAAGAGTCAATACCGCAGACAGGAATTTACAATAGAATTGTTAAACCAGCAGCAAAGCATCTGTACCATGCATGAGTACAAGTTAGAGGCAAAATGTAATTAAGTTACAGTTAGAGTTACTCATTTTTGAAACCCTTGACGTATAATAGTTATAATTACAGTAACTTGCTTACTCGTAATTAACTATTCATAACGGCTCAGTGTTTTGTGGTATCATAACCACCAACTAGCCCGCTTTCTCGTCTTCATGTGTCATTAATTACTTCGGAGCACTGGTGACATGTCACAAAATCTAACCGTAGCATACATCACGCGTCGGAATGCCAGTTTCGTTAAGTTTCGTTTCGTTTTGTTTCGTTTTGCTTCCGACCAGTTTTCTCGGCAACTTTTCTGTCAACATTGGATTGCTCTCAGCACGAAAGCAACAACATTTGCAAGAGGATCGGCGGGCTCTTTGATCTCATTAAGCAGCAGAATGTGGGGGCTTACCAATTAATCATTCCCTTTTGCAGGGTGAACAAATCAGCGCGCTCTGCATTGGCAAACGGCGTCCCTCTCTAATTACTTTTCTCACAGTGCAGCGATGCAGGACTATTTCCCACAGCCGTTCAACCCAATTCTCCCTCTAATGGCGAAAGTGTGGCCATGTTCTGTGTAGCGAAAAAGCAAGAATATACGCTGCACATAAATAAGCGAACGAGATTCCACGCTATAGGTGCTGCGGGTTCCGTACGTAAAATGGGAATTGGTGTACCACTAGCGAAACAAAAAAAAAAAAAAAAAAAAACCGTTCGTAGAGTTTAAGGGCTGTGAGCAGATATAACTGTTCCCGAAAGCCATTGAGCGAAAATTATGGAAATGTGGGAACAGCTTGTGGTCTGCCTTTCCGCGAGCGTGCGTGGGAGTCTTTTTATGTCGGAGTAGGAGGCCTCAATCTGTCGCGACCGCTTCTTACCTTTTTCTTGTAAACGTAAACGTTTATTTATTGTCTATGACTTCTTTTCCCGCCTATAGGTCGACGAGACTTGATGCCTTCCAGTAATAATAAGTAAAACATAATATGAGCCCAGTAGATTTGTGGGCGACGAAGTGTTCTGTATTTAGCGTGTTATGTACATTTTGATCAGAAAGCAACTTCAAATCTTAGCGTAGTCAATGTTGTTGACACATGTAATAAAAGCTGTCAATGAGATCTGTGCTGAGAACAACGGAAGCTCTAAAATGTCAAGACTCGTGATGGTGATGTGATAAAGAAAAAAATGGGGATGATGCTGGTCAGCTCGTATTTTGGCAGTTTGGCACGGGAACTCACTTGGGTTGGAGCCCGAAAATGGGCCCGCGCACTTCGTGCTCGTGCGCCAATTTGTCCCTTTGGTCTTCTCCTGCTTTCCAAATGTACAGGGCATTTTGACTATCTTAAAAAGTACCAGACTCCGTTGTTATGTACAACGTTTGTCAAAGAAAACATGTAAAATTTTTACGTATTACGAACTATGTACTCGCACTCTGCCTTAAATGCCTCTTCGACCCGTTTGTACAGGAGATGTTGTTCCACTACATGAGTTCTGATCGGCGATGATGGGATGTCTCAGAGGGCCGGATGTGCTGGGCAGCTTCTCAACCCGTGGCCTCCTCCAAATGCCGTCCAACGCGAGACGGGCGATCCGGCCCGGAATAACGCTGCTTTATTTCCAACATCCCGTTATCAACAATAAAGTGCAAACATTTCTCCTCGCAAAATGAAAGATGTCCGGTTACCATGACATCAAAACAAAAGGAACAGGATTCATCCGTTCCGTCCTTCGTGATTTATGAGCGCAAGAAACCACAATGTGCACTTCCCCCCCCCCTATCTCTCTCTCTCTCTCTCCTTCTCAAGAAGCTCGACAATGCGGAAAGGCCTCGGATTCGTCTCCCCAAACGATCTCCCGCGATGATTGGACAGATCGTTTGGGGAGACCAATAAGAGAGCGCGTTTCGCATTGTCGGGCTTCCTAAGAAGGAGGGGTGAGAGGGTGAGCGTACATTGTGTTTTGTTTTTTGTTTTTTCGCTCATAAATCGCAAACGACGCAACCGATGACTCCTGTTCCCTTTGTGTTGGTGTAAAGGTAGCGGCGCGTTTGATTTCGCGAGGAGAAATTTTGCACCTACGTGTCCCTTTAATTGCGTGTCTACATTCAGTCAAACTCTCTGCTCTTCATTTCTGGTTTCCTCACGCCCCGCCCGTGAAGTTCATTCCCCCAGCCTTTGTACCTTCCCGTCCACCCGAAAACAAAATTCCTTCCTGGGCTCGCTGTCCCGCGCGATTCGCGCACCCACGATACAATGTGCATCGCGAATAAATGCATGGCGCGCTTCGCCTTTTGCCTTTGTTTCCACGAGGACAATGATCGAGTTCAACGTTTTGCGCATATCACTTTTTTTCTTCTTTTTCACTCTAAACGGCTTTTGTGTGTCGAGGAAGTTTGTCGCGCTCTTTGATCGACCCAAATCGTTTGGCATGTGTTCCGCAATTTCTGTTCGAAACACTCTGTCGTGGAGTCGCGTGGTAGTGTAAATGCGGTATAGTAGAATAATGTTACTTTCGTCACTTGTTACTGGGTTGGTAATGTAAGCAACGATCAGGTTTCTTTGGATGTCGTATTCGAGTAACATAATTTACAAAAATGGGTAGTTTCTTGCTCAGATCAAATCAGTGGTGAGCAGGATCGATTACTAGTCCAGTGCATGAACCGTTGCAAAAAAATATAAAAGAAATAAAGAAAATATGAGCACGCCCGTTAAAATGTAATGCCAACGAATACAGCAAGAAATGATAAAGAAGATGAGTGAGGAAATTTGCCACTTCAAGGAGTCATGGAAATATGTCAATAGCAGCAGAAATTAGTCACAGAAATAGGTCACATGTCCGCACAAAAAGTAAAAGTGCAGCGCGCAATCCTGGTGTACAAAGAGCCTTCAATCCCGCGTGCCAGAAAAGCTCCTTTCTTCTGCTGCCAACCTGTGACGTCACATTACCCGCCCAATAGTGAGGCGCGCGCCTTCTTTTTCTTTCTTTTTGCGGTTGTATTTGGCGCTGCCCGTCCCGTGCTAGACACAGAGAAGTCGACTGGTCGCCTAGCTCCCTTGTCGTAACAGACAATTCTTGCAGCCAATAAAAATGCTCATACGATCTGACGTCACAACACACACCACAAGCAGCTGTGAGAGACCGCCACCGCTGCGCGCACTATTGTTCGAAGTGCGTTCCATGCTCCTTTAAAGGCCCAACCGCATGAAGCGTTTTCTGATCGGTGCGCCGCGGCGTTTGTCGAGCGGCAGGCCACAGCGTCGCGGAACGAAAGAGACGCGACGCCCTCAGCGAATTCCGAGACAAGTGGTGGTGGACAGCAAGCGGCGTAAGTAGCGCGCAGAAGTGGTCAGTCAGAGAATAGCCTTAGGACAGCGTCCGGTCGCGCCAGTTCTTGGGAGGCACTATAAATGGCAACTCGCAGAATGGCTCGTTTGGATCGTGTTCCGCAGAACATCGTTACGAATGTTAAAAATGTAATACGTATGTCGGAATGTGTGTAATTCAGCATGTAAAACACAAAGGAGAAGGTATGGGACAGATTGTGAAGATGTCAGCTGCAATGGTGCGTTCGCTCCGTCTGTTCGGGTACTTTGTGAAGTTTAGCATGCGGTACGACATCCACAACGAATGTCACCGTGCCTGCTCATTGCTGCAGTATCCTATTAATTATAATGTGGTATTGCTCAAAAGTACATGCGTGTGTGTGACACTTCACTCCTAACAAATCTGTTTATGAACTCATCTGGAGTTTGTTTCATTGAGACGGTACAGGAAAGCTAGATGTTAACATTGCCTTGAGTTTGAGGGGAAACACATAACGAGAAGAACACACGACAGACTCACGAACCAGCAATGAAGCTACCAGCAGAAAAGCTAGCTTGGGACGCCATCCACACGCCGTTGTAGAAACGCTGCATGCAGTTAGCGTTGGCCGTTTCTCGACAGCGTGCTTGGCCGCTGGGAGAAACTCGGCACTCTGCCACTGGAAAAACGCCACATGCGATAGAGCCTTAATACGCAGTAGCAAAAACGCTTAAATAATAGCTGAACATGGGCGCATGTTCGCTCACGTGTTTTGTGTTGACCCGTGACCGTTGAAACTTTTTGTTCTCCACTGACCGTATGCCACCCATATCCTAAAAAAAAAAAATAAAAGAACAAGCCGTCGAGAAAACAGCCAGTGTTTGTTCTCATAATAATAAAGTGTAAGGGGTGCACGATATATTATTTCCGTTAAAGTAATGGAATGATCATCTATTACAAAATGTTCATGTACAGTGACAATACTGATTATTTTCTCCTTTTTCCGCAGGTGAGTGACATTCTTTGACTACACCACCTCTACTCTCGGCACACAACATGTATGTTTTTTTCTGTTGTATGGCATGTTCCTCCCATCTGTAAAAAGTGAGTACAAAAGACATTGCTGGGTTGCCACATGAATATCCCGGGATGAAAAATAATGTGCGTATTTTAAGGGTTTTTAATGCAGCTTACCTTCATCATTCCATACATCAGATTTTATCCACCCTGCACTGCTTTGTTGGATCGAACAGTCGCTGAAGCTGTAATAAAACAAATGCACTTAGTAGAAGACAACATAACAAAAGTATATACATAGCCCAAACGCTGACACCGGAGGACCAACTCGATGAAGAATGAACAGAACAAAAAGAAAGAGACTGAAGTCTGGGTTAGCGTGTGCTATTGACCTTTCTCGCGTAACTTCAAAACTGACTTCGGCTGGCACTATAATAACGGTTCAGCTTTCCGTGGTCTTCGGGGTTAGATCGTGATCGGGCCAGGTCTCCTCATTGATGTTGGGGCCGTTATTAGGATGGCCTGTTTGTGATCAATCACTTCGTTACTGTGACTTTAATGTCTTTTCTTTTTAAATCCTCTCGTGTAACAAGTTACTTGACAATGAAAAAATGGCTAGGAAGCAAGCGAGCTGGTGAAGATGATGCATAATGTAAAAACCCCGAGACTAGGGAACACGAAGGGACAGACACAACACGAAGTCTCAACGAACACGAAGTCTCTTTCGTCTTGTGTCTGTCCCTTCGTGCTCCCTAGTCTCGGGGTTTTTACATTATGCAACAAGTTACTTGTTTATAATTGCGCGCGTTTGTATTACATTCCGTTGCTATTACCCTGCGAGTTTCCAAATAAGGTTTGATATTGTTCGCTAATACTACGATTTGGCTTTGCTGGTACTCGTGAAATACTTGAAATATTCGTGAAATATTTTCTGAAATACTTGCATGAAATTTGCGAGAAAATTTGATATCCCGGAATTTGTGTGGTGCTCTTGTCCCATGTTTCTTATATCAAACGCATTACAATGGAAGTGGTCTACCTCTACATAGCATAATAATTCTGTCTGTATCTGCTCCTGGTCCTCGCGCCACTGGTTCTGAAGCAGTGTTGTAATAGTGTACTCCGATGTGCATGTGCTCTGACCTAGAGCCCTATACGGCCCGGGCCGGGTCGAGATTCTTAAGCTGTCCGCTAAGGGTCGGGCCGAGCCCGAGCCGACAAAATACGCCAGCACCGCGGGCTGGCTCGGCCGGGTCACGCATCTAACTCCACACAATGCAGGACTATTAGTTCATATCATCACATGCTTGCTATATTCCTGTGCATATATTCGGAAGCACAAGCAAAGGACACTGCATTTTGCGTGTGATTTAACCCTCTCGTCATAGAACCTTCTCAAAGCCACTTCACGTGGCTCCTGCATGACTCCTCACATCTTTCACAATCACGTTCGCAAAGCTTGGTGAGAGGGGTAGGGATTTGGGGAAGGAGTTTATTGGCAACATCCTCGACTTCCATGAAATCTTGTAGTGTACCGATAACGCGCTTGCACGCGTGCGATCCGGATTTAATTTAGTCTCGTGCTGCTGCGGTGTTAAACCGCCAGTTCTTGTGTGTTTGTGGCCTTGCCTTCTCCTATAAACGCGTAAATCACGACTGGTAATGGTAGGTCGGGCTCTATTCGGCGAGTCACCCGGACGGCCCGGGCCGCATAAAAACAGAAAGGCCCGGGCCGTCCTGGCCATTTTTCAATGCGCCCGGGCCGGGTTAGACCCGGAAAAGTCGTCCCGTGCAGAGCTTTACTCTGTCCTCCTCAGAGAGCAAAGCTTGTTTGTGGTTCTCCTGGTTCTGCCTTGAACTGATTATGTGTCCCGTATGAGATACGAAACGTCTGTATTAAACAGTCTTCTCTGTTATGTTGAGCCGGAATTATTCTTTTTGTTTTGTACATTATTCTACCCGGCTTTTGGAGTATTTTTGCAGTGGTTTAGAGACATCACGCACAAGTCTTTCACGTATTCAGTGGATCCAAATTTGTCACTACCTCTCCCAGACCGATTGCCACGCTACTGTACCTTCCCCTTGCACAGACTTCGCCACTCTGTAGTCTCCACCCCATCATTCAAGTACAGGATCGGTTACTGTTATATAAGCTCTTGAACTGGGCGTCAATGATCGAATATTGAGCACGTCGTTACAGAATGTGAGCTCTACGAAGTGGAGAAGGGGACACCCTCGTGTTCACTTGAATAGTATCAACAACAAGCCATTTAACCTGGCTGCAGTTATGGGCCCTTCTCAAAACCCTATGCAACACCGTCGATGTCTTCGAATGCTTATGGAATTCCTGATAGAACCGGTTCTCTCCAGATACTTCAGTATTATACTCTGGTTTCCAGTAACACTGGAAATCCTTTCGGTGTTCTATTTATTTATTTATTCATTCATTCATTCCTTATTTCATTCTCCTTTTGTTTGTATAGTCAGCGTTCCGGCTTCTCGGAATCTTCTTTATATATATATATATATATATATTCGAAGGGTGTTTTCGGAACGTTTGCTTATTTCCCGATTCGGAGCCTTTCGTCATTTCCTTTGTGATTACGAAAAATAAAAAAAAAGAAAGAAAACAGTGGAGAAGAAGCGACGGCTGTGGGACGACGTACTCACGAAAAGAATTAAAAGTGGTCTTGCAAAAGCGTTTACTGTTATGCGACAGGACTTGTAGACATTAGACTACAACATATGTATCGTGATCGCCTGGCATAATCGTAAGGCTGCTTTCGCTTGCGTCCCATCTTACTGCTAGCGTTTCACCAACTAGCTGCCCTTTCAAGAAGGCAACTTGTATGGCATCTTCGTTCCCTTGCCCACATTGAGGATAGAGAGGAAGCATAACTCGCAGAAAACGGGAAAAGAAAACAAACCCAATGTGACTGGACATTTTCCGAGCAGACCTGGGAAATCGATGAAATGACATCAAAATGCCCTCAAACGCCCTGCCTGTTCAGTAACTCCAATGTCGAGGTGGCTCCACAATGTTAAAACAGATCTTCACAACATAACAGCATCCCATAGCTAGGCGTCATTCAGAATGATATCGATCTGCCTCCCGATTTATTGAAAGGTATACGCCCTTTTTTTTTTTTTTTGACACATGATGTACAGTGCAAAGTGCCCTAAATGCACTCTAAAAACAGAGGGGGGGGGGAATGGCAGGATCAGCTCGCTGTTGTTGGTTGTTGGCTAAAAACAGAATTTCACTACATAGCACGCTCTTGGCCAACCACCATCCCGAATAACATTATTCTGCGGGTTGGTTGACCAATCTGACAACTATACCCAAGCAGCACACAATATTAGACCCATATTGGCTGGTCATTGGCGATACGGGTCCAATATGGGACCCGTTTTGCCAGGATTTCCCCGTATTGCCCGTGTACACCCCATATTGACTGAAAATGCAGAAAATGGTACGTACCCGTGTTATGCAAATGCCCAAGCAGCACGGCAAGATTGGACTTCGAAGCGTATGAAATGCCCAATTCAACACGTCGTTACATCCAACAACTTCCCGCAGATGATGCACATTGCTCGAAACAGTCAACGTACATGGCAATCCAACTGTAACATTCACTGCAACTCAACAACTCAACTTTCCGACTTGCTGCAAACAGCCGCCATCTTGCTTCGCGATGCTAATGCCAATCGGTCGAACCCACGGAGAGCGTGGTCGTTTGAGCGAAATCACGCGTCCTACAACTAATGCGCATGCGCGACACTCGGACCGGACGTTTCATTCGGGCTAAAATGTCGCTGGCTCCTCTAATGACAGCGGAATTGCGGCAGGTCAAGTAAAAAACACAGTGTTTGATAGGAGTGGATGTCTCTTCCGTAACGCTAGGTGCTTTCAAGTTACTGCAGGTAGTGTGAGTTGCTGAGGTGTATGTCCGTCACCTTCACGACAGTGTTTCGCTCCTTTGTACTCTAGGAGCGGGTTCGAAATATTTGGTTCATACACTATTGCGATCCCAATGAAGGCTTCACTGTCTGGGGTTTTTCCTGGGTTTTCCTTAGACGCTGTCAGACATATGTCGGCACAGTTCCCTTAGAAGTCGCCCCAGGACGCACATTCAACCAGAGCGTTAGTCGTGACTGTAGTAGTGAAGTTGCCCTCCTCTGTGAGGCCGACAACGACGAGTTCTTTGAGCACTACTCCGTCACACCACCGTCACCACCACCTCTGTTTTAAGAGTGTAGGCAAATCCATTCTATTTTCAACAAATCAGGCGAGAGCAATATCTTTGGGATGAAGGTTGGCTATAGGAGAATGTTATGTGGTAAAGATGCTTCATAGATGCTTACATAGATGCTTCGAGCATTGCTAAGGCCCGGTTTCACTAACGCCGGTTAACACTTGAACCGAGATCAACGGTCCCTTAACTTGGATCTTCGTTAAAGGGAGTTATTGTTACTGAAACATTCACCACGTCACCAACTGTAACGTTTGCAAAAAAGAATTGAGCGTTAACTTTAAGTTTTAGCAACGCTTGATCTCGGTTCAAAGTTAACCAGCGTTGGTGAAACCGGGCGTAAGTGAAAGACTGCTGCACACTAGATTTGTGTCAAGGAAGCCACCCTTTTTTGCCGGGGTGCTGGTAACCCGCGATGCGAGGCAATCTCGACACAAAAGGGAACGAACAACCAGTCAGCAGGGCATGGCTTTGCTTGCTGAGCTCTCGGCTACTGGAACCCCCTACACTGTTAAAACAGAGGGGTTTGTCGAGACAGGCTTGCCGCTACTTGATTTGTTGAGAATGGGAGGAGGGGTCTATCTGGGACACGGAACGGTGGTTGGCTGGCAGCTTACTATGTGGTGAAGTTCTGATTTAACAATCGAACACATCCTGCGAGACTGCCGAGCATACCATTCTGCGCGCGAAGCCCATCTCCCTCGCTCCACGGGCTCGCTAGCGGACATCCTCTACCCCGCTAGTTCTTCTGCCGAACGTTCCGCCAAAGCAGGAAACCTCATTCTCTTCCTGCTGAAGACAGGCCTTGCTCATCGACCCATCTAATATACTCCACTCTCCCCGATGAACTCGTGCACCTCACCGCATCTCCATCCTTCAATCTCCTCTATCCTCCATCCGTCCGTCCTTCCTTTGTGTTTTGTTTTGCTTTGCGTTCTTTTTCTTTCTTTTTTTTTTTTTTTTGCTATAGTCGTGACGACGCCCCCTTTCACCACCCACCACCACCACCATACCGCCCCCCCCTCTGACTTAACAGCGAGCCCTTTCACCACCACCACCACCTCTGATTTAACAGTGTAAGGCAGTCCTTTCTTTTCTTTTTCTTTTTTTTTTTTTATAAATATATGAAAACCCAGAAACCTCTCAAAACAGAACTTCACCGCATAACACGCTCCTAGCCAACCATCATATCTAATGGCATCGTTTTCTCCCCTCGGGGCTTAATCGCTTGCACGCGTTACGAGCTAACTTGGGGTGGGGCACTCGTCGAGAAGGGCACGTGATTAAACACGTGCACGGCGCTCTTAGCGCGATACGTGAAGGGCGTGGTATACGTCACGCGCAATGTGTTAGGTGCCCATCTTTTTGAATTTTCCGCCACTCGTTAGCTCGTAACGACCGTAACGACGATGAAGCGATTAAGCCTCCTGATTTGCTGGAGACGGGAGGCGTCCGCAATTTTTGTGACACTTATGAACTGCGTAAGTATCACAAAAAGGCGTACGCCTCCCGTTTTCAAAAAATCCGGGGAAAGAATGATGTCATTGGGCTCAATCTTGATCAGCACATAGCGATCGTTATAGCTATTTTTCCAAATTTGCGCGCTCATTCCGTCACGCGCATTGGCCGTCAACCGGGGAGCACGAGCGTTTAGCAAGCGTTACGAGATAGCGAAAAGTTCAAAATCTAGCCCGTCTCTTACCCCCTACAAAGCAGAAGAAGATGGTTAGCTAGGAGCGTGCTATGCGGTGAAGCTCACTTTTAAGAGTGTGGCACCACCACCACCCATTACCCCTCAATTTTTCCGTCAACGCCTCGTGCTTAAAAGGGCACTAAAAGCGCAAAAATTGCTGATTTTACTTCCTCCTCATACCACTCAACCCACCATCTTATCAATCAATCTTGTGCCCTCTTGTCAACTTAGACAGTTGAGTATTACTGCGAGCATATAGCTATGAACACTATACTAACTATACTGCCGAGGAAACTCCATCGACGCGTGCATGTCTGCAGGAGCTGCTGTTCGAGCTCTTACATAGGTCTATATCTGCTTGCATAGGAACATGTTTTGAGCATCCAACCTGCATCGTTAAGGTTCCCATGGTGACGTAGACACACCGCACTCAATCAAAGCACATGCGGGGCTTCTATTCTTTTGCGTGCGATTCCCTGGCATTCGCTCGCGCACGTTGAGCTGCATGAATATAGCGTCCCTATGGAGCACTAAAAGGCGTCAGCAGTGATAGTGCGTAAACGAGTGTATCTGTGTGTGTTTCAGAACTGGATATATCGAAGTAATGTAACTCGATATGTTTAACTATGCATTGGGCTTACGCGTAGCGTACTACTTCCTGTCCACGACGTACCACCCTGAAAAGTGCTCGCAATAGCTCCCGTTACACGCAGACTTCAGGTCTCTAGGTGGAAAGAATAGAAAAGTATGAGTTTAGAGGGAGAAGATCGAAAGTGTGAATGTGGAGACAAGCATAGCTTAGTTTTCGTGCAGGTATTTTGAGGGCTCCGAGGTGAGCAAATTCGCAATACCAGAGATGAAAACTGCGCAATTTTTTTTCGGTAAATACCAGTGGTGCAGAAATACTTCACGAATGTGGTTCGTATTACGGTGCAATTTATTCAATATTCAGCACTTCCTTTTTGTACCCTCTATAGGGTAAAAAAATCGAAGTTGAAGACAGTTCAGCTATTTCGGTGGATCCTTCAAACTTTACAATGTACTTGCTAACAGGTTCCGAAAACCTTGACCATAGCTCGTAGTGACGATAAACAAAGTATGTATTGCGCACCGTCCAAAAACATCGGAGTACATATTTTCCTGACATATTCTCCCACACCTTAACCCGCACCTTGGGTAAGTTGAAGACGTCGTAGAAGAGAGTGTGGTCAACTTGATGACGCGCTAAAAAGTGCCCAAATGGTATCGAATATAGTTCCCGTACCACCGAAACTATGGCATGCCGAAGGAATCAACACATCACTTCGTGATATCACACCTCGTGCTGTGCACTCAGTCCACTGTGTTTTGAACAAGGTGCATCGTAGAACCTCCTCCTGCGAAACCTACAGTAGCCCATTTGATTGTGCGGGAGCAGGTCCATTCCTATACATGAGCGTGTTATTTTCATCGCTAGGATTATTCACGTTAAAAGGACTACCGCACCCGTCGCAGTCGGTTCCGAAACTACAGTGTCATTCTACTCCTCGTTCATCACCGACAATGACGACGAAAATCCGACGCGAATTAAGGCTAAACCACATGGAGCGACAACTAGCGCGATTTTCGCGTCGCGCGACGGGCCAGCGACGCCGCTCTCTTTTGGCGTATTCCATTGGGAGAGCAGATTTTGCCCGGCGCTGGGTGGGGTGAGTGCAGGCTCCCGGCGGGGTCCCACGGGTTTGCTTCGTCAATGGAATGCTAGCAATCGTTCGAGGTATACGAAGCATGCGCTGCGCATAGCGCGTGAGCACGTGCTTTACCGGGTTAGCTTTGGTCTCGTGGCTCAAAAACTATTGCTCCTTCGAGCAAACGTTTTGCCCTTTCTCCGCCAATGAAACACTCGACGTCTGAGAGGCTTCTGCCAATGGAACAGTTTTTTCCCTTCACGGGGCAAAAATTTGACCCAGCTCTACCAATGGAATGCGCCGTGTCACCTCGGCGACGTCGCCAGCGACCGACTCTGCCAGATTTCCGTCGCTGTCGTCTGGCGCGACACCGGAAACCAGAGCACCAATCAGGACATACCAGCAGTGGCGCCACTAACCAGGTTCTTTTACAAAAATGGAGTGGGCACAATCTGTCTGCGTAAAACGTTTATCAAAAAACGAAAATTGGCGACGAAGACGACGACAGAATGCACAGAGCGCGTGAAACGAAAAAGAAACTGAGGCGTGGTGCGCAGTCGTGGTGCCCACTGTGCCACCTTCAGACATGTGTTTTGCCTCTTTTTGTCACTATTGAATACTACGGCCCTACTTTCGGTCGGTACAAGGTGTGCTTTTGTATTGCGGAGTGCGCCACATGTCATCATATGTAATTGTTTTCTGCCTGCTTATCAACGTTGTCGGAATTCCTCTCTGCAAACGTCACTTGGACAAGGCCAATCAGTGAGCGCCCTTTGACGCGGACAAATTAAGGCCAATCGGGGAGCGGCAGAGAGACCTTGGCGTCCGCAGGTCGCGGAGAGGTCTGAGATCGGCTCGTGGAATGCTGGTTAGCATCGTACGTGTTTGTACAGCCAGGAGCGTAACACCGTGTTCCACGGAACATGGTCATGTTAGCACTCACACTGGTAAGCGAAAGTCTGTGTATTTACCAAGGTCTTTTCGCTAAATATGTTGCGGTACGAACGCGAAGCAGACGACCTCGGAGACAATCACCTGCTCTGTGCTCCCATTCGTGTGCCCGGCTTACGTCACTCTGGCTTAGCTGCAGAGGGAGTGCGAATCTTTAAAGCTCGTTGATTCAATAAGTATATGCTGTTTTCGGAAGAGAAACTTGGCCAAGTAGACTGTGAAACCATGCCGAACATTACCGTATCGGTCTCATGCACACCTTTTCGGATGTGATAGTCCATTTAAGCACCATTGCAAACCTAGATACAGAATCGCGAATTTCCGGTTCAATAAGGAAGAATCTGCCTCCCAGACTATAAGCAATCTTCACGTGAGAGCCTTCTCTTACCCTGGTGTAAAACAAGTAAGGAGAATTCGTTGCTTCGCTGTTACAACAGCAGGCGGCTTTGAAGACCGTTTCGTGTATCGTTATAGCGTGGGCTTATGGATATCAAACTGGTGGCTTAATGGTAGAGCATGCCACCCCTCCTTGCAGTACAGGCGAGCTCGTGATCGTTCGCACACACCTGTGTGTTTCCGAGGCTCCTGAACGACGACATGTAGCGTCGATGAACTCGAAACATAAACGAAACTGAACTACAACTTAAGGGTTCCGGTTAGTGTCACACGAGTGTGATAACCACGCTATCCATATGACAGTCTTCTATTTGCCCAAGGGGGAGAGGGATTTCAGTATACCATTTATTTAAAAACAGTCAAAGATAATGAGGACTGAGTGATACATGTTTTCACACAGCAGTGACACTATGTCACAACGGCAGTTTCATATTTCGGTACCAGAGCAACAGAGGTGAATGAATTGGAAGTTCCAACTTGTAGAAATTAAAACAGGCTCCCAAAAATGGACTTTTTTCCTGTAGGCACTTTTCAAACGTAGTGCGTGGGTAGCAATGTGGGGGAGGTAAACATTGCTTCCCGCCCCGTGCGTCGGAGATTTCCGGCGCACGTCAAAAGAGCCAACAAAAGAACAAATTTGGTTGAAATTATCCGCAGTCCGACCCTGCGGCACGTGCAGCATGTAGCCACACAATTGTGGACGGACTCACCTTACGTGTAAATCTACTTCCAATTATTATTACTCGTATTATTAACGTAGCGCGTGGCATATTACAACAAAGCTGCCCTGGTGAAATGAAGACGCAACTTCGAGGCCTAAATATCGACTGTCTCTAATCCTGGGGTGGCAAATGCAAAACACCTCTTAGTAAGGAAATACGACGACGAAAGCAGAGACTGCCCTGGAGTTTCGTGTGTCTATAGACCAGCTTTACTATACTACATGTATAACATATCCGCACGAAGACCCATAAACGTCGAAGGAATCATAGCATAAGGATCTGGAGGATACACTCATATCTAATCACAGCACTCGTACGTCGACGAAATCCGCACGTTTCCATTGTACCTTCTCTGCATTTTTTTATTTTTTTATTTAGCGATTGCTCCTAAAGCCATATTCGCTAAAAGTGCCGAAGCTTCGCATTATGTATATGCCATTAGCGAATGAAGGTTCTGCGTCAAATTCGGCTAGAAATGCAGCTGGTCAAATGGCTTCCCATGCCTTTGTTCCCATTCTACTCACATGCTAACCCACATGCCCTAAGGTAGGGCATCGTAATTCCTGCGGTGAAATACCTCATCCCATCGTCATGCATGTACTTATTGTTGTCGTTTGAATGCCAACAAATGGTGTTGTGTAGCCAAAGGGATGGTATACCGACCTCTAGAGTGCTCGTCTGATGAACATATACCCATTACGTTCTGCCCGCAGGGAAATGTGCTCATTCATCCAACAAAGTTACGAAGCGGGAACGCGTAGCTAATTTTGATTCGGCTGTATACCAACAGAGATACTTTCGGAACCTACAACCTATGCATGCAGGGAGAAACAAAAGTTTGCGTAGTTGGGGAACTCATTTCTTGCAGTCTACATTTAGAAGTGTTAGGAAGTTCATAATGATGTGGACGACCACATCTGCACCGTAAAGGCCGTTGCATGTTCTTGATAACGGCTTGGCGAACAAAAAAGTTCACATACGTACCGCAATTTTTTACGAGGGAATTATACAAAGTGAAACATAATGCTCGGTCGACCGTCTCGTTTAAAAGCTGCACGCAATCCGACGTTAATATAAGGGTTTACCACAAACCGTTTTGCAAGTCACCTGATGGGCTAGTTCATAGAAACGATGTGTTGGAAACATATGTGCTGAAAGCAGTGGCACGTGTACCGATTCACTCCGACAGCAGTTGAGGTGTGATTAATCTCACAGGATTTTTCTATTGGATCGCCTGAGCCCTCAGTACTCTCAGGTCACAATTTTTGTCACAATTGCGCCCGTATATATATTTTTTAAATTAAAACTGAGAATTACGTGCAACACTGTGTCGAACTGGTCACCAGCTGCGCATTGCTCGTCAAGTACGGCGGCAAACCTACATTGCATGCGGTCAACAGTGGGTCTAAAGCGAAACTAGACTAAAACGAAAGAAGTTGGCTTTACGTGTCGGCTGCGTAGCCATCGGGAGCAGCAAATCTGTCGGGAACATAGATCACTGTTCCTTGACGAATTGGGGATTGTTTCCCACCAGACGTCGCTCCGAGCCGTTTTACCTCAATTTTGCTAGCAATTTAAAAATATTAAGCGTTCTCTGTCAAAATTGTATCTTGTTGCACTGAGTTTACAAGCAACAAGCTGTTAAACTACACTCTCAAAAATGAACTTCACCGCATAACACGCTCCTAGCCAACCATTACCCCGAATGACGTCGTTATCTGCCCTGATTTGTTGAAAACGGGAGGCGTATGTCTCCCATTTTCAACAAATCAAGGCAGATACCGATATCGATAACGATGCTTGGCTAGGAGCGTAATATGCGGTGAAGTTCATTTCTAAGAGTGTACGCTGTCAACATACAGGGTGTTTCACCTAAAGTGATAAAAAAAAAATCTAACTAGCGACGTACTCGCCGGAGGATTGTGGGACTTCCGGCAGTTACCCACTGGAAACTTTTGCCACCATTTAGGAAGGCTTTGGACAATTTTCATTTGAGTAAATAGAGGTGCTTGTGGGAAGGGGGAGAGAAAGGACAATTTTCAATAGAGGGGAATTTATTTTTGTTAATTGAAATTTGAAAATTGCCAAGCGAACCTTACTTTTTTTAACAGAAATATGAAGTCCTCCACGGATAACCGCAGACACAACAAAAACTATGCACAGTATCGCAACAGAAATAGTCGGGAAAAAATTACTAAAAACTACGCTTTAGCCCCGCAGCTTGATTTTCGCAAAGAAGCGCGCGCCAAATGTGCGTCTAGAGGAGGAAGTGTCCTCGCCTTTCTCCTTCTTTTTGATAAGACGGTTGTCACCAGCATCAAGGTCAAAGCGGGGGAAAGTAAGGTAAAACAAGAGGCGGGAACACTTCCCCCTCTCCCCGCATTTCCCGTGTGCTCTTTGCGACAATCGAGCAGGCGGGGCTGTTGCGATACTGTGCATAGTTTTTGTTGGGGCTGCGGTTATCCGTTGAGGACTTCATATTTCTGTAAAAAAAAAAGTGAGGTTCGCTTTGCAATTTTCGAAGTTTAATTGGAAAAATAAATTTCCCGCTATTAAAAATTGTTCAAAGCCTTCCTTAATGGTGGCAAAAGTTTGCAGAAGGTAATTGCCGAAAGTCTAATCTCATAGGCTCCATAGTGTAAACTAGTGTATTTGTCACACAGAATCATGTCGCTATCACATGTGATTTGGGAAAAGCACGGCACGTACGCCTTTTTGTGACAAGTAACGCAACCACATAAGTATCACAAAAAGGTGTACGCCTTGCACTTTTAACGAATCATTGGAGAGCATGATGTCGTTCGGGATGATGGTTGGTTTGACAAAAGGAGTGTGTTATGAGGTGAAGTTGTGGTTTAGGAGTGTACGCTTCCGTGTCTCAATGCTCAGTGGTCCTATACTGATGCGGACGGTTATGTTCATGGAAATGTTTCCTCAACGTGATATTCTCGTCGGCTACTTGCACGCTAATGGCGAGACGAAACTATTAGGTTTCATCTCCAAGGCTCATGATTTGAAAAGCGCCACGAGCATTCAGGTAATGCACTACGACTATTCAGTATAATTCACGACGCTAAGGCCTACGGCGACATATTTCGAACGCAAATGGACGCTCGTAATGCAGCTCGAAGAGCCCGAGATAACGACCCTCTCGTGGGATCTACGCAATCGATTTTCATTAGCTGATGGAACCTCCATTTGTGTTTCAATGTTGCAGCGTTTCGCGGAGACATGTCACTGCCCCCTATCCTGAGCGATTAACCGTGGGGAACCTAAAAATCGTCGGCAGCTGTTAATTGCGCAGCAGGTGATATTCCTATAGACTTCACGAACGTCAAGCGCGGCGCCTGTATTTTTAGCGCCGTTTTTGTCGATACCAGTCGTCGGTATGTTTCGATGTAGTATTAATACGAGAGAGAATGGCCGTAGTCGTTTATTGGCAGGGACGTTCTCGCTCTCGCGTCGTCGCTCCTATATGTGACAATATCTGCGAATATATAAAGATGCGAGCTTCAGAATACATGCTGAATGTATTGCATTTACAAAGAATGAGAAAATAAGGCTACACACTCGCCTTATCATTGTATTCGTAGACGTCAACGCCTGGAAAAGCCAGCGCAAGAAAATCGTATCATATTATAAGCGGCGAGCTGAGCCTAGAATCGCATAAGACTTTTTTTAAAGCGAAGTTTCTTTCCACTTCTATGCGTGCTATGCGGTGTAGTTCTCCTTCCAACAGTTTCATCTTGGAAGTAGAGGTAGAGGAAGCAATGTACACGCGCTCAGAACAGAATAACATGATTTTCTTTCTTATTATTATTATTATGAGTTTCCTTCTTATTATGAGTCGTTCCTCATTTATTGAGAATGGGAGTCGTACGCCTTTTTATGACAATTTCGATATACACCGTTTTCCAGCCAGCCTCACACCCAGCACTTTTGCACCTAGCACAAGCCGGAGAGGAGGAAAGCGATACCAGGGTGGAAGCACACGACCTGTGTGCCTTCCTTCTCTGTAGCTTGTGCGGTCAACAATTTTCAACGTGCGCTAGACCGCGCTGCGCTTTCAATATGGCGGCGTCCACGAGAAAAAGGTGTTATACACCGTTTCATAGTGGACGTCGCCGTGTGCTTACATTTACTGTAACTACATTTGAAATCGCGTACTTTGTACTGTACTTAAAGTACAGTACAGTACTTTCCCATCAAGTACGCAAGTACACCAACTTGGATAAAAATCACCAAAAAAGTACCAAAAACCTTGTTTGTGCTTTTAAAGAGCATATTTGAAGGACAAAATCCATTGTTGAGAGGCTTGAAGTGTTGACAAAGATCTAGTGCTTCTATGTTTATGTTAAATAAATGGAATAACACGCACACATTATGACGCTGCAAGCGACAGCACGATGGCTTGGTCTTGTAATTTCAGTTCTCCCTTCATTTCCTTCATTTTGTTTCCTTCATTGGCAATTGATAATCATTCTATATTACAATGTGCGATTGGATTACATGATGAAGTAAAGTAACAGTCTGAAAGACACACATGCTTTCATTTTTCATTTTTACATTTTACGCTTCTTAATTGGTCACATGGATTACAGTGCTGCAGATCACTGTCATATAAAAAATGAAGGTTTACATTGTGCTTCATTCTTTTTTTTTTTCATATTCTTTTTGAAACACGTTGTATTTCAGAAAGCAGCAAGGAATGCTCAAGAATCTGTAATATCTGTAGGCTTGTGCTCCTTTTCCCCTCGACTTTCCTTGCACGTTATACCCGAAGATTAGTACCGGAACACCCCACTGTATGCGCGTGATCCTGGATCAGACTCCGTGTATAATACTATATTTTGCACAATCACAGCACAGCTGATTTCCTCTGTACACGTAACTGCAAATTATGTTACTATCTGGTTCAGTTCATATTCACGGATGAGCATTCTTGAAGGGCTTATAGCTTCATGGCACTGCAAGGATTGATGACTACAGTTTTGCTAAAAAAGCAAGACACAGCTACCAAGCAGTGAAATGCAAAGTGATACAAATTAAATTGCCAGTGTACTTGATGGGTACTTAAAGTACTTTGCCTAGTATACTTCGTACTTTACTTGAAGTACATTCGCAATAGGGTACTTTGTACTGTACTTGAATTACTAATGATGCCAGGTACTTGGTACTGTACTTTAAGTACAATTTTGAGGTACTTTGCCCATCACTGCTCAAAAAAGAACCACATAAGGCCAACCAGTGCACGGAATGACACCGTTATGACTCCTGATTATTAGTGAGTTTTAGTGCATCGTACGCTCTAGCCTTTCCGTACGTAAGAGATAGCGTTGATGGTTCTGCGCACGCGCATTACATAAAGAGAGCTTTGCGCATTGCGGAGAACCACCACGTCGCCCCTTACGTACGCAAAGGCGATACCGTACCGATATACTAAAACTCTTTCTTTTGGAAAGCACGGAGCGTACGACTTTTTGTGGTAATTCACGTAACTGCGTAAGTGTCACGAAAAGGCGTACGCCTCCCGTTTTCAACAAATCATGGGAGTGAACGATGCCATCCGTGATTATGACTGGCTAAAGAGAGCGATACGCGTTGGCTAGGAGTGTACAGTTTCGCGCAGAGCCTGAGGTGAAGCGCTGTTTTTAGTGTGCCAGTCTTTTTTTTTTTTTTTTAATGTAGTTGTTTTGTTTAATACCACAGATGCTGTGAACACTCTTTTTTGTCGCGTGGACGATTTTAAATTGTCCGTTTTCCAACACGTTCGCGAGCTCTAGAGTGAGCGATTGGCGGCATTTGCATATAAGCGCGAAGATAGACTCGCTCTTACATCGAAGCAGGGCTGGCTCCGGCTCACACATCATGAGATTCCGTACTATTTCGAAATCAGTGCCACTTTATTTGCGAGCACAATTTTTCGCGACTGCATCGTCATCGCGAAATCCGCGAAAATTAATGCATCCCGAATATAAATACGTTTACAGTACTCGCTCACAGACACACAGGTACTCGAAAATATTTCAGCACCATTGAAGCCTACATTGCCATTTAAGAATACTAAATTTTCTTCTCTCTATTTATCGTGTAAATGTTTTTCACAGATCTGGTATTCCTGATGACTGATTCCGTTCGGAGGCATTGTCCACCCTGTATAGAATAAGCGGATGACATTCGCTTGTAACACAATAATATGTATCGCCAAAGACGTCACCACTCTTATCACACATATTCAGCATCAAGACCAACACCCTAGCGTGTTGTTCCCCTATACTCATTGCAGCTTACTTCGTATTTCTATTCAAGAGCTGTTATATCTCAGGCGTGCAGCGGAGACGCGTCCTGCTCCTTAGACAAACTGAGATGCAGCTCGCTCCTTTCTTTTTATAAAGCAGATACGCCTTGACGAAATACATGGTTGCGTTCATTTATTGGACTCGAGCAACTCGACAGCCAAGAGAGTCGCCTCTTGATGGGTGAAAATCCCTGATGCGGCTCTCGTGACGTCAACGTCCTGGCAGTGACTGCCGTTCTAAAATTCGATTATTCAACACTAGAGGTGCGGTGCGAGTCGCTGGACTCCGACGCAAGGTTCGCGCGAGTTGAATAAATGAACACAACCTGACAAAGGTGAAGTAACTGGCGTCCAGCCCGGGAAACTTTTCTTCGGACATGTCTATCAACGATATGCATGAAATGCTGCAACACATATTGCACATATTTGTCATAAACATTGCTTGTTTCGCTCCATCCAATCTTATTTTGAGCATTCAGTCACTTTCTAAAACAAGCAACACCCCGACCCCGTCTCCCTTATTCCTCTACGTTCTTCGTGTCCCGAGGGTGGTGAAAAGGACAGCGCAGTTCTTCAAAATCCGTCACGCGCCGTTATGTGAAGCCGAGCGAATTCTCCTTGGATGAATGCTTTACGATTTCACAAACTACAAGTGACAAAAGCCCTTCAACGCAGATGAAGGATGCCCGAACAGTAATGCGGCCGAAATCCTGCATTCTGTTTACTCAACGACTGCACGGTCCCCATTTCTTTTCTTTTTTTCTCTCGGTGTTTAATTTCGAGGGCCTAAGGGAGCCTATCTAAATGCATGAGGAGAAAAAGTTGTCTGCGAGCGAAAGCAATGTACTTTTTCCTGTTGTTTTTAATGTTCTTTGTTTTCGAATTCGTAGAGGATTACGTAGACAGATCCGAATTCAATGTCGTTCCTGCAAATTGAAAGGAAAGCGCCTGAGACGCATTGTTGAGCCCCGCGCATGGCCTCATCCAGAAAGACAGATCCTGATGGAGTGTATAGACAGGCACTATATGTGCACACAAAAGCGGACTTAATGTATTGATTTTAACTTTATTCAAAGAGCAAGTGACAGAAAACATTTTGAACACAAAATGACAAGATTAAGAACCTAGAACTCAATCCTTTCCAGATATGGATGTGAGATACCACATGCATCAACAACTTTATTTTGATTATGATTGGACTGTTTCATCGCTCGGTGTAAATTCCGTGAAAATATAATGATGGACTCCACAGTGAGGACCGAACTTCTACATTGTCCAGAAAAGTTAGTAGTCCTAAAGGACTACGTAAGTTTAGTAGGAAAACAAAAATAGAAAAAAGAACTTTGAGGAGCAGGGCGTTGGTTTTCTGGGGACTTCACCACGGAATGTGAGATACCGCATCGTTCATGTTGATGTTGTCGAAAAAACAATAGGGAGGGATTGAATTCGTCACACGACAAATTCTCCCATAAACAGACCCCTCCCCCCCCCCCTCAAAGAAAAAAAAAAAAAGAATCGCATCGTGAAGATATGCATGTGCATAGCAAAGGACGACAGGTCTGCATTGACGAAAGAATATAACGAACAGCTAGGGGAAAAAATGTCGTGACTATGAAAACTGCTGTTTCATGTTATTTCTTCGAAGATCACATAGTGACCTCTCTACTTCAGTTTGACTGAAGTTGTTTTTTGAGTAACTCCGCAGTTTGTAACGGTTATTCAATACGAAGACAAATATGGAGATGTTTGTCCAATACTTTAACTTTATATACTAAGCGTATACACCTGCTCTCGCGAAGGGTAATTAGTGAATTGATGTCAGGCAAGTCACGAGCAAGACTGACTGACGGGCGAGGTGAAACACGCAACATAGAGCGTAATGTTTCTGCAAAATATGTAGATCAACAGTAACAGATAACCGATGACTATTGTAAATGGCGTGCTTCGTCGCCCAGGAGCAGTACCCTACCTTATATTTATACCCTAGTCAGACGGCAAACTTAACGCCGTAAACGGAACCACCGTAAAAGTTCATTTTGCCGTCTGACTAGGGTATTAGATGATTTAAATGTACCCTGTATGTGATTCGCCCTTTCAACCAATCACGATCGCAATCCACGCAGCGGCGGGTCACTCGCATGGCACAGAGCGCCTCAAATGACTCCAATTTATGTCATAGCATATGAGCGATTATTTCAGATGCATTATTTAAAATATAAAAACGGCGTATATACTCTCTACTGGGTGCTGAACACCACGCGTTCCGCCATACTTCCCACGTATAGCAAGTCTGCAGCCAGATTACTAGGTCCTGTTTTGTGCGGCTTCGGGGAATGTTTCTGATAAACAGTAATTTGCAACAAGAGGGTGTCGACTACACAGAACACTGTAGCTACACTGACACACATCTCACGCCAGAAGTAACCGTGCCGATGTACTTGAAGCAGCCCGAGAATGAAAACGCTAACGACACCGCTGTCTCTTTGTGTCTTCGTTCTCGGGCTGCTTCAAGTACATCATGCTATACCATCTACCCCGTTTTTGCACATTGGTAACTGTACTAATGTGAGAGCGTACAAGAAATTATGCTGTTCGGAGTGTCTGTTACACAGTTATGCACGACGAAACGGTCCGTCCTAACGTGCGCATATCAAATGAGGTAATTCTCGCACGAAAGTCGTCGTTGAAATGAAAAGAGAGAACACTCCGACAGGGCCATCATAGAAAATGCATGGGGAGGGGAAGATTCGAGCACTTTGTGAAACGGGAAACTCTGAAAAGAGAATGCTGGACACGCTATCTGGGTTGAACCTGATTTATTTTGCGCCGATGAGGCATGCAGTTTCATCGTTTTGTTCGTCATCGCTCAAATGTTCTAAGGCAGTGTTTCTCACCCGGGGTTCCGCGAAGAGGATACTGTTCAGCACCTGCGAGTGTAACTTGACCGTCTTCCAAGGCTCGCTCTCGAACAGCATTGTTATCGGACTGAGCTCGCCATTTGATCGTTGGCATTGGGATTGACATCGAGATCGCAGGACCAGGTTGCCGCGGCTCACGGTCATTGCAAATAGTACAGCCAGGAGCTATCGTCTTCATCGGTTGGCTCAACACGACAATTTCTCCGCACCACGCTTTTGCTTTTTCCTTGTGTTTCGAAGCATTACAAGCACATGGAAAGTCGTAGCTAATTGGGAGAAACTTCGAAGCTACTCTCCTGCCTATATGGAGTTGGGATTTACAAGTATCAGTGGCAACCCACAATGCGCTAGCTGCAAGGAAGTACTGTGAAACAGTTAAATGAATCCAGCAAACCTCAAGCGACATTTTGCGACGGAACAATAAACAATTAAGTGAATTATAATTAAACAATTAAATAATCGGTTATACGTAATAAAAATTTGCTACTTGTACGACATCTAGTTCGCGTCACCCACTTCTACACAGTCGCCCCAGTGTCGTAGGTTCATTGCGGTCGTGCCGGCATGATGACGGGTTCCCTCGAATAACAAAGGTTGAGAACTACTGTTCTAAGGTATGAAAGAAAGCCGTAGGGGAGCTGGTTGCTTTTTAAACAAAGAAAAATATAGAGAAGTTGGCCCAACTCTACATTGAGCCGGCTACTCTAGCACACTGTAAGGCGGCTGAGCCGTCACAAAGTACTTGGTGTCTGGAGGAGCCTTCACGTGCCTTCTTTAAACAGAATAACAGCACTGCTAATTGGTATGTACATTACTGATATAATACAGTTTCGCCTTCAACTTAACTGCATTGCGTGGGACATCTCAATTCCTGAACAACTTCACTGGTTTGCACTTTATTTTCGTCACCTAACCCCTCACATGTAATGGGTAGGATACCCCAGCCCCAGCTACGAAATCGACAATTTCAGCGTCATGTATTTGTTGTCTGTTGTTGCTGTTGGTAACTCAACTGCATTGAACTGGTAATTAATAACGCTGTTCTGCGATCCGCATGTGTGAACACAATGCCGCCGAGTCAACGGCACAGAGTGGCAATATTTGTATTGTCGAATTTCTTGACTCAGAACATGCTTCCTAACGCGTTTTCCGATGCGTGCATAGATCCAATTGAGCTCGGGAGGGATTAGTTACTGTGGCCATCCTCCAGCACCAATTTCTTCAGTGCAGATTAGAGGCCCCGCGACAGGCTCTGCGGTCATTTTACGTGGCGGATCTGGGCACACATGTGGCAGATTAGGAAATTAGATTTCAGCAGCGCCGCCGCGTCAAGCTTCTCGTCTCGTTGCACTATTATCCTTGCGTGCGTCACTTAGGCTTAATGAGACTGCATTCACACGTTCGTGGTGTACTAGATATCCAACCGGGGATGCCGGAAAATGTAGATGATGCGCGCACGCTCTTAGTTCAGCAGCCCTTAACACGACTAGTAACAGCTATAATGTGTATTGGAGGAGGGTCCTTCTCAATCATGTTAGAAGTAGTAGTTCGTAATTTCAAAATCATAATGCAACGACTCACTGAAGGAAGTGTGGGTCTGTCAAAAAAGAGTAATGGTGCATACTTCCCATTTACGTTGAAGAGCTCGCATAATTACTCGTCCTGTAACTGTGATCGACAAAAGCGAAATGTTGCTGACAACTAGTAACTGCACTCTAAGAAAAAAAAAAAGGAGCAATTTTACTCCTTTTGGGGGCTAAATGCATTGCACTACTCCCTTTCGGGAGTAAATGAATGTCAGAGTGGAGACTGCATTTCACGCTCTGTTCTAAGAGTCCCAGATACATAATTCGTGTGCGTGCATGAAAATACTTTGCATCAAACCGTCAACCGTGATATAACGAGTGATATAAAATCTTGCGACATATATAGGGCACAATTTGCGAAGAAAGAAGCGGTAACCCTGTTTCTTACCCTGTGTGGGTGGAAAACTGCTAAGTTGGCTGAGTTATACAGCCTTATGCCATCAAATTGACCAAGAACACATATTTACGTAGACTGTTGCATTCGGAAGATCATTTGCGAAGTTCAGTGACTATTTGCTGTCCTGGGGAGTAATGTCGGAGTTAGGGGACTAAAATGGGGAGTAATTGGGGGGGGGCAGTCTAGGGGACTAGAAACTGCAATTACTCCCCATTTTACTCCTTTTTTTTCTCAGAGTGTGGTCCTGTAACTAGTCCTGTCGTCTCGATTCCATGTCCCTGCCTGTTCAGTCAACCGACAGAATATGCAGTCCGCAGAATTTGAGTGGCGGTGTCGCAGCCTTTCACAAAGGCAAGAATGGCATAATGTAGCCGAAAATGTACGCGGCAAAAATAATATCCCTTGCCCCATTACCCTGTTCCATCAGATCATTTATTTTTCGTATTATTCTTTTCAACCGGCCGCACGACAAAACGTCGTGTAAAACAACACAATCAATGTCAGCTATTCTGACCTGCTTTAATTCATGTTTCTTTCTCGCTTTATGCATTAGACACAGATCTGGTGCCCACGCAAGTGCTGCCCGATGCTAAATCCCCACAATTTCACGCTTGCGATGCAATATAAGGGGGTTGTTTGCTTAGTCTGAGACTAAGCAGCAGAAAAGAGAGGAACCAATCAATCACGAAGACAAGGTACACCAAGGCAACACATGCTCTGTAATAAGGTTTGCGGTGTAGGTGCCCCAGTGTAATGAATCGCATATGTGGTAGGCTCTTTTTTGCGTATACTGGGTACGCTCGACGAGTACACGCGATCAATCAAGGTAGCGCCTATTCTGCCACTCTGTAATGCATCAGCTGAATCACGTTATTTTCTTTTTTTCTTCTTTTTTCTTCTTTTTTTTTTTTTTTGGTTCATTCTCGTTGCCCCCACAGTGGTCTAACTTTCATAAAGGGATTGTGACGCTTTTATATGCGCAGTTCGTTACATCGTGCATGCATGCCAGAGTATTGACCAAAAAAGTATCATTTTTCGATACGTCGTATTTGGCGAGTTCAAACCCTTGAATAGATTTCGGCATCGAGCGTTCTTACGTCAGAGAAGCAAGAGCCTCGGGCATTCCCATTGATTGCAGTGAGCACGCGACCTCTTCTGCTGTCTCTTCACTGCCGCTACTGTCTACCGTGATGCCACAATCAGATGAGTTTCAGTATTCACGGTGCAGATTTTAGACGCGTCTACTACCACACTAGCTGGAAAACTCGCAATGGAACCATAACTTAAAAACCCGAGACTAGGGGACAAAAAACGAGAACACAGACAGGTCTTGTCGTTTTTTGTCCCCTAGTGTCGGGTTTTTAAGTTATGGATCTATACCACAAGCTCGCTTGCTACCTATCTATCCTCTCGTTATCGCAATGGAAGTTCACATGCATGCAAATATCTAGCACCACTTGAGGCGAAGTGTCACAACCCCTTTAGTGCAATAGAACAGGTCCAGGCACTCGACGATGCTTATTACTCCATTATGGAGCAGGATGCTGGATAAAGCTCGACAGGTGATTTGCACTCCCAGGCAGGGTGTCGAACCGAAACGTTTTTGGTTCCGGTTTTCGTTTCGGTTCAAAGAAAACGGTTCAGTTCCGGTTCAGCTCCGGAGTTAAAAATAAGGGTTCGAAACCGGTTCAGTTTCACATGTTCTAAAGGGAATTCACCTGATTGAAATAACCTCGTCTATTCTCTCCAAGATGTCAAAGATAGGGAGAAAAAAAGTGCGAGGTTGAAAGGTCCCACCATCTGGCTTAGAGAAAAACAACGAGCCTGGCTTCCGCTCTGGCACATTGTTGTGATATGAGGTTCGTGCACAGAAAACTACAATCTCGGTGACCTAAGTAACAGCAAGTCGTCGAATATTTCCGAGGAAAGACGGGACCTTTGATCCGAGAGAATTAATTTCACACTTTCCTGCCTAAACACCGATGGATGCCATGTATTGCGTACTTGAGCTCTTGCAGTATGTGCTCTTCAGGTCCAAGTATAGTTCAATTTTCCGCTTGAACCAAAAACCGAAAATTTTTTTTTTCGGTTTCCCTCCGGAGCATTTTTTCTTCTTTTTTTTTACGGTTCTCATTCCTTTTCGATTCGCTCAAAAACATTTTTTTTATATTTTTTTCGGGTTTCGGTTCCGGTTGGTGTTTCACTCCGGAACCCTGCTGCGAGGTATTCGTTAACCTTCTTGGTAAATGCTACAAAGAACTGGTGCAGATCGCCCAAGTAAGTAACAAGTCACGATACGGTTATTGTAACATAGTAGTAGCTGGAACAAAGCAGTTGGTCCGGTCGCCCGTTGTTAGCTTTTAGTAGTGGTGATAGTTGCGGTGTTATTCCTTGTCGGAGTTGGCCTCATGTGAGATGACCAGAAAGAGGATTTTTAGGCACTAACAGATAGCGCTCTTCGTCGCATAAATCGTTCTAGGCCAACCAAACTTCAGAGTCGTATCGTTTTATCTTCCGATTGGAAAGAAAGTTGATACGTAAAACGGTGTGCGCCCCGTTTCTCAGCTTACCGGGAGACTGAGCGATGTCATCCGCGCTGATGATTGACATGCTGCCTGCTATGCGGTCAACAGCGCCCTCTGTTAGGCCGCGTACCCACATGCGGTAGAGATGTACGCAACCGCCTGCCGCTTGCCGCGCGTTTGCATGCCGCCCCAGCTATACTGCCTCCGACTGCGACTCTCCACAGCGAGAGCTTCTGAGACCGTATTCGACAAGATGGCGAACGACAGCGAAGTCGAGCTCTTGTTTGTAGTGAACGTTTCCGTTCTTACAGCTGAGCTTTTGCGAAACCAACATCGCAGACGCAAGAAACGCAGGCTTTGGGTTCACTCGCTGTGGCGATAGCGCATTCTTTTCTTGTGAACAATGTTTAGCTTTCAACTTCCTGACACTAGTCCATATCTTACACTTTACTTACCTGTACTCCCAAATTTTACTCCAGTGTCGGCCCAAAAAGCAAGTTTATTTTAATGCAACGCTCTATATTCAGCAATGACATTTTATTTCCTTCATATTCGCCGGTTGAAAAACGTGAGCATCACTGCGACATACCTTCCAGTCAACGACGCCGTCAATGCTCTCCGTGCGGGAGGCCGGAAGAAAACAAGAACGCACGCAACTTCTGTTTACCTCATGAATGGCCGAGCATGTGCGGATGCCGCTAAAAATCGTGAACTGCGCGATCCCCAAAAAGCGGAAAGCGAAGGTGGCTTTTCCCGCCCGGCGGCAAGAGTTTACCGCGCCGCATTCGCGTTTCCGCGCAGATTCTCCGCATGTGGGTACGCGGCCTTAGTGCCTAAAAATCTGCTCTCTAGAGATGACACTAGGAAGTTTTAGGAAACCGTGAGGGCTCTCCGATTCCTTTTCAGTATCGCTCTCAGCCAATCTGCTATTGCTACGATGATAGCTGATTGGCTGATAGCGATACGGAAAAGGAATCGGATGGAGCTCACGGTTTCGTAAAACTCCCTACTGTTCTACTCTCCGTTCGATGCAGTTCTATTGCACCTGTGGAGACTACGTCATTGCAGTTATAGCGATCCCAGCCCATTGCTTGGGGCTACGTTCATGCATGGCCTTAAGTTGCTCACTTGCCGCGTTCTTCAGATGCCTGATAAGATTGTGCTTACTCCTGGAGCGACGTGCTGTGGGCACGTACTGCACGACTGTGCCATGGTGCTGCACTTTCGAGAGATCTTATATGTATATCTATATATGGTATATCTATAACGTGTGCAATGGATCATTGCTGGAAGCTTGCTCTGATGTGCGCTTTCGATCGTTAGCATGGTCCTTCATTCGGGCACCTCGAGCTTGCACAACAAGTAATCGATCGCTTTTCAGCTTCAGCACGTGCAGTGCCATCCGAAAGAGGTTCAGGAAATCAAAGATAACATTGTGAAAGTACAATAAGGTATGGGGTGTAGTCACGATTCCGCTTCTCATGTTTTACAGTCCCTGCCTTCATCCGTCGTGTTTGCTTGTCCTCAAAATAGCAAGTCACATGCGCAGATAAGAAACCTGCTAATGCTGTTGCCTAGTAACGGGGTTCTAAACACACTCACATTGATTTTCCTACGGCGAATGTGTGTCGGTGTCAAGGCCGAACTGCTGGCATCATGCTATGTATTGGGTATCTATGTCGTAATACATTTTTCAGGCCATGAGAACTTCACCCTGTATTCTGTCTGTGATGTACAAAGCACAAAAATGACCTGTCCATCGACATTCTTGTGCATCAAAAATCTGAAAGCAGGAAAATAACATATTGTTGACCAACTGGTTCGCTTTTTCCCCAGTCACATCTTCCATGAACGTAAGTCGACACACCCAGGAGTAAAAGCTTCGCAAAAAGATTCGAAAAGTGGATGAGAATATCCCGCACTCAATATTCGATGCCTCACGTTGCAGATTTAATTTGCCCTATGAAATCAAAATTCCGTTATTGTCTATGCTGCTACAAATGGAAAACAAAACTAATAATACAAAATAAAATATTTGAATAGCCATCTGAAACTAAAACGAATTACGACTGAAGAACAGAGTTTTGATTTGGTTGTCAAAAAAAAAAAGCCACAGCCATGCACCGTTCAAATAGCAAAAGACAATGCTATGCAGTTCTTCTCATAGATCGAGAAGTTACCCGTCAAAAAGAACTCGTTACGAGTTAAGTTACCGTGTGAAAAATGTAACTAAGTTGATAACGAAGTTCTTCAGCCTGAAATGTAACTCGCAGTTGCGGAGTTACTTGAAAAAAAGAACGAGTTACTTCCAAGCAGGGATGGGCATAAATACACTTTTTTGAGTATTGAAATATAAATACAAAATACTTTGTTCAATGGGGTATTTAAGTACTCTTCATAAATACTTTTCAATATAAGTATTTAAATACAAAATATAAATACAGTATTTAAATACCGTAACTACTACCATAAATACAGTAAAGAAGATGTCATCTGGAATTACAGAAACAACGATGATCATAACAACAAATTAGCAAGGAATAATATCATTTATGTGTTAGACTATCATGGGAATTTTAATATTAGAAGTTTCTCCAATACTGCATCTTTTATGCATCTTCTGTTCGGCCGTACAATCAGATTCGCAAACAACAACAGCATCTCCACAGGTGCCGATGCGCAAAGGCTTGTGCTAAATTTGATTAAGATGCTTCGTACAACAAGGTAATCAGCCGCGACCATCCGCAACAACCGCGAGAAACTCGCCGTCTAAAATGGCTTGTCGCACGCATGCTAGATCAAACACTGCGCCCCAAACTCGCCCTTCTTCCCGAAAGGTCAAATGCGCGGCAACTTTAAAGGTACTGTAAAGCAGCAGGCAAGCTGTTAATATTGGCAGCGGCATTTGAAAGCTTATGCCGAAACAAACCCACAGTGCAAATTTTATGTGCGACAAAGAATTCTAAATATTTTTTAATCACTTCCGAAATTGCGGTGAAAGGACGCGGTGCGACGCCTGGTGGGAAACAATCGCCTATTCGTCGAGCAACAGTGTTACATGTCCCCAACCCTCTATCGGCTAAGTCATAGGCTAAGTAACCGGCTTCATGAACTTTCTTTTAAAAGTCTGTTCAAAAGAGGTAGTTGCTGTCTCTCAAAATGCAAGAACATTGGTACATCGTGTAAATGAGTAACAACCTGCCAGCAGAATCACCACGAAGGCCACCCACGCAAAAATGCACCACGTCCGGCAAGCCGGTGTGGTGATGGTAGCTGTGTAGCGGTCCACAGATGTTGCTATACGCTCCATTGTTATTTGCATGTTTATGTCAGCCGCCCTACATGGCGGGAACTGCGGAGTTCGTGTCGGGTCTTAGACACAGAGTTGCCCGTAATATTGAAACTTAATTTTCTAAAAAACTATGGGGTGGATTTGAACGAAATTTGTGGCGTTTGTGTACTGAGCACCCAGGCTGTCAAATGAGCCAACAATATAAAATTATATGCCTGCTTCTTTACAGTACCTTTAAGACATGAGTCAGTATATTCCGTATTTGGAAGTATTTATAAAGTATTTACAAGAATAAATACCCAAAAATTGGTATTTAAGTATAATTATAAATACATTTTTTTAGTCTGTATTTAAATACAAAATATAAATACATATATTTATATTTTAAATAGTATTTTAATTACAATGTATTTAAATACTGCTCATCCCTGCTTCCAAGCTACTTCGGAAAAAATAGCACTACACAGGTGCTGCGCGCGTGAGCAGTTGAGTTAGACCTTGAGTTGCTTGTGGAGGAATGCAACACGCTTAGATCGTTTTCGTTTATGTCCAACAAGTCGAACGCTTTGCATTTTACTCCCGTGGGTGCACGATGGTTCAGCTTCATTTCAATGGCAGCGATTTTTACTTCCTGAATAGAATACTTTTATTGATTTAATATCACGTTTTATGACATAAAATGCTATGAAAGAACCGGAGAGAAAGCAAGAAAATATGTGGACGTGAGTGAAGAGCGAATTAAAAGTACCTTGGAACTTGGCTGAAGTTACTTTGGCAAAGTTACCCGAAAAAGAAACGAATTCATTTGAAAGTTCCCACGGCGCAAAAGTACCGAGTTAAGTTGCAAGTTACAAAAAAAAAGAAAAGGAACTTAGTTGCAGTGACGAGTTACCTCAAACTCTGGTTCTTCTATACCTGGACTTACACTTACTCGTGGTTGACTGTTTTGCTTTCTGTAGACGGTGTATGTCCTACAGAAGCAGCAAAGAAAGAGAATGCTATCACCGGCGGAGGCCGTCATTTTCCAGAGTAAATACTTACTTTCCCCGGTTTCTGAACACGGAAGCAGCATAATAGCGTGGCGGGCATTTCGTCACTCTGTTTGCGTAACAACGGGTAATCATACGCTTCCGTTGGAAGCCTTCAACCGTGTCCACGTTCCGGGAATAGGTTACGAGGTTGCAGTAGCAAGGTTGCATTACGACCTTTTGTTTATTCAGAGCACAGTCGTGACTGAGCTGTTGACGTGCAGCGTCACTTTGATAGAAGAGTCTTAAATGGAACAATGTTGCCTCTCGTGATAAACGTATGCGATAGTAGTGGGTTTTAGTGCATCGTACGCTATAGCCGTACGTAAGAGATAGCGCGTTGGTGGTTCTGCACACGCACAAAACATAAAGAGGGCTTCGCGCAGTGCGCAGAACCACGCTATCCCTTACGTACGCAAAGGCGATAGCGTATGCACTAAAACTCACAAGGATTGGCACTGGAAAGGAAAACACTGTATGGCCCGTCTTTAAGGGGAAGACATTGAGATGCTCGGGTGATACGAATGCTCACCATCCTGTATTCAATTTTCCTTTCTTATCTCAAAAGAAACAAACGTGGACGTTTTTCCATCCGTTTTTTACGGACCCAAAATATGTCACGTTCGTGCGAATGTTCCCTTAACCGTAACACGCGAACGCGTTGTCCACGGGGACGCCATCATGCAGCGCCGCGGGGCGTAGCCCGTAGTTTTCGCTGAACCGGAACTTCACCGATATAAATTTACGCGGTTTCCGGTTCGCGAAACGGTTCAGACGTAAAGTGCGCTGTGAGAGGTCTGAACTATGATTTACACAGCGTATTGAGCCGTGTTGCCAAACAAATTCGAAACCGAAACTGAACAAAACAAAAGTGCAACCCAAGTGCACGAGGTATTTCCTCCTCGCAGCTATTGCGTTCATTCAGTTGTGTTAGTCTTGAGGTCGTCCTTTTGGCAGTTGTAAGCTTCCTGGTACGTGATTTTTGTCGTCCAGCAAACCCAAGTTTCCTTTTTGGGCTATGAAAGTAACGGCCAGTCCCTGAGCAGGATACAGGCTGTATATGATGAGTGAACATAGAGAGTACAGTATGCTACTGCAACGTTGCACCTGAAACGCAGATCTGTGACACTCAGTGTGGCTGTGAAACCACTGCTGTGTCGGGAACAGCAACAAAAGTACATTTGTGTTTTTTTTTTGTTTTTTTCAGAATCGTAATGATGTGCTTGCTTTTAACCCATGGCAATCGCTCAAAATTCACTTTCCTGAACCGGTTCGAATCGATATTTTGCGCTGCTGTGGAGCTGAACCCGAACCGAACCAATATGCCTGAACCTCAACCCGAACCGAACAAAAAAAAATTAACTGTTCCGATTCCTGGTTTCAGCACGTAGGGTCTCAAGCGCAATGCTTGTTCTCACTGGCTTTCGATAAGACAACTATCCTCCGTCTTCTCTATTTTGAATGATACTATGGCAGCCGAATCATTAGCGGATGGAGGCTGAATATGCTGCAGTACCTTAGCTCTGTAATATCTCACGTACCGGAATGTAACGCACATGACGTTGCGTGCTCAACTTTATTCCGCAGTAATATCCACGGGAAGTGGGCTTTATGACTTCCATGACGCTCGTTTCGCTTCACTCGACTTTGCGTATCCATTTTGCTTGAGTACTCGTTAAGTCTTGCTTTCGAAATGGAAGTCATTGCTGCTGAAACTCATTACGTTATTTCTCTACACGTGGTGTTATGGAGGACGTTGATCCAGTTGCTCATACACAATTGCAAGCACTGGGAAGGGGGAGGGGGGTGCAAGAAATTGAGGTTGGGGATCACTACTACAGTGACGTTGTAGAAGCTCCATGTATCATTGCCGACTGTGGAAAGCTGAAATAACAAATACCCAATAACAAATACAAATAACAAGTTGGCAGCCTTGGAAAACTGGCCTTTTACTCAGGCCGCGGCAGCCCCAAGTCAGGCATGCATCCAGTGGTGCGCGCCATTGTAGAATATTTATACCTTTTATCATCAGCGTCTATATCCTGTTTAGACGTAATATATAGAACACTGAGGCTATACATTCAGCGGCAGCTGTGGGTATGATAAGGGACTTCTGTAGTAATATCTGCGTGGGCTTTCCTTTCTGCCTCACACACATGCTTCGTGAATATGAGCTTCGGCATGTGTTTGCGTGTCCAAATATTTTATTCCCCTTCTTCCCTCTTGTGGTGGTGGTTGTTATTAAAGTGCATATTCTTCTAGTTCCTTTTTTAAATGTGTCGCACACTTGACAGAGAAGGTTAAGTACCACATGATGTAACACGCAAATATGTCGAATTTTCCCCGTATTCCGAAATTCTACCATAAGGGCTTCAAAATGTACCCTCCAAAAAGTACATGTTTATATCCGTAAGGATCATGTGCCTTCAGTGCGGTATAAAATTCCTACGCCTTGAGTATGAGCATTTATACCTCAAAAAGCATGCACCCTGGGACAAGCCGTTTATACCCAAAGGGTATAAATTTTCCTACTAGCAATGCTGGCGATCAATTGTAAACGTTCTGGAGCAACGGGGCTCAACACTCGTGGCCAGAGGTGACGGAAGGTGGCGGCAAGGGGAGCGGCAGCCCCCCTCGAGGTCGAGCTCAGGGTTCCTCGCCCCTCTTTCATGCGTACCGATCAGACAAGGTGTCTTATATCCTCACAAGGCAGATTTTTAGAGGATTTGCATGTTCATTTAAATGCAATTTGATTACTGCAGCTGACATTCTTTCTAAGGAAAATCCCCTACTTCACATAAACCACTGGCACTTTTGTTACCCCTATGACACGAAACACATTCCAAACCTTAATGAATAAACCATAAACAATCATAAACAAATGAATAAACGATAATCATGTTTATTCATTAATGAGGTTGCGACATTTCGTCCCAAGTTATCTCAGATAATCGTAAAAGAAGTTTTACAGTAAATGGGGTAATAGACGCGCACATAACCGGCACCGCGAATACCGAAAGTCCTCCGGCTCTGAGCCAGGTTTGACGGGTCAAAATCCGGAAAAGTCGCCAACGTGCCATGAGAAAGTAGCCAAAAGTAGCCAATTTTCTTTGTACATAGTCAATTCTGTCGTCAGTGGTGTGCAGGCATCATATATTGAATGAAGGACTCTCTAACGAGTGCTAAAATGCCAGCACACAAACAAAATAGTCCGAAGGACATCGCGACGGCTGAGAGAAGGCCGATCGTTAGGGTACACAGGAATGAACGCACTGTGCGTATTTCGGCAAGATGTGGTGCACGATGAAAACTACCCCGATTTAGGTGCTCAGGAGTCCCAAATGTAGTGCGAAGAAGTATCCACAAAAGTAGCCGGAAAATAGCCAAGTAGCCATTGCCGAAGTTTCGGCGCCACGACAGGCAGAAAGTAGCCAAGTTGGCGCAAAGTAGCCAAATCGGGCAGCCCTGGCTCTGAAATCGCAGCACGCGTCTCCGCCAGTGAGGCAGCGCGAGAAAGGTCACGTGCTCACCACTACCAGTGGGGATGCGGACGTAGCCCTTGCGCCTCTGATGTCAGAGAGTGACGCACGCGTGTGCTCAAGAGTTTATATCTCGCCAGGTACGACACGTAGAAAAAGAATTCTTTTTTCCTCAATACTCTTGCGTACAGTGCAATGCGTGCATGATGTGATGAACCGGATCTATCAAAGTGTCACAACGTCTTTAAGCGTGCCACTCCCAGCTGTGAACGGTCCTTTCGACATTCTTGGGGCTCTTCGGTACAGCGCATAGGGATGTGTAGGCATAGAGCTTTGGCTTATTTCTTTTTGTGTATCTGAAAATAATCACATAGAAAAAGAAACAGGTAGCCTATCTAAAAACGCCAGAAAATCCCAAATAAAACTCAACTCAATCACATAGAAAAAGACAGACCGTTTCGTAATTAACCGAATGCCGTAAAGTGAAGCTGTTCCAGCATATTTCAAGTCATGCTGCATCCCTCAGTAGCATTCATTGGGACGCTCCCTAGAGCCTGGACCACGTTAACCGCCGGGATGATTAGCGAAGTTACCCCGAAGTTATTCGCGAAGTCTTGTCCCATCCTACAGTTTGCAATACAAAAGTTACCCCGTGTTCATTGGATAACTTCGCCAATCATTCTGCATGGCGGTTACCATGGTATACAGGAAGCATCCCAGCGAAAACTACTGAGGGATGCTCGCATGCTTTCTGTGGTTTGTAGTTCTCTTGGACTACCCGAATCCGAGAGCAAGAGGGAACTGTACAGGACCTCCCTCTCCCGCACCACCATCGGCTTTCCCCCTTCCTTGGTGCACCCAGCCGCCAACCCAGAGCAGGCTAACCGCACCTTCCCCCAAACATCACTCCCCTCTTGCGCAGTGTGTTATGTCACTGTACTACATCTTTTTCATTTTTTATTTTTTATTTTGCTCTGCATACACAAAGTTCGTAATGTGCCAATCCTTCGAACTTCTGCTCGCCTCCCCTGTGGTGAGGGAATTCCGCCGCCCCTGCTCGTCGAACCACAATTTCTAGATTGTTTTTCTTTTTAATCTTATCCAATGCAAGTATGTTATTTCTCATGTTTAATATCTGCGTCAGAGCTCTGCTTATAACGACAACATTAGCAATAAGCTATTGGAAGCAAAAAGTGCGCATGGAACCACAGCTTTCATAACCGCAACCCAAAACCCAAATGTGGCCGTGTAGCTCTTTTTCGCAGTTCATCTGAAGCGCATCACCTTTGCCGACGGAGGCTTATCTGGGTCGCAAAGCGGTCTGGCCAACAGATCAGCACCTATACTCCAATCATCTCCATCGTTCCAAAGCACGTGGCCCTCTGACGCGGAATTGTAGAGGAGGTGGTGTCCCTCTACATGAGTCCTGACCGGCGATGATGGAATGTCCCAGCGGGCAGATGGTCGTGGCCTCACGCTAGGACGGTGCCGGTAGAACTGCCGTGCCTGCGCCGTAGTGCGTGGCAGCAGAGGCACGTCTTCGTCATCACACACGGGCCGCCACATCACTCCCCCCCTCAGACGCGGAGCGGTGTAGAGCTGGCGATTGAGATTCCGCGTCGATACAGGAAGAGGAGGAAGACGGGCGACACGCAGTACAGGGACGGCTGGTCTTGCGTCTTGTGATGAGTGGGCAGAAGTGGCGGGCTGAACGGTGCGGACAAGAGCTGGCCGGGAGGGTTCCAGGGGCGGGCCAAAGCGGAGAGCATGCATGTAGGCCGAAGTGATAAGAGTGGGGCGACAGAACCGCGACCGGTTCGTGAGCGTTGAGCTCGTAGTGTTGTCACCACGGAGAGTGCCGGGGAGGACCATCGTGAAGCACGTGGAGACCGGGAGTAAAACTCACTGTGGCCTCCGTGCGTGACCCCGGTGGAACGTTGGTCCCGGTGCCCCTTGACCGCAATTGGATGGACTGGACTGCCACTATGTTGCACAAAAGCCAGGTGGGAAGGCGAGGCGGGCAGGGTTCCTTGACCGCTGGCGTAGCAGATGCGGGTGGCGCGGTCGACAGCGGCGTACCGCGACAGGTACAGGAACGTGATGCTCGGGAAGGTGCCGCTGGTGGTAGCCCGAGGAGTGCCATCGTGAAGCGTGTGGCGACGTGACGCAGAGTGCGAGACCATGGCGACGTGATCTGGGTAGATGGGTAAGGTGGGTAGGACCATGGTGTGGCGCGGTCGGGCGTTGCGATGAGTGGAGCCGCGGTGAATTGACGTCGTCGCCTAGCGGTTCCTCGGTAGAACGTTGCACCGTACCTTCGGAGGTGGGCTTGCAGTAATTTGGGATGGTGCTTGGCCGAATGATGCCGAACATGGTGTTCGTTGTTCGGGTCACCAAATGTAGAGGAGGTGGTGTCCCTCTACATGAGTCCTGACCGGCGATGATGGAATGTCCCAGCGGGCAGATGGTCGTGGCCTCACGCTAGGACGGTGCCGGTAGAACTGCCGTGCCAGCGCCGTAGCGCGTGGCAGCAGAGGCACGTCTTCGTCATCACACACGGGCCGCCACAGAATGAGCGCTGTGCTCCCTGGGCTCCCGGTCGCCGCGGTCTTGGTTTCGGCTCATTTGCATATACAAATTCTGCGAGGGATGTTCCAAAGCACGCCTTTCAGGACTTTTTTTAAAGATGGAACGGCTTCCAACAAGCATTGTCTCCCATTCTGCTATCTCGCTTTTGGTCGAAGTCCCCTAATTAATTAAAGTGAATTAGTGAAGTAGTTAGTTAGTTAAAGTTAATTAATTAAAGTATTTTAGGTAATTAGTCATATTGTAGTTACATAATTTCTTCGAGAGGATGTACTCCTGGCTCTGTAACTCAACTGCAAAAACGATATCTATGCTGCTCTCATATATTTTTATTAAAAATCTGTAAAGGACAAAAAAGAAAACAAAAATGCCCTGTATAATTCTGTGTGTATCAAAAGCACCCGCGGTATTCGGGAGTGCCGACATTCACCAGTAACTTCATTCATGTGCTAAGCTAAAACAAGGAAGGACAACCGAGAAACATGAATGAATGAAATGGAAACAAAACAAGAAAGGAAAAAAAAAACGAAGATACGAGGAATGGCAAAATTGAAAGCTAAGTTTCCGAGCGCAATCTTCGTTGAGCAGATCCAGCATTTTTCTGATTCCGCGCAACACAATAAGTGGTTTCGTTTTTCTTCTTTTGGGGGGGGGAGGGGGGGAGCACTTGGAAAAGTGACGGGACATCGAGATATGGAACGCATATTCCATTTTGCTCCCGGCCATTTCCCGGTGTCACCTTCCATGGGGCGTGCAGGATCTACGAGGACGCGACAACAAAACTGCGTATGGAGAACATGCTCTTTCGGAAACGACAGGAAATATTTTTGGCTAGTTTTGTTTTCTAGAACTAGGGACGGAGCATAAAGGAAACGGTGGCAAGAATTTCAGCAATGACAAAGAGGCGAGAAATTTGAGATGCTCGCAAAAACCAATATAAGCTGTTCGTCATTTTCGTATTTGTATTTGCTCGCCTGTGGACGAACTGAGAACTAAGCTGCATATGGAAGATTGTGTCCTCTATGTTTTATCGTCGATGCGCTTTGTTACATTGTTCTGAAAAGTATTTGGCTCAATATCTTCTTGATAAGCGTGCAGTAACGAAAATAATAATGTTTATTGTCACTCCTATCCTCAACACGTCACTTCAAATGAGCGATTGACGCCTATGTTAAGATTCTGGTCGAAGGCTCGATGCAAGAGGGCGCATAGCATCTGCTTAGGAAAGGCTCTTCAAGGAAAAACCCCGATGTATATTGCGCACCATCTTGCTGACGTGCACTGCCTCTTCAGGACACTTTTTACAATGTACAGGGTGTATGATATAAAAGGTCAGTCACATTTTCGTGCAAGAAGTGACACCTCCTTGATGCTATACCTCTATCACGAAAAGACTTCCTCTGCCTCAAAGTGAATAATTTATGCTAGAGGAACCTACGAAACGATTGTGGTTACCTATCACTATGTAACAATATAAATATGACCATGCAAACTTTCACCTCCATCCATCGGTATTGCGCATAGGGAACACATGAAGACGAAAGTTTCCGTGACCGTGTTTATTTTATTACGCAGTGAATGGTAACCACAAATTTTTCGTAGGTTTCTCTGGCATAAGTGATTCACTGTATGGCAGCACAAGACCGTCTCTCAAATAGATATAGTGTCACGCGCGAAAATGTCACTGACCTGTATAACGCGCGCGTTATGTAGCGGAAAATACGGTATATTACTAGAAACCGAATCCCTGTTTCCTGTCTGGATATCACGTGTCCGAAAAAGCAATTACGAAGTCAGCCCGACAGGAACAAGCAAGCAAGAGATTAAAAAGAAAGAAAGAAAGAAATCTATCGGGCGTCGCTTCTTTGATTAATTGGATACGACGGAAAGAACGATTATATTACGCGCAACACGGGAGGATATCCGCTCAAAGGACACTCTATCACGTGGCGCGAAGACGGCGCCCGACAAGTTGTTTTCCCCTCACAGCATCGGCAACATTTTGTCGGTTGCGGTCACAATATTTTTCACCTTTCTACTCAGCTATAACGAAGTACATCGCCGCGAAAGACCAAGCTAGTAGTTCTTAGTGATCTCGCGAGGAATAGAGTATATATTTATGATGGTTCCTCGAAGGGAAAATGGGAGATCCCATAAATATTGTACGCCGTGAGTCGTATCGAGTTTCCTCGAGGCGACACCACGATGAAATAGCTGCAGGCTGTTCCCCGAGAATCTTTGAAAAGAAACTAAAACGGTCAGCAGAAACGTCATTTTGTAACAAAAGGTTACGGATAACTTATCGCATGTGAAGAAGAAGAATGCAGAAAAAAAATATGGCTATATATAACTTGACCGCTTCCCTGTTTTTCTTTCTTTCGCATCATAGCTGCATTGACATGACGATTCGTTTCAGTGTATGTTGGATCTTGTTATTCGCTCCTCTCGCATTCCAGAATTGTTATTGATTATGTATCGTTACATCAGCAACGCAACGAAGAAAATCGATGCGAAAGTGCTTTGATATCGAAGCGATTTCCGAGGTTTGTTCCTCTGGGTAGGGTCGCTAACAGTTTGCGCTCTAACTCAAAAGAAATGTTCGACATGGAGTGCTTTGTGGTACACCTACTGTAAGCTTGCAGAGAAGAGCCACCGCACGGTATGGACCGGCAAAGCGTAGTTCCCGCTGGAGAAAGGAGAACGAAAGTGAAAACCTTTGTCGTGTGAGGAAGTGAAGAATACCGTGACCATTCTCGGAGTATAGGAGCTCCCGTAAGATGTTTTCAGCGTATTGCCATTGCTGTTACAGGCTACACGCCAGCACAGACGACTGACTGGTGCGCCCTGTATCAAAGACACGGCTCTAATATGTTCATTCTTAATTTTACTCGGATTCTTTGTGCCTGACCTGTGGATTTGTAGTACGTGCTTCGCTGTTATTTATATGCAGATGGAAAGTAAGCATCTGTAAAGGTAACCTGAGGCGTGCGGTTTTGGTTTCGGCTCATTTGCATAGCGAAGTAGACCTCTCCCTGTTTGTAAACAAATGACGTCATAGTGTTCGAGAGCGCCACCAATTTGGTAGAGTTGAACTACGCTCGAAGCTAGCGGCGAACAAGGTCGCGCCCGAAAGCCACGGTCTCGAGGGGATTACGATGGTCCCTGAAAGGGACGCGACCTACTTTTATTCCAATAGGAGGCAGCGAACAAGTGCCCATTCGTGGAACCCGGCCCTCTCCTTCCGTTTTGATTCGGTCACCAACGTCATGATGACGTTTCTCGGGTAGAGACCTATTCGGCGTTGGATACATCACGGCAAGCGCCCTTTTCTTGATTTTTAAAAGACAGAATAGAGATAGAATGGAAAGAGGCAAGCATTTCGTGTATTCAGTTCGTCCTACACTGTATTGAAATTGTATTGAAATTGCACTGCACAAGTGTTCTTTGACGCATTAAATATCCTGATCAGAATGGATTTCAACGAGGGTTGTCTCGCATTTCTCTATCTCGCTTTTGTCCGAAGTTCTCTATAGTTAAAGGGTCTCCCACTTTCGCGTGTTTGTCTGAAATTTCCTAATTTCCTAACTTTGCGCCTTTCCTAATTAAAGAGTTAATTAATGAGTTTTCGGTAATTTGTCATCTTGTAGTTACATACCCTCCCCGAGAGGACGTCCGCCTGGTATAACTCAACTGCAAAAACGACATCATATGCTGCTCTCATATCATTTTCATAACAAATCTATAAAGGACTAAAAAAATGTCCTGCATATTTGTGAGTAGGGAATAAGCCTCACGTATTTTTTCTCTACGGTGATCGACAATGCTGTCACATATTCCGGCAAGTACTAAGAAAATAAGAATGCATTGACGTTTCACAAAATTTTATGGTTGTTTAGCGGCTCGTCTTAAATTGACATTTTTGTCGGTCAAGGCAGCGGACGTTGCGATGTATGTCACTGGAAGAAACGTTAGCGTTGAAAACGCGTGTCAGTGCAAGTCCTATTTTCGAGGGATCGAACTGGAGAGGAGGGCTCAAAATAGAAGCCCCACCTATGTTGGGCACGTTCAGGTTTTACAGGTTTTCATCCGTAGGGAACGAAGCCCGCGCTACACCATATCGAGGCCACCATAACCCCCGTACTCTTGAAGTTGTCTTCTCCTTCATTGCACAATATCTGCAGAGAAACAACCTTTGCAGGCGACTAGTTTGGAAAGCATAAAATGTGCGCAAAGTGCGCAGAATTGGTACAGCCACTATTATTAAAGCCTATACGCGCACGAATCTGGCTGCACGTTGCGTTTCAACGTTGGGTTTGGAAATTACTCGAATCGTGCCTGCGATTTTTTTTTCTCTCTCCTTCTTCTTTTGAATACATCGCACACGTTTTTGTAATATTGCGAAGGGGATGTCACCAGTGCGTGAGCGTATTGCGTTGAGCGGCCACTTTCTCACACTGCGGAAAAATCCGCACTTGACACCGAAAACTGCGGAAAAAGCCCGTGAGCCGCCCTTACCCTCTGGCAATGTTTTGTGCGGCTCGCATCCCCGAGCACCAAAGCATGCAGTACTCGTCGGAAGTCACTTGAGTATAGCGTCGTACCCGATAACGTGGGCTGTCGTCGGGGGGTCTCATTCGATTACACCGGCCTGCGGCTAGATCGGATCTTTGCGCTTCCCTTTTCATGTGGTTGGGCCGACTCGATTTCCACAGTGGACTTGCGTTCACTGGGACCCTTTGCGACTACGGCGCGGGAGGCATCGACAGGCAAGACATCGCGCACAACTATAGGTCAAGAAATCTATAGTCCTAACGGTGAGCGAGAATTGCAGGTCCAATAGTTTAGGCGCATGAGGATGACGGAGGACAGATTTTTACCAAGTTTCCGTTTCAGGGATGCGTTTCAGGCATGCAAAACAGATTTCCATTGGACAAGACCTTTACTGGTGGGTAGACGCGGTACTTGCCCCGGGGCCCCCACCACAAAGGGGCCCCGGGAGAAGTACCGCGTCTGCCCTCCCCTAAATCCGGCACTGGGAGGCACTTTCACTATCCACTCCATTGTTTGAATGTTCCTGCAAAATGAGGAATGCTGGACAATTTCTTAGTAATCCTTGCTAGCTTGGACTATTGTAAACCACCTTCATGGAGCCAAAGCTGTTCTCCGATGTCTCGATATGCACATCCTTCACGAAGCCCTATATGCTCATGAATATGTGAAGCAACACCACGATCCGAATATTTATGATGTGCCATAGTATCGTGAACCGCTTTACCAGTACCAGCTTCTCATTATCATTGCTTGTCCTTGCGCACGAGTAGAGGTGGTATACAGTGGTGTGGCATCATTTTTGTAGCATCCGATGTTGCTTCACCAATGCTGCATGTATCCTTTTCCTTATGCCTCAGCAAAGGGAGGCAGAGATTATAAATTAAAAGAAAATGATAGAAAGCAAGCGCTGGTGGCAGATATACGTAACAAAAACCCGAGACTAGAGGAAAATGATTAACAAGGGACGCACACAACACAAGTCTTGTGTTGTGTGCGTCCTTTTTTATTTAGTTTCCCCTAGTCCAGGTTTTCGTTATGATTATAATTATACCTGTAAGGGCTAACATTGCTAAAAAATGTGCAAGAAAATCTACACATTTAAGCTACAAATGTGATCAACAGCAAAACTTGTGTGATTATTACCTCTTTGAACGTGCCGCACATCAAAGCGATGATTCACAGATGGATGAGTCTTTTTCATGAAGGACTTCACCTAACTGTGCCTGTCGGTGATGAGCATGCTGACTGTCATCCGTTGCTGGTCAAGGTACTCGAGCACCCTTTGAAGGCCTGCCGGTTGCTCGAGTCAACTTCAGTGGACTAGAAGAAGAAAATTGAATTTGTGGCACGTGATAACCTTACACTACAACATGAACACACAGCCCTCACAGACACAGCCCGGCTTTTAAAGAGGAACAATAATGCTGCCATGTAAGTGGGATATGGGGCAGTTCCATGGTTGGGGAAAGGCTGGGCGTGATCACACAGAAAACAACAAAGGCACAGAATGTCTCAAAACAGGAACCCTGAGTTTTTTGCTGATGACTGTTTCGTCTTCTCTGTGCCCAAGCTCGGGCTTCTTCGAACTCATGTAATTTCTCAACCAACTTCTCTGAGAAACTGCGTAGTTTTACGTACAGCCGCGGACGATATAAGGCTCTTCAGCCCCACATTTGTCGTTCACATGTTCATATTGTGTGCAAGTTCGTGCGGACACCCACCTGCAACTTTGGTCTGCTTTGGTCCTCTTTGTCCACTTTGTCGTCGTCAAACAACGCAGGTGCCGCATCCCTTGTCAGCGACTTTTCGAGTCCTAATCGGCCGTCAGGTGAACGACCTCGAAACATTCTGACGCAAAATGCGTGGAGCACACACGATTGTCGCTTTGATAAGTTCACAGCAGCACTCAACCACTGATTTCGTACCACCCAGTCACGCACGAAATCAATGGGGAACTTGGTACGAAACATCTTTGCTGTTAGCGTGCCTTCTCGTACGGTGAGGAGCACGGCATTCACGCAATTCTCTCACACCGAATCTCTCACAAGGTGACACCATAGACGAAGTTTTGTGTACTGACTAGCCGAAGGAAAACGATGATGATCAAATTAAGACTAATGGAACAGTGCTCGTACGTAGGGGCGACTCTCGACTTCGTGAGTTTCTTCGTGGATACAGGGTATTCGGCAAAACTATTTTGGAGGTACATCCAGTAGAGACAAACCTTTGTGCCTGCTTGTTTTTGTTGTGATCTGTGACAATGAATTTTCCCCGGAGCTGACCTTTAATATAGACCGACTTTACTGAAGTGCACCGCCGTGGTTTTACAGTCTCCATTTTATTTTTTCATGCACCCACCCAACCGAACCGTGCTAGCGATTTGGGAGAGGGTAGATGCTTCTCAACGACATTTCTGGAACGCTGGACATTGTTGTCACCAACGTTTCTTTGTTAGAAACAACGAGAATATCTCCTATCTCTTCTCGTTTCGTGCATAACCACCACCACCAGAGCCTCACGCAAGAAATAATTGCTCCACTTCGTGTGTGTCGTGATATTTCGCGGTTATAGGAAAGGCAGAGCCCTCAATTTGCGTCTATGTCGCCCTATGTCTCCTCCCTCCACAATGGCGAGCGAAATTTCTATCTTTCCCGGACAACTCTCTAACTTATTCCCTCCGCATGAGAGTACGTGTGAGATGAGAAGAATCTTTCTTTGCTTTCACTCCGCGAAAAGTTCGAAGAAATAGCCGAAGCGTAAAGTGATTGGCATATTAAGCCCGTCGGGGGCGTTTCCGTTCATGCACCCCCTCACTTTGAGCCTCCTTGGGGCTTCGAAAGCGACTGCTGGGAAAGGAAAGCCTCGAGAAGGCGTTGGGGAGTTATGGCGACGAGGTTAGCTAAGCGCTTTCCATTGTTACAAGGCGCAGCAGAAAAGGCTTCGTTTTTATACTCTCCTCCTTAAAAGTGCTCTCCTGTTCGGTGATCTCGTTTAAGCCGGCAGATTAGCCTGCGCCTTGGATGAAAGGCGTAAACGAGGACAATGGAATCAGATGATAAGGGCCATTGTTAGTTTTTTTTATTAGGATTACGTGTTCTTCAATATGGCTGTGCAAAAAAAACAGTGTGTGTCCCTTCTGATATTAATTTCCTTTGTTCTTCGAGGCGACTGCCTCGGAGATGTGAACAGAGCCCCTACTGTTGAGAGGGTCTGTGTACGACCTTGTACGGAATAATGCGCATTATCTGGCACCTACTACATCAGCCGAATCCAGCCGAGTATCCAGTCCAGATACTCGTCGAGACTAACAACTCCACATTTTTCTGTTTCATCAAATCTAATTTAGTGTTATCGGGATACTTTGATCTTAAACGGCGTTGCAGTGTTGGAACGCTGTAGGACCACTTCCTTCCTTTCAACCGGGTCATTCTGTCTTCAATTAGCGCCTTCCTACCAGGCACTGCAGAATCGCTTGTGGCTCGAGGGTCCAACGAGCGCAAGGGTCCAACGAGAAGGAGGATCCAATCGGGTCATGTGACACCGTGAACAAGTATCCAACGTGAAGATGGGTCCAAGCAGAGACGGAAGATCCAACGGGAACAAGGATCCAACGGGAGGAAGGGTACAATGCGAGACGAAGGACCCAATGATAGATAACAACAATAATAAATGGTAGAGTAGAGAGCCCCGACATAACGTAACAAAATTTACTTAGAGGTTTCGTCCCTCATGAGATAGACATCGTTAGTGCCAGGCCATGCGAAAGCCTATACCTTTTGGAGTTCAATAGTTCTTCACAATGTCGGTCCCTCTGGCCTTTGGAATATTTTTGCAGTAATAAGTGGGTCGGCCCTGCCTCATATACAGGGTCCAGTGGCCTCTAACTGTTGCAGAAACAACTTGCAAAGCGTCCTGCTGTATTGTTAACATACACACGTACACGAACACAAAGACTACTTTCGAAATCCGGGTCGGTGTCCTCCTTTTCATCCCAGTGTTCCTCCCGAATGTCTGACATGTAAGAATGTCTGTGTGACCTATGCGGGTCACACGTGTTGACTTCATTGTTTGAAGACGATTCATCGGCTACACTCCTTACGACCACTGCCCTTCTGCTTAGTTTGGTTGTGGTGGTCGGCTTGTGCGTATCTGCAGTTTCTCTATGGATTCCAAAAGGGGTGTCCCGACGTATTTGCCCTCCCACAATAGGACCCACGATATCATTCAGTACCAAGGTAGCAGATGGACGAATTCTGTACTGGAGTTTTCGTTCAAATAAAAGCATCCGAGAGACCCTTCAATCAGCTACTATCGGTGCATAGCATGAGAAAGAGCCTCAGTTTTGGGGGGGGGGGGGGGGGGGGGCTTTGTTGTGCACAAGGAACATAATGCGCAAAACCTATGACGTGATGAAGCAGTTAAAAGTAGTTGCATTAAAACGTATATAAACATTATCGTGGCCATGAGGCTGGCTGGCATCAATGACTGTGCAATGGCATTCCTTGCACTGACAGTAATTTAATGACATTCAGCCAGGCATGAATCACACACACGAATGCTACCGTTCGTTTTGATTTTGCTTTCCGTTCGCAGTGATGTGCATACCACGGATGCATAGTATAGTCCCCACCCGCACGCGCGCAATGTTTTTCGGCCATCTGTTTATTGCGGTATTAATCTTTCCCGCAAAGTATTGGGGAACGCGTGAATGAGTTTCCAAACAGCTAAAGGATTCAAACATGCTGAAACGTCCATCGTGTTGGAGTATACAACGAGCAGGAGGGTCCAAACGTACTGGAAGATCCAACGTGTTAAAGTATACAACGAGCGGAAGGATCCAACGTTGGATCCTCCTGCTCGTTGGACCTTCCAGCACGTTGCACCCTTTCAGATATAATCCTACAGTATACACCCATTTCGATGTTGCTGTGCTGAAGACTGGGGGTGGTTGGTTAGAACCCTACCACCGGCTGTGCTGTCTAAGGTTTTCCCTCGGCTTTCCGAACACTTTCGAGGCGAATGTCGGCACAGTTCCCCCTGAAGTCGGCCCACGACGCACACTAACCCCCCTCCCCACACTCCATCTGTCTGTCTGTCTGTCTGTTCTTACTCCATCTGTTCCCATCTGTACGCCGCTCATAGCACCAGTTGCTTCGCGGCAAAAAAAAATCGATGTTGTCTATGCTTATCGATGTGTATGTCTAAAACAACTAATTGCACAACATAATAAATCACTGACTAGATAAAAAAGACTACTCAAGTTCCAACGGGGTATGTTAGGTTATGCAGCCGTAAGTATTATATAACGTGCGGCTTATCACAGAATATCGCATAGTCCAGATCGCATCTCTTCCAGTGTCGAAGAGCTGATGTTGTCCCTTCATCTACGATTGCATCAGTGCCTTCGAAGCGCATTGAAGGCGGCTGGTTCACTCAATGTCTTTGGATGTAGTGAGGGTCACGAAAATAGAACACGGCTACGGGGCACTCATATCGCAACACTGCAGCACTCAGACAGGACAATTGAGTCAGGACGAACAGACAAATACTTGCGCGAACTCTCGACTGACGGGATGTTATTCGCTACACGCATATTTATACACATGCAATCCAGAATAAAATCCTGTCAGTTGAGAGTCTGAAGAAGTGTTTGTCTGTTCGCCCTAATCCAATTGTCCGGTCTGAGTGCTGCAGTATTGCGATATGAACCTTCATCAACACCCCCACTTCCTCCCATTGATCTACCGGGCACTCACCAGACAGATCATCATCTTTTTTTTCTCACCGACAATATTTGATAGCACTTCTGCAAGGGATTCCCGTCTTTTCTGCTGAGAGCGTCAGGTCATGAAGCCCGAAAGGTGAGAGATATATACCGATAAGACGCCCATGTTGAACCAGTAAATGGAATTCTCAAAAATAAGAAGAAACCAAAAGTGTGCCGTCAAATTGGGTCTCTATGCCAGAATTGGGGAAATTACTTTTGTTTTTTCATCCATCACCGTTACTCATTACAGTTTTGTAAAATAGGGTGTTACATTTACTCACAACTTTTCATGCATTACAAATGTCATTACTTTCATCAAGCGATGGCATTACTTTTGGCATCACATTTTTCCAAAGGCTCTAGCACAGCCTTATGTGGTGTTTAAAGCGCGTACCGTAAGGAGACATGATTAATATTTCACTTCGTCGTTAGTCATTGCAGATCCCGGATTTTTCCGAGGAGGGGATCGAGACATGGAGAGTATGCAAGATACGTGATATAGGGTTAATCAAACACTATCTGAAGACAGGAATTGAGGAGGAGGTCAGGACATCGAGACCCCCCCCCCCCCCCTAGATCCACCCCTGCCGGTGATAGTAGTTTCTGCAAAAGCCTGCACCTTAACTCTGTACTCCTTCTTGGTGACCTGAATCGATATTGGTGACCTGTTTGGATCGTCCGCAAAGAATTCGTGAAGGAACACATTTTTTTTTTCTTTATTTTGTTCATTACGCATCTTCGGGGACGCGTCTTTCCTTCACCCCTAATGTGCGAGGGTGAAAGAACACACTATCAGCCTCTTGCGTCCTGGAAAAATATTAAAAGAAAACAGAAAATGCAACCCAAGATAAGGGCAGTTCGGATAGCGTCACCCGATTCTTTTTTTTTTTTTTTTTTTTTTTTTGTTCCCGCAAGTTCGAGCTCATCTTCGACGCATGGGGCTGCACCGTGCTCCTTCACCCTCTCACACTGGGGGTGCAGGAAAGACACGCGTCTCCGAAGATGCGCAATGAACAAAATAAAGAAAAAAATGGTGTTCTTGCACGAATTTTTGGCGGGCGATCTATCGAACGGATTTTTGTTCTGAAAACGGTAACGGTATCAGGTGTCCGAAGGGACCAGATGTTCTCATTGGGACGACCTTGTAGCTTTTATAATTTAGCGATTTTTAGGTAATTAGTCATTCGACGGTTGAGCAGCAGATGACCAAGAACGTCCGCCGGCCCAGAAGTGATAGAAGCGAAAACAGGTTGTCTATAGCCTTTATAGTTTTTTTATGAAAAATCATCTTTTATGACTTCTTTGAGGCGACAGGCCTAAAGGACTCACTATGACCCCAGCAGCGCCCTCGCACACTCCCACCACCACGATCACGTCCAGCATCGTCATCGCCACTTCGATCATTCCCGTCATCTCTCATCGTCATCACTGATCATTGTCACCACTCATATTAGACCCCTAGCTATGGGGTAGCGTTCCACTCCTAGAGTGGAAAATCTCCCCACTTCATCATCACAATATATATGTTGTTGTTGTTGTTATGAAAAATCTGTATCGAAAGAAAAAGACACCCTGTATTGCAGGAAGCTTTCTTTCCTTTGCTAAACAAGTCTGCACGGTAGCACGTCTTCAACAGTTTATGAATTCATCGCAGGAGCACACCATTTTTTATGTATACAGCCCGTCTTTGCCGAAATGATGGCATGATGGCAAAAAGAGATTTTTCAGAAGGTTTTAGAAAAACGCATATTCCGTATTGCTTCGAATATTGTTTGGTGCCAGAGTGCCATTGTTGCCTCAATTTGCTGGTGAACATATACCTCTCAAATAGTGGTAGAATTTTTAAACGTGTCATCTCGATGCCCGTTCATGTTCGACGAATAGAGATTTTCACTTTTTTTCCCTTCAATTTAAGCTATGGTGAGTTCGGTTTAGTTGTCATTGATTGTTACCCAGTTTTCATATTTAGAGAACAAAACCAGAGCCCGTCAACCGTACGTCCTGGAAATAATTTTTCGTCTTTTGCCCCGTTATTCGTCTAAGCGGCATCTACACGAAATAGAGTCACGAAAGAAGCACCAGAGCATTTCGTTTAACGGCAGTCGTTCATCCTCCTAGTCACGACAGAGTGCGGGCTGCAGGAGCTGACATGTCAGCCCTGCCCCACCGTCTTTAATGTTTCGTATCACGCCAGGATATATTAAGGAAACATTTCTCTCTTCCCGTACCAGGTCACGCGAGGAAAGGTTATAAAGTTACTCCAACGTGGTACATCTGTGTACACATTTCTCGCTCCGACAGGAGTGGCCACAGTCCACGAGCATCGTCTTTTGGCCCTCGAGACCACTATGAAGCCTTGCAAGTAGTAGATACTCGCGAGCAAGAAGTATTCGTGACGAATAATAAAGTTAGGTTTCTGTCTCCTGATGGCCGTGCGGACCTTACTATCCAGCGGAAATGCTTTTTGAAAACTGAACTACAGATACAACTTGAAAGGAGCTTCGTGATCTGTATAATTGTCGTTCAAATTTTGTGTTAGCTTCGTGATCTATATAATTTTCGTTCAGATTTATTGTTACATTCGTCTCCTTTTTTTTTTCCCCCTGAAGAGGGTATTGTTTTCGTGATTCCCATTCAGCGGTCCGGTCCCGTAGTCAGGTACCGTACAGTCGCATGAATTGTGTTCGAGCTAGCTTGAGGAAGACAAGCACATTCTTTGGAATGAAGGTCGAACATGCCACACTATGAAAGATGAAAGTCGCTGAAAAGGTTAGCCAGCTGTAGGACTTGAACCCACATCTTCTGGATTGCCGGTCCAGGGCTCTAACCGGCTTACATTGAACAACCTTGATTACAACCTTGAACATGATTGAGGCTTTGTATGTATCTGTCCCTTCTATGTTGTTCCAGCCTCAGAACATCAGTTCTTTCATGCGACACTATGTTGTGTAACAAAAGGACATTCTGCTCTATGCGACGCTCTAACGACGAATCTGGCTACATTTAGAAACTAAAGTGCAAACGTACATTCGGACATTTTTATTGAACCAGTCCACGTGCACTTACAGCTCAAGGTAACGCTATGTATGAAGTATAGTGTCTAGTAAGTGTACTACGAAACATCATCTGATGCCGCATTTCATTCGACGGTCTATACTCGACGTGCATATTTAGGCCATTTGGACAATTACCGTTTCTGTTGAGCACTGCTGTCGTTCCGTGAGGCAGCCGCTCGCCGAATGCTCGTTAGACAACATAATCACGCTAGCACGATAATGATCCTTCCTTAAACATACAGGTCACGTAACGTCGTTAGTGCTAATTACGTTCTCGACGGACAGCAAAATAAAAATAAAAAAATCTTTTAAAGACTCTACAGCCTTGCCTACCATTAATTGAACACACGTGAAAGATCGCGGTGGAAATCACATTATCCACTGTGAGTTCTCCTGCCTGGCATGGTAGGAGAGTTGAAATATTGTTCGTACACATCTTTGCAACTGGGTCGTAACCTAATATTTTACGTGACTCTCGTCCTTCAAATTATGCTCATCGTACAAATTGGTGCTGCTGCGTCTGCCCCCTATTATGGCACATTTAACAGCTTGGGGAAATTATATTTACCATCGATAAAACATCATGTGTGTTCTCGTGCGTGGCATGGTTGGAAAGTTCAAATACTGTCCGTACATACATGTAAACATCACCATGAAAAAGCTATGCCAAATGTGACTCTACATCACATAGTGCGGAGCTTGTGAAACATATCCTGAACCTGAGTGTAATAACTAGCCTACATGCATCGTGGACTCGCTCGTTGTTAGTAGCTCGAATGTATTGCAAAGGCCTGGGAGGTAGCAGGATGGAATCCAACCACCGGCTGGGTCGTCCGAGGTCTATACCCTCGGTTCTTCGGCGGACTTCCCAGATATACGTTGACAGAGCTTCCGGTGATGTCGTCCCAGGACGTATGCTAACACCCATCGCCTACGTATTCCTGCTGTCCCCTCACCACCGTGGTGTCGTGCCGTCGTGTCGCGTGCCGTGGTGTCGCGGGGGCCCTGGCCTGGGGTTGCGGCGGTCTGGGCCTGTGGAGTGTTACTTTGTTCTCCACTTTTTACTTTTTATTTTTATTTATTTTCTAATATTTTTTTTTTCTTTGTTGGTTTTGGAACTCTTTTACTCTATTTTCTTATTTTCTAATTTCCGCTTCTTTCTCCAGTAACTTTATCCTTCCTGTTTCTTTTGCTTTACCTTTGGGACCAGCCCTGCGATACCTCGGTGGTGCGGGGTCTGGCTTCTCTCCTTCTCCTTCCTTCTGAGTGTAATGTCCTCACCCCACCAGTGCAGTCCAGCATATGTGGCAGCCCATATCGTTAGGGGCTGCAATATGTACTTCATTGCAAATTCCGAGTAACAAAGTAGAATGTCTAATAAACTTTTGCTTCTTTCGATGACGCTATAATTAATCGCAATCACGATTTCTGTGGGGTTCATTCATTTAGGGGCCCTTTGTGGGAGTAGCAGAATTCGTCAGGTGACGAATTCAATTTCTCCCCCTTTTTTAAATGTATTCAACTCAACTCAGCAACCATGATGTTCGTTATGACAACCCATCTTGACAGTAAACTACTGTCTGATGATGATGCAATGCATGATGCAATGATGAATTATGATGCAAAACAGACGCTCACAAAAGAAACTGAGTTGTTAGTTTTGAGCTGTCTCTCAGTATTTATGGAAATGTTCCTCGCTAGGAAAGCGTTATGTCGTGTATTTATATAAAAAGTACATAAAAGGAGAAGGGGTGCATGCTTTTCACTAATCGTGCATAATTTCTTGAGCGTGCTAAATTTTCATATCCGTATGTTTATTCATGAGAGCACAAAGAAATGGCGCAATCGACACGTGGAGTCAGACTACGTTACAAAACGCATGACCATGACAACTTTGCATTTCAATTGAAACTCAGTACATAATCTTTTGATATTTCTCGTTCATTAGGAATACAATAAGGACAGTCATAAGAAATTCTTTTGACCTTCTATATGGAGAAAACTCGTTATGAACTGATTTTCTACGGAGTTTCTAACTTTCTATAGACTCAATAAAAAACACATGTAGAGGACGATGGTCTTCCTCTACACGAGTCCTGACCGGCGATGATGGAATGTCCCAGCGAGCAGATGGTCGTGGCTTCACGCTAGGACGGTGCCGGTAGAACTGAGGCAGGTGCTCCAGGCGCGTGGCCATCTTCGTCGTTGTCCATATTTGGTTCGCAATAGGTACTTATTTGGCTTTTCTGTAAACTTGTTCATTCAGGGCAAGTGCTCCCTTTGCTTGCCGTCAGTGCACCCACTGGAAGTATTGGGAAGCACGTCGCTAAACGAGAGGCCTATACGCCGCAGTTTTTCAGCCCATTGAGACTTGCATACTCGTGCGTGGCGCGCATCCTTCAACTTGTCGTCAAGCTAGTGGAATGTCAACTGTCAGTCGCGATAGCCGAGGGGAGGGTGCACCTCCGTGTTAACCGTAACGGGTCGGTTATTCATAGTGCCGGTGGGCAGAGCACGGCGGCGATCGAAGCTGCTGCCTTTTAAGCGATAGCTTGGTTGTAGGATCATGTGACCTGTCACGTGCCACCGCCGAACGATAATAAAATATCAATAGCATTTCAAAAAGCCCTTTAAAGCTGCCACATTTAAACGCGCTTGGCACAATGTCGAATGATGCAGGTGTTTTATTTATTTATTTACTTTTATTTTTTTGAGCAGCCTATGGCATCCCCTCATATAACTGCAGTATACTGTTGATACGTGGCGATTTAACGAGTGCAGAGACGTACGTTGAGGACGTTGTGTGTGGTATTATGCCTGGGCGGGGGGGGGGCGATATGTTTATTGGGAAAAAAAGTTGCACGCGCGAACGCTGGCAACATTCCCCAAGACTTCGTCAAATTGTCAAACACATCGTCAAGCACCTCAACGGCCTCAAGCCAGAAGGAAGTTCAGCGTAAAGAAATAATTGACTCGCACAATCATTGCAATGCAACCGAAACGAAGTGTACAAGTTTGAAACTTGCTTCGTGTCGGATGGCGGTCATTGTTACGCTAACTACACGTGGGCTGTACCGTAATCCTCCGCCCTGCGCCAACTAAATGGGCATTATTCCATATAGTCCGACGTCCAGTCCAAGCACACGCAGCAAATCCTAATTGCATCTAGGGGACTGAAAATTAATCCGGAGTAAAGGAGTGAACACTTTAGAAAGGCTGCTCTTCTGGCCACGAGGCTGCAGGATACATGGAGCGCAGAAATTGCATAAAATGTGTTCCAGGACGGCGACTCGCAACAAGCACTTTGCATCCTCATTTGCATTTAAGCGCTTACTTGCACGCACCATCCTCCGTATTGCGGAGATGAATTTATTCATGAATTCCTATGCGATGGCCTAGTCACATATTCATGCGCTCGTCAATCATGACTTAGCAGTAAAGAGTGGGCTTACTTCGGTAAATAAATTATTAATATTAATGCCAGTTAGTCGTCGGTGCCGAAAGGGAGTGCTAATGGTGTACGTATGTCGTGCAGGGTTGCGTCTTCCTAACCTCCGCTTTGCCACTGTTTTTTTCGTAAGGGCGCCGCGAAGTACACGGATCTACCTAACAGCAAAGCTATGATTCCTGCTATGGTTAGTACTGCAACGTATTTATTGCCGACGTTTATTTATGCCGAGGTATTTACACTCAGCATGACGTCGGGGGAACCTGAATAGAGGCGAGCTGGCAAAAATCGAGGGCTCACTTGCCCTGTGTCCTTGTAGTGCTTGGTAATACTGCAGACGAATCCTCAGCTATCTGTGCTGACCGCGACGTTCTCACGCATGGATCTTTTTTTACATTCACGTCGTACCCTAGCGGCCCTCCAGTGAACCACACTCGGCGCACGCCAAAATAAACCTACGTTGGCAGTATAGGGGATCAAAGCAAGCCTCGAGGTGGGTCTTCCTTTTGAAAATTTACCTCAGCCTGTTTTTGTAGAACGCTTCCACTTTGGTGAATATGACCTTCTCTTACGAGTGTGAGACACGCTCAGCAAAAAGAAGCAACAACAACAACAACAACAAAAAAAAAAAAACTTTTACACGTGCATCGCGAAAACGCCTACTACCGAGCTACAGCAGTCGAACTTTCCTTTCAATAAATATATATTCCCCCCCCCCCCCCCCCCAGTCGAACTTCCAGGTGTGTACAGTGACGTCGTCGAAGTTAATTTTCGTAGCCACATTGTGGGATCACTTCTGATGGAAAATATTCCGAACGGCGTGATATTAGAATGAAATTATCTGCGACTGCTAATGTTTCTCCATTACTTGAATTCCGATATTTTTTACAGATGTATAGCCTACACTATCGCGCTTCACAAAGGGAAGTAACGATCTAGTTCAAAGAAAACGAGAAGGAGAAAAAGAAAAGAGCGAAGGACCAAAAAAACATCATTACGGATTGCAATCACGCAATGACGACAGGGAGTTGTAAAAGCCGTGCGATTGTTCTGTGCGGGGGCTGCCGGAAAATGTCAGCAAGCGGTATCCAAACGAGATACGAAAGCAAAGGCTCTGGACAGTCTCTTTCCGGTCTGTGCCATTAGAACTGATTAACTTCATTCCACGATGCTCCGTATTATTTGTCTGCACACGCCTGTTTCGTTACTAATGTGCATCCTCATGATAGGCGAGTCGTCGCACACCAACACCATCGATTGTTACCCAACCGTGGTTGTGAATTGTTTTGGTGCACGAATCAATGTGTGCACGAATTGTGTAGAGCTGCATGTTGTATCGTGCGACCTCGTATACCTTCTTTTATTTATTTATATATTTTTATTATTTCGCGTTAGCGCCGCGAAGCAACTGTGGCTATGAGCGGCGTAGAGACGTGGACAGATGGAGAGAGGACAGCAGGAAGGAGTGGGGGACCAGGGGGGTTAGTATGCGTCCCGGGCCGACTTCAAGGGGAACTGTGCCGACATTCGTCTGGAAAGTCTTCGCAAAACCCATGGAAAACCTCAGACAACACAGCCGTTGACAGGATTCGAACCCGTGTCATCTCCCAGTGTCTGCGTGGGAAGCGATCTTCCAAACCACTACGCCACGGAAACTGGTCGTGTACTTTCTGTTCTAGCCTGTGTAATCAAATGCGGACGCTGCAATGACTTCACGATTCCTGTGTCCGTCCTAACTTTGAGATGAAAGAGTGAGGGCATTCTGCAGCGCATCTCAGTCGTCGACATGATGCAGCCGTTCTTGTCATCTTCCTGCCATTTGGAAGATTCGCGCTTCCATTTCTCTTAAAGCCCAGTTTCTTCATAAAGCATTTCGTTGAAAGATTCACTTTGTCGTCAGTGGATTGAGCTGGTTAGGCCAAACGATTCTAAGCTGTTCAAAAACTAAGTACACAGATTATTTGTGTTTGCCGAGTAGCGACCCAATCAGGAGTAGCGTCTCCAGCCACCTCTTTCAATTCTTTTACGTGTGCACGCGTCGTTTTCAGGACGGCATATGGAAGTATGATCAGGTTACTGAGCAAAACTGAATAGTGCAATGCATATTTTGACGCAGATGATATCTGGAACGTTGCGTGCGCGTAGCTTCTACAGGAAGGAAAGGCTCTCTGGCAAAAGGAAGCAAAAGCTACGGAGGAACTGTACGGAGAAGCTTGTTTTCACTTCAGCTCTTCCGAAATTGCTCGCGATAATGTTTGATATTCCGCATCTGTCTCCTTAGTTCTACTGCAATGTTAACATTGTCACTCCAGCTCTTTCGTTTGCCTTTCTAAGTGAAGCGACCTAACAATTGCTAGACGGTTCTTGTTTTCATCCATCTTTTTGACAACATCAAAGCGTTTGATTTTCAAATACAACCAAGTTGGGGTGGTGTTGGTAGTTGTGACGATTCTGGTCGCTGCTAGGATTGGTGAGACGTTTTTGGTTTATTTTTATTTTATTTTTTTATTTCAACCTTGCACACACCGGTACAGGGAGGGATTGTGCCAAAACGCAGCAACAACAGCCGCTCGACAAGGGCATAATCCCAATAGCACTCAGGTCGGCAAAAACAGACAAGAATATGTCAAATTAGCAAAATTGTAAATAACTAGCATGACAAAAGCAATGATTACCTAAAGCTCATAATGACAACAGAAATGGACAAAAGTACACGACAAATTATGAAATTATAAATAACAAGCACAATGAAAGCAATGGCTGACTGAGCTGCTAATGTCCGCAAGGAAGTTAATGAAAGATTGTGTATATCTACACCGCTGGCATAGTAACTATTTACGATTCTTGGGAGAGTATGGGACAGCAGCTGCTCTCCGTGGTTTGTTCTGGGGGCCGGTACTTTCGATCGCGCAGAGTCTCGGGTGCTTCGCTTAGTTCCGCTAGCCAGTCGAAACCAGCAGGCTGCTGGAACATGATCCAACGGCGTCACATCGCGTCAGGCCATGTCTATATACATGAACGAACGCTCAGGAAATTCTTCAATGGTGTCTTCAGTAGCTTCGGTAGGTGCTTTGGGCACAGGCCATACTGTCCTCAACGCCGCTCCCTCATAGAGCTCTGGCAAGGCTACTGGGGATGGCGCTGAGGACTTTCCTAGACGTCCGTGGAAGTAAGCCTAATCATTCTTTACAAAGAAAAACTGTCCCCTCATAATGTGTCAACATTAGTTTTATGCTGTGGCTGCTGTTATACCTAAGAACCCAACACCAAGAGATGGGCAGTAACAACTATTTAGTAGATTAACTAAAACTACTTACTACTCTCTGAAATTGTAGTCTAACTACAAGTACAGTAGTTAGAGTAGTTACTAGCGGCAGTAGTTACAACTACTCTGATGAAGTTTAACTAGATTTTTAATACTCTGGCTTTTTTTTTAATGCGTTAGCATTAGAACCCTCATGTCGGAAAAAAATTTCCGTCGTCGAGTCTGTCTCAGGCTTCGACACTGGATTCGATTGGATTGGTAATTGGAATCCTAGGCGAAACAGCTCTAAAGCTCCCAAGCCGTACCTCTAGGTTTAATGTGGCAGCTATGCTACGGTGGCAGATATGCTACGATGTTAGCTAATGCTACCGCATATATTTCATTGATCATTCTTATCAATTTTTTTAATGCTACTATTCATTTCTAATCTTTGCATGGGAGCAGAAATAGGACCCAGGTGCCTCAGAAGCGCAAATATGGTAACTTTACAATAGCGATTTCCTCAAAATCTTGTCTCCTCCATTAGCCATGTTTACTCTCACCGGCCTCCACACCTCTCGTGTGCACGGGAAGGATTCACTCTACTCTGCTTTATTATATCAAATATTCTCGACAAACGATACCTTCTTGGAATAGTGCGTTTGAAGAAGAAAATATTGCCACCGTTGTCGATACTGTTCTGTGTATTTATTTTTATTTCATACGTTTCTACTGCTTCCTCCAGTACTACTGTGCACGCTGCTTGCCGGTGCGTCTTCCATTCTTGCTATTGAAGATTAGTAAAATATGCTCGCAGAATAGCCATACTTTCAAAAATTTTATCTGACTTTCTGCATCTCCATTATATCAAAATCGGCAACACTAAGTATGGGTTCCACGACTACACTGCTTGGTGGCGATGAGCAGTTTTTTTTTTAATTTTTTCATGCTGGAGTTGTTTTCCTGGAGTAGCTCAATAGTATTAAAGTTCAGATATGACTCCACCTCTCAGTAAACTGTTTGATGTGCGACCGATGAAACGCAGCCACGGTCATTTCAAAAGCTGAATATGTCGTCGCTATCCCTTTCATTTTGACGCGTCTGATACAGCTCAGCTTGGTGGGGTGCAGCAGTTAACGAATACCCAAGTACCTCATCTCATTTAGACACACTTGATATCATATAGCAGTCATTTTGTTATGCTGTCCCTTCCTTTTTCATACTTCTTTGTATTTCCGATAACACTAGTATACTAGTAGCCCTGGCCAATCTCCCTTTGTGGATCACAGCCAGTGTCTGCGCGGAAGAAGAAACAGGAAATGGACATCAGGAAGTTGTCCTGTAGCAGCTACCTCAAGCTCTCTCAAAAGAGTAGAGGAACCACTACCGTGTGTTGAAAGGAGGAGCAAGGAATGAACAGTAAGGAGTGCGTGGAAGTTGTTGGTTACGTGTGCCACTACTAAGGATATCGTTTGTGGCCTCACTCGGGTTATAAGGTAAGGGAAATTTGCCGGGGCTCCGCGTGGCTATGCGATGTTGTTCTGTGATGGGCCCGACCATTACTGGCCGGTGTTATGGACATCCTGTCATTCCCCTAGGAACACTTCTTTGAGAACGGGCTTTCCTCTGTCCGTGTGGTTTTTATGCCAACTAATGGTTAACACATCCGGTCAAAGAACCCTAAGGTTCTCATGCAGTGCCTGAACAGCATCACCACAGAATTTAGATATACTGTCTCCGACGTCCAACAATATGGCGTTGTTTGACGGTCCCACAATGTGCTGTTGTTATATCGCTTTTACCGTCTATACCATTGGAGGGCACCATCTCAAGGTGTACCTTGACATCCTTGTGTACTTGAGGTGTACATTCCTCATCACCTTGCTTCGGTAAAGGGTTGGTCAGGGATGTTGACGCGTCGTTGTCTGCAGACGATACAATCGAATAATTATTATATGTTGGGGCTGTAGAAGCCTACCGTTGCAGCAGAAGGGAGTGTGACCATCGTATCCCAACTGAATCCGTTGTCGTGACCTTCGCTGGTGATAATCGTCCCTCTGAGATTAAATCGTAGCCTTTGATTTTCCGTGTGGACCCATTCATGCGAATGCCACTGCAATGTTAACGTTCTTTTCGCTTTGGCCACATCATTGAGAACTTGAAGAAGAGACGCGCTGTCGTCATTGTGGTCATAGCCACGACGAGTCGACATGCGCTGATACTTCCCATTTGGAGTGCTGCATGTGTAGTGATGTATATTACGCAGATTGACAAGCTTGTAGTCGTCGCAATCACGAGATTTTCCTGTTGGAGCTTATGGATTCCCGTGATTCTTCGCGCAATGAGGCTGATACGTATACATACGTACATTGTACTGATACGTAGAAGACCCAGTTTCTCTGGAAAGGCACCGGCGCAAGTGAATGTGCTATCTGATGATAAACTTCAAAACAGGATTAACTCTGCTGTTGACAGTGCTGTGACTCAATTCAATTTGTTCTCAAACTTGCCTCTTTCACCCCTATCTGCCCTGAATGCATGAACCCTACAGCGCATATCGGTCCTATTACTTCTACTGTCCCCGTTATTCTGTCGGAAGTCATACAGGGTCGACTGCCTTATCTCCGCACCCGACACAACTTGACCATCAAGCTCAGCAAATCTCACTTTTGTAGGAAACAGCTGGAATACCTGGGCCATACCGTCTCAACAGATGGCATTAGTGTCGTGGACAAGGAAGTCAAGGCAATTACCGTGTATCAAGCTCGGTAAAATATCAAGGAACTACATAGTACGGGTGGTTGGTACGAATGGTTCATACACAAGCATGCAGATATATCTAGACTGCTAAACGATTTCAAGAGAAAAGAAGTCAAGTGAACTTGGGCTCTATAACGTGAAGCATGACCAACACGGCGCATTGAACACTGGTTCGTTTCTACACCCGGAACAAATTACAGGCTTCAGATGCTGCAATACACACTTCCAAACACACTCAACAGCAGAACATATCCCTTTGTATGTCTCAGCTTCAGAACAATTACTTTGCACCCTCTACACTTAACCACGCAGAAGGTATCAATGTACGCTGATGTTTGGTGAGTGGCACCATCACGGACCCCATCCCCCAGTCCAAAGGTGTTATCCGTACCATGCCGAGTGGATGTGAGGCGAAGGGTAGAAGCCTTGAACGGTGGCAGTCGTGGTATTGGTCAAGCCCCGGCCGATGGGTTATCATAAATCCGAGTATGAATCTGAAGTGTGGTGGACCAATAGGAACATTCATTTACTTAGACCTCACAGGGTTAACCATTCCTTTTCTTCTATCGGACACTGTAAACGTGTCTGAACCAATGACCATGACAGCTTTCTTGTTTAGGAACCTGAGACTTTTTCGTTGAAGTACTAGGTTCTTAGCAATGAGTAGAAAAGTTCAACGCTTCGAAGGATGTCGCCATTCTTCGTTCAGAAAGCGGTGTCATCTCTTTCTTCGAACATCACCGAAATTAAAAAACTTCGTTCAGGGGAGATATTGATCAAATGTACATCAGACAGTGACTGCGACCGCATCTTGAAGACCAAGGAAACATTGGGTAAAAACATCTTTGCCTCTCTTCATAACACACTTAATATCAGCCGTGGGCCCGGGGTAGTAGCGTTGAGGGAATTCTGGAGAACATAAAAGCGAGTCGTCGAGTCGTCGATGTCAGAAAAATTAAAATGCGCACAAATAATGAATATATCACCACAAGAAACATTATTCTGACTTTCGATCACCCTACTCTTCCGGATAAACTGAAGGTAGGCTATCTCTCCACCGACGTACACCACTATGTGCCATGCCCTCTGAGGTGTTTCAACTGCAATATCTTTAGCCATTTATCTGGTGCTTGCAGGGAATCTGCATGCTGCGCTCGATGCAGCAATCAGGGCTATGATTCCAAAGAGCGTGGAGGGCCAGATCACTGCATCAATTGCGCGGGTAATCACCCTTCATTGTCTAGGTCTTGCCCGAAATGGAAGTTCGAGAAAGAGGTGATGCACACAAAAGTCACACAGAAACTAAGCTATGCAGAAGCGAGGAAAAATGTGTCTCCATTCCAGTACCAGAAATCCTTTGCATCCCTAGTTAAAGAAATCTAGATTAGTCTCTTCCTCAACACAGACGGACAGGGTAACACAGTGCTCAGAATGCTCACCTCTTTCTCAAACGTCAGCTTCCCCTGCAGCAGTGCCTGCACTGTCACGCACCTCATCGGTGGCGTCCTCTTCACAGACGCCAGCTCCATCATAAGAACTTGTGGAGCTCCATGGGCTGCGATGATGATACGAGCTCGCAAGACTCATTCACGATTGCGAGCTCCTAGTCCAAAAGAAAACCCAAGAGTAATCTATCAGGGAGTGGTTCACTCCCCGATATATCACCTAAGTAATTGGTGGCTGCCCGTAGAAAACCTCCGAGGCAGCCCGTAATGACCCAAAAAAAGAAATCAGATGTTCTTTGAACAGTAGACTCTCCTCCATAACGCAGACAATTCGCATGAACCTTTAACACGTCATACCTAACCCTTTAAATACCATGCCAATGATGAGGACGGTGCCCAGAAGAATAACATCTGTTCTCTGGTCTCTGTTCGAAATATCAGCGGCTCTCGTCCTGAGGCAATTACCTTCATACTTCCCTACCGGTTCGCTGGATCTCTACCAATCTACGTTTATCTGGTGCTGTTACAATTCTTACATCTAAAACCCTCCCTACAAAACTACTTCCACTGTCAACCTCAGAAGCAGTTGCTGTTCAATTGAACAGCATTAAATTTGTTGTGATTGGTCCTGACTGTGTGTTCCTTGTACCTACCACTACCAGTTATGGTAGAACAACAGCAACTTGAAAGTTTATTAGATGAAGTTCCACCACCTTTTCTTTTATTGGGGGATTTCAATGCCCATAATTTTGTATGGGGCAATTCAAAGGTCGACAGGCAAGGCAAAATGCTGGAGAAAATATTACTGTCACGATCCGTCAGCCTGCTCAACAAAGGAAATCCCACGTATAAGAACAGTGCGAATCCGACTTTCGCACCTGTCGATCTGTCTTTCTGCAGCCCATCAGTATATCAAAGCATTAACTGCGCAGTATGAGAGAACCCTCATGGTAGTGATCACTTCCCAGTTACCTTGAAACTAAGTAGTCTAACAGATACTTTAACGACGCACTCACCCCGCTGGAAACTGCTGTTGGCGAACTGGAACTCCTTTGAAAAGAAAGCTACACTGTCAGAATTACCCTTTCATGCGTTAAGTATCGAACAAGCTAATAAAACTCTTACAGCCACAATCATAGAGGCTACCACGCAGTTCATTCCACAAACGTCTACACATGCCCCTAAGCGCCCAAAGCTGTGGTGGACAAGTGATTGTGAAAGGACAAGAAAAGAACAAAACCGCGTTTGGGGAGTCTTCCGCAGATACCCTACTCCGCAAAACCTTATTGCTTTTAAGAAAGCTCGTAAAAAGGTTAGGTGGACACGGAAACAAGCTAAGCAGGAATCTTGGAGAAACTTTGTTTCATTCCTCAACTCTAATACCCCGCCCCCCCCCCCCCCCCCCAAGAAAGTGTGCGAAAGACTCAGGAATATTAGGGGTGAATATTGTGGCTTGTCTATTCCACTGTTGCAAGTTAATGGAACGCAATGTGAGAGCCTTGAAGAACATGTTTGTGTCGTCCCTAAGTGTGGTCTGCCTCGACCAAATCTCGTTGTTTACGTTGAAGAACAGGCCAATGTAGTAGGTGAACACTTTCAGAACGTTTCAAGCTCCGCACATGACAGTAAAGATTTCCTTAAAGTTAAGACATCTACTGAAAAGAGAAAATATACTGAGTGACCATAGCAAAAATCATGCATACAGCAGGCCTTTTCAGATAACTGAGTTGTTGAGAGCATTGTCACCATCCAGGGACACGGGGCCGGATAGGATAGCATACTCTATATGCTAAGACACTTGTCAACTGAATCACTAAAATGTCTCCTTGACTTCTTCAATCTCTTGTGGAAAGAAGGGTGCACCTCCCTTCTCGGTGGGAAATAGCTACAGTCCTTCCTTTCCTCAAACCAGGGAAAGATGCCTCCGTACCAGTAATTACAGACCTATCGCGCCCACAAGTAGTCTCGGTAAAACGTTCGAGCGTATGGTCAATAATCATCTTATTCACTAGCTGGAAGAGAATGAATGTCACTCAATACCAGTGAGGCTTCCGTGTGGGATGTTCCACCGTAGATCACCTCATTCGATCAGAGGCTACCATACGTGAAGCCTTTGTTAGGAGACAGCACTGCCTGTCCGTCTTTTCTTACCTAGAAAGGGCTTATGATACAGCATGGCCGTAAGGTATCCTTCGGGACCTGCACAATTTTGGAATACGTGGGTGCCTGTTTCGCTGAATTTCCAATTTCTTTCAGGGAAGGACTTTCTGGGTCCAGCTTGGTAGGTCATTCTCTCGTCCGTTCAAACAAGAAAACGGTGTCCGATAGGGGTCGGTCCTCAGTGTTACGCTTTTTATTGTCAAATGCGCTCTATCGTCAATGTGATTCCACCCTCAATCATGTACTCTTTGTACGTAGATGATCTTCAAATAGCGTATTCTTCTACGAACCTGGCCATGTGTGAGAGGCAAATCCAGCTCACAATTAATAAGCTATCCAAATGGTCTTCCCAAAACTGGTTCAAGTTTTCAGCCGCAAAGACAGTCTGTGTGCCATTTTCAAGCGTAAGAGGGGTATTTCCAGAGCCCAAGCTAAGCATAAATGTCCATGAACAGGCAGTCGAATCAGAACACAAATTCTTTGGTGTCATTTTTGATACAAAGCTCACACAAAGAACCTGAAAGGGAAATGCTTAAAATATGTAAATATACATCTCTACCGGTTCGCTGGATTTCTACCCATCTAAATATACCTAAGATCTTCTCAAACAGATCCTGGGGTACAGATCGTGAAACGCTATATCGAGTGCACACATGCATAGCCCGATCACTACTAGATTATGGATGAATCATCTACGGGTCTGCACGCCTATCTGTGCTGAAGGCTCTGAATCCTGTCCATCACCAGGGACTGCGATTAGTACTGTGGGCTTTGCGTAAGATACCTGTCGAAAGTCTCTATATGTGGAAGCAAACGAGTGGTCCTTAGCAAAATGTCGTTTCAATCTTGGGACTTTGTATGCACCCATGATAAGAGGCTGCCCTCAACACCCTTCTTTGCCTTGCGTTAAGACCACACGTTTTTAAACAACTCTTCCTGAACAAACCAACAGTTACCCCGCCTTTTAGTGTGCGAATTTTACATGAGATTCAACTCTATGGCTTTATTGCTTGCAGTTATATGATCGCCGAACGCAATCCAAGAGTACATCCATGGCAACCAACCCCAAAACATAACTGCTACCTTGCAAAGTATAACAAACGTATGACCCCTTCTCCAGTGGCTATAACAGGAGTTTGAGCACCTCAAGAGTAGTTTTCGGAAGCACACCGAAATTTATATACAGATGGGTCTAAAACAAGCACAGGTATTTCCTGTGCCATGGTATCCGGTGCATGTACAAGATCGTGCCGCTAAAAAAGCATCACGTCCGTCTGCACTGCAGAGGTTTATGCAATTACTTTAGCACTGATTTCATTTTAGAGAGTAATATCGAATTATCTGTCATATACACGGATTCTCTTGGTGCCTTACAATCAATATGCAATATTCAACCACAGAAGAACCATCTCGTACAGCGAGCACAGTATCTGGCGAGCAGAATAGCAAACAAAGGTCCCTCTCTGTTATCATCTGTTCGGTGCCCAGCCATAGAGAAATAAAGGGTAACGAGCTTGCCGACAAAACTGTCGCAGCTGCACTTTCGGTTGATGTGACACCATTTGACATTTTCTGGCCGCTTCTTAAGAAAACAAACGAAAAATGGCAGGAATACTGGGACACAGACACACAGTCGACTTCACCTGGTTAAAAATAGTATAGGACACCCCATACAAAGTTTAGAGAAGAGACCGCACGAAGTTACAGGTATACGACTAAGGCCCGGTTTCACCAACGCTAATTAACATTTGAACCGAGATCGACGGTCCCTTAATTTGAATGTAACGCTTAACCCTGCTTCACTAAAGGGAGTTATTGTCACTGAAACATTCATCACGCCACTAACTAATGTTTGTAAAAAAGAACTGAGTGTTAACTTTAACTTTAGCAACCCTTAATCTCGGTTCAAAGTTAAACAGCGTTGATGAAACCGGGCCTAAGACTTGGGCATACTCACTTCACCCATGGTTTTCTTCTTCGCAGAGAGGAGCCACCGAATGCACGCACTGTGGAGAACTCCTCTCTATACTGCACATCCTTCTTTCCTGCACGTTGTACGAACCGTTTCGTCATCGACATTTCCGCGAGTTTTATCGAAATTATCTACCGCTCCACCCAGCCCTATTGCTGGGTGATGAAGTAGATTTACCCTTAAGCAGAGCCTACAATTTCGTTAGGAGACTCCGCTTTTTGAAATGTTTTGTAATTTTAAGCAAACTATTTTATGATAACGGAAAAAGGGAAAAGAAAATAAGAAGACATGAGAAGAAAACTTGTCACCAAGTGCTGTTATGAAGTACTGATCACATCTTGTGTATCAGCCTGATTGAAAGCTGTCTGTCGCTGATGTTGCCTAGTTGTGAGGAGGATGGGGCCTTCTCACATCTAATGCAACGTACGTACTTGTACAAAAAGGAACATGAAATGACATAAACAGAAACTAAACTGAAACTGAAGTAGCTTTTGGAATTACTACCGAGTGCGCTTTAGTCGAGGCACCTGCACAGTAAATTCCAAAACACCCTTTCTGGGTGAAAAAATGTGTTTTTACGCAAATACACCTTTTTTAATTCCACAAAGTTAACCAAAGGCCGCAAAAAGGGTGCTAAAAAAGGTGTATGAGAAAATACACTCTTTATTACACCAAGTCCTGTATCAAAAAGGGTGTTTTTATCCTTTTACATCTGTCGCTTGCTTTTTACACCCTTCAAGTAACACTGGTGTAGAAAATGGTGTTTTTACGTAGCAATAAAACTGACCGCTTTCTGGTATAACATGGTGTGTACAGGTGGTGATGCACAGGAAAAAGCAAAGACCACTGACTGTGAAATTTATCACTTGGCGTCCAAGAAGATTGTTTTACACTTTTGAAACACAGTCCCGTAGCAGCAAGCTAACAACAATGTGGTTTGCCTGCACAGTAAATCATTTTATGCCTTTATTCGCTCAAAACTGGTGTATTGTTATAAAACCACCATTTCCTATCCCGCAGATTGAAGCAAAAGGTGAAAAAAGAGCATCATTAAAGGTATAACATCGACATACACCACATTTTATCCCATGTCGATCATTAAGGGTGTAAAAAGAGGTGTCGAAAAGGGTGTTTACGTTATACATATACGCCCGTTTTACACCGGTGTAGAAAATGGTGTTTTAATTCGTGAGAGAAAAATTATATTGGCTTGACAGCTCCGCTGATTAGGTAATCACACGATAACTTGAGTTAAAAACACAATATTTGACAGGGAGGGATGTCAGGAAGTTCGCTGATATCTTTGAGTCGTTGCAGGCGTACGTGTTAATTGCGAAGGCACATTTCCGTCACCGTTGCAGACGAGTTCTACCGCACTAAGATTAACGAACGTACCGCAACAAATTATATTTCAGTATATGATCAACCTGGTACGCCAATATAGGCTACCGAGGGTGCCCGGGCTCATTGCTGGCATCGTCTGAAGATCGCAGCATCGTAACGCCGCTCATTTCACGAGCACGGACGGCGTTACGATGCTGCGATCTTCACCTCTTCCCTTACGCATGTCCCTGTGTTGCGTCCTTTTTATTTTTTTACTTTTTTTTTTGCTCACTCACTCACAGTGTTGCTAGGACGATGAGGGATGCCTGTGACGCGCTGCGCTCCGGTTTAGGTTGTGCGTTGTTACCACGGCTGGAACTGTGCCGTCTCCAGGGTGGTTGTTGCACACAAGCAAAAACGTCGGACTGCATGGCTCGGCATGCTGCCGCGGGAGCTTTTAGGGAGGCTTTCAGGGACTGCCGAGTGCGGGAATGCTTCCTTGCATTTTATTACACCCTTTCGAAAGGGTCTAATATTGTTAAACACCCTCCTAAAGGTGTGTTTAAAGGGTGCAAAAAAAGGCATTTTCAAGGAAAGGCACCCTTTCAAAGGGTGTTGTACACGGAATACACCCTCTAAAAAGGGTGTTCCAGACCATACGATGTAAAAAGTGGTGTGAGTTATATAGGACAAGCCATTTACACCCATAAGGGTGTTTTTCAGTTTACAGTGGTCCTTCGATACCCTCCCTTAACAAGGCCATTCATCGTCACCAAAGACGCCAGTGACACAGCACCAGGAGCGGTACCTTCTCAAGACAGCAAGCTTGCGTTGCATTGCTTGCGTTGCAAGACTGCTGCGTTGCATTGGCTGGTCGGCAAGAACCCGTTAAAACGACGTTTGGTATGTTGATACCTTAGAGTTCAGGGATTCGCTTTTACCATCAAGCACAGAAGAGGTAAACTCAACTCAGTGGCATATGCTTCGTCACGTAGCTCTGTTGCTGCTGTAACTACAGAGCCGCAGTCATCTGTAAAGGAAAACTGATACGACGGCATAGGAACAAGTCCGCGCTCTGAGCACGACGGCATCGATTCCGGTGATCTTCAAACTGGAGTATCCTTTAAGCAAACGCAAGGAATTGATATCCTTCTCCAACCAATTTTTTCAAAAGATTCGAGCAGGCGGTCAGGTTACTGACCACAAGAAGAAGTTGTTTACTCTCAAGGAAGGCATCTTGTGTCAACAGACAACTAATAAAGACAGTGAAGAACAATGGCGATCGTTCGCTCCGTGCAGCTTACGATACTTGTATCTAGAAGCGTTTCATGATGCCCCAACAGCCGGATGTCTCTGCGTTGAGAAGACACTGTCGAGGCCGCAAGACCGTGTTACGTGGTTAACTACTCTGGCATTTTTTGTTTTTATTCACTTCCAAGCTTTCTATGGCAGTACGAGCAGTACCGAGGCGCCTCGGGAACGACAAAATGGTAGCTTTCAGCATAATTTTGTCAAACATAATAACGTCCTCAAAATTTTGTCTCTTCCATTAGCCATGTTTACTCACATCGGCGTCCCCAACTCTCGTGTACATTGTCAGGAACTCACAATTTACTCAACTCTGCTTTATTAGATCGTACCAAAATTGTCGACACCTTCTTAGAATCGTGCACTTAAAAAAGAATATGTTCCCAGCGTGGTCAACAGTCCTATGTCTGTTCTTATTTTATGCATTTCTACTGCTTGCTCCCGAGTTCTACATATTCGGATATTGCGCGGCTATTTGGGCAATTTGTAGAATACGCGATGAGTTTTTCCCATCGGGCTTCACCTTAGTATTTTGTATGCAAACTTCAGTACGAACGTCTTCATCACAGCACCGTACTCCGACGTAAGACATGCTCCAACCAATGTTCCCAAGGTCCTAAGATGTCGGTCATATCTGTGATTGCGCTCGTACGAAAATCCTTCCCACCCCACGCATGTCGTGCAAAACGTTTTGCCGTTGTCTCCGCGCCCGCGCGGCACTTGCTTTCCGCCCCGCAATTGTGAGCTTTTTGCCATCTGCATTATATCCACAATCGTGACTTATATTTTGCACGCATGTGACCCTCAAAGTGGAAAACTCGGAGCTTTTGTCCTCAGCCAGATGTTCAGTAACGTCACCGATCAGGAGATGTACGTCTACGACGAGCTCACTTGCTGCGTGTTGCATATTCACTGCTATATATTCACTAAATTTCGCTTCTGTCGATAGGGTTTGCATGTGAATACTCAAAGAATACATTCTGCATGCAAAGGGTTTGGTTAGTAGTACCAAAGGCGTACCACAAGCCTTTGTTTCTTTCTTTTTTCCTTAGGTTAGTAGAAGATAGCATTTGAAATTTCGCCATCTAGTTGCAAGCAAGCTCGCTAAACGTTCATGTACTTTGCCATTTGACCTGCTACTTTCGCTGAATTGAGTGTTCTTTCCGAAATATTGTCGTCTTCGCCCTGAGGCAAAAGGGCAAGGGCGAGCTGGTACATTATTTGGAATGATGGAACCCGAGACACGGAGTCGATCTCTGTCTTCGACCTGAGCCTTTATCCTCACCCTACCTTTACCGGATCACTGGGTTTTCAACTTGTGAAACTTTTCATGTATACGGTACCTATAACGGTACATAACGGTACACTTACCACGTTTGGCTAACTGTTAGCGCTACTCTTTGCGCGTGTGTGGTCTGCGTGTACCGTACACTTGACCATTCTATGTAAATATGGAACGAATGTCTCGCGCGACTCAGGGACATAATGTGACTGATGCTTGTTTTGTTGGCTTCTCATTGAGTTTCACCCGAGTTAGACTTTCGAGTGCAGTATGGATGTTACGCAAGACTATTGTGATCTTTGTGAGAGGTAGTCAAGTAAGTCTTTTATTGCACTACCGAAGAGCACTTGGAATATATTACCAGCGCCCGAATTATTATACGCTGAGTTTGCTGAAGCGACGTTTAGTGTTCTATGCCTATAACTCGTATAGAGCGGGCAGTAAAGGCGAGCACGCTCCAGAATTCATCACACTCGCCAGGCAGCAGAAACACGCAGACAAGGGTTATAAAACATATAAACGATACGGCTGCTCTATAACCTTTTTTCTGCGTGTTCCTGTTGCCTGGCGAGTGTGATGAATGTTCACCAACTACCCCGCATCTTACCAGCACGCTCGAGAATGTCCAACTCTCTAATGAACACTGTATAAGTCTAGGAGAAGCGTGAGAGAGAGAGAGTTTTTATTATCAGGCATCAAATTTATACAGTTTACAATGAGATCTGGTCTGTAACGTATCAATGTGCTAATAAATTGAGCAATTGCCGTCGAAATTTGTAGAATTGAAAGAAACGCATGTGCCACGAGGCCTACAATTTCCCCACGTTGGTCCGATGTGACACGTCTTCCTTTTTTTTTATCTATATATGGCACAGTTTGTTCTTAGCACCTAGTGTGCTGAAACAAGCCGTACATCGCCGTATCCGTTTCCTTTCTCTTCCTTCCTCTCTATGTATGCTTTATATTGACTTGGCAAAGTTTGCATATGTTTTTGGTTACTATTCTGATGTATCCATTTTAGTCCTATATTCGTAATCGCTCGTCGCCGATCTGTTGCACTTGTATCCTCTATGAAAAGCAGCCAGATCAGCGTCAAATTGGCCACCTGCGGGAAGCTCCAGCTCTCGATTTCTTTATTGAATCACGCCCCACGAATTACGTGACGCCCACACGACACGTTCCGTATCTTCTACATAGGTTCCGAATGTGTATGTGTTCTCTTGTCATTTCTACGCCTATGATAATATGTTTCCTGTTAACCCTCGTGGCTCCTTTTTTCTTCCTCTTTTTGTTCTGAAATGCGCATCCGCCTGACGACACCTGAATTGTTCGGTACACTACTTAACTCATTTCTGCGAGCCTATTACTTACTCATTACTACTGATTTCCCTTACTTCATTCCCATGTCCTCCATCTGCTGTCTCGCGTGTAATGAGGTAGGGCACTGCACTCCAGCGGTCAAACACCCCGCGTCGTCCTCATCACATGTTTGCTTATGTGTGTGCGTGTTAATGACATACACGCTCTGTGTAGGTGGCTCAGTCTCCCGTTTATTTCGTTGCAGAGTCATATTTGCTGGACGCAGAAGTGGAGGCAGGCCATAGCAGTTCGTTGCAGCCCTCCATCACACCCGAGAGCAATCCTGTGAGGTCAGAGGTGCAACAGCAGCAATCCCTGATCACAATATCGGGTGCATCCACGCCATCAACACCACCGTCCGCCGCTGAATGGAGCAGTCACCAGCCGTTAACTGTTACCGTCCTGCCTTCAGCCGTCTCGCAAGACACACCAAGTTCAAGTGCTTCAACACCTGGTGCTACCAGCACCTCAGCAGCACTAGCTCAAACGTCAGTCCCGTCTAGTCGTAGCGTCGACCCTAGTATTTTACCATTTACCATTATTGGCAGCCCAAATATCAAGAATGCTTCGGAACAAGTAGTCGACAGCGCAGTTCCTAACGTACTCGTAGAAACAAAGACATCAGCCACTGTTCCAGGTGTCTCCCAAGCGAAGCAGTCAACCGTCCAAATGTCATCGGTAAGCAGTTCTACCAACGCTCCGAGAAAAATTCTCGAGGACCAAATCCCGACAGTGTCAAGCAAGCAAGAGAAAAGTGTTCCAGTCCAAGTTGTCTCTCCTACAATGCCTTTGCTGGTGAATGCGACAGAAACGGTACAAGAGAGCGATGCAACGCTTAACATATCAGAAGACCCCGGATCCTCTAAACTTAACAATCTCTCGGATCCATTTAAGGAGTTGAGAGAGGCTAATTTTACTATTCTCTTCGTTACTAACGTTACGTCGACGGCGCCCTACGCTGTGTTGCCTTCTCGGAAGCCCACATCCCTTCACGTCACGCACGAGGAAACCTCACAGAGACCAACCCAAAGTAATATGCCAATCACTTCATCACAACAAACGTCTTCTACCCTGGCAGCTACAACAGCAAACTCTGAAACAAGCGTTCAGTCTTTACGTATCTCTCAAAGCACATCATCAGTTCCAGCAGTCCCATCTACTGATGCCCCGACGCAGGCAGCCCATACAGAGAAGCATACTGCCTCTCACATCGAGAACACAGCTTTTCCCGTCAGCATCGTGCCGCCCACTGAGCAAGCCACAAGTGACGCGCCAGTACTAATGAATGTCACTGATTTGTTGCTTGGCGCCAACGCGTCGGGACTTCGGACTTCAACGTCTGTAGAAATTAGTGTGACATATTTCGACGAACCACCTGCCCTATTGCTAAATGAAACGAATGCTACAGAAAATTCGCCCTCAGATCATAACTCTGCAAACGGTTCATCGGCGGGAAATGAGACGTACATCAGCGTCCCAGAGAGGGCTTCTGCGGGAAACAATTATCCGGTCCCTACAGGCGGGAGTCCTACATCTTCAAGCGGTCAACAGTCGAGTTCCACTGTTGCGTCACGTCATTACAGAACAACAAAATTGCCGATGATCAAACCTGCGACAGCCACTAAACAAAGCCTTACTCTCCCTACAAGAAAGACAACGAAAGCGGCGTCTGTGCACACGACAAGAAAGCCAATCGGGCGAGGGTCTCGCGCTCCTTTCGGCAACATGGGAAGCACGAGGAGGACGACGAAGGGAACACGTGCTACGATTCGACCAATCGAGAAGATATTCGACCGGGCACGAACAAGGCCACACACGAAACCCACAACACTGAGACCTGCTCGTGGCATGAGGATGCGCATCACGACAAAGAAGCCGACCAGGAAGGGGTTCCCCATTGGACCTAAGCCGAATGTTAGCGAAGCAGAATTCGACTTAACATCTCACACACGGCTCGTAAAGGCGACCCGCGCCCCTAAAACAAAGCCCACGACGTGGAAGACAACGTTCTTTAATGTGACAGAGCCGACTGTCTTCAACGAAATTGAGCAGCCTGTAGTCCGGGTGGCTGGGATTGTCAAGATAACTGACGGCTGGGATTGGTCACCTCTTCTCACGGACAGAAATACTCACGAATACAGATATCTTGCCTACACGACAAAGCGCCTGGTAAGGGCTAATTTTAAGCAGCTCGCGACATCAGCGTGAGTGTGATACGCATATTTCTTGCAAAAATGCCGTAACGTGGATTGCGAGTGGAGCACTAGTGAATTTTGTCACACCCTGTTCTGTTGACTCTATTCTTCATATCTCACACTGTGCATTGTTTATTTACTTTCTTTTTCTTGTTTTTTATTATTATTATTATTCATTGTCTTACAGATTGAGGCAGTTTTCCGGAAAACATCAGTAGGCAAGTTCCTGTACAGAGTCCAAATCGACGGTTTCAGGTGAGACACCCGTTACGGTGACATCAGACACATCGCAGACCATCCGGACTCATTGTACAGTCGTCTAGTACTTCTCAAGTTTATCTAGTCGTCAGTGTGTTCGTCAGTCATTATTCCACCTTGCGAGCGCCGATATGGTGCCAAGCGATTCAAAGTCAAGCGAACCATTTTGTCTGGAAAGTTCAAAGAAGACCGCAGCGGTGTAAAGGCTTTTCCGCATGCAACACTGTCAGACGCAGCCGTAGTGCCTTTTCAGTTGAAGTGCCTATATATCTCGGCTAGCTTGAAAGACGGGGCGGGCGAAAACAGGGATGGAGCTTTTGACGTATGAAGTCAGCTGGGGAGTTTCGCTACACAAAAATACGAAAATATGATGAACTTGTAACATAGCAGGAACCTTTCGTGAGCGCTCTGAAATATTATCGCAGTACTTCTTTTCTGCTCGAGTTTTCGCACCTGCAGCCGAGAGTATATAGCCAGTTTTGCTCCGTTTTCGCTGGAAAGGCACCGTCACGATGCTCCCACTTATGCCCGAAAAATATTACAGAGATAATTTGTATGAGGTGCCACACAGTGAAAGCAAACACTTATCATGGCTGCCTGTATACCGCGACTGTTTAACAACCGAACGCATGTTGTACGCGCATTTATTTTCGTCGTCCACTTTCTTCCACATATCCCTTTCCACACATCTTTGTACGAGCCATGCCAGAAACAGCCAAGACGTCTCCAAGCGGAAGGAAAATGGTTTATAAATAGAAATGAAACGCGATGTTAACATGCCTCCTTTTTTGTCTCAGTGTCTGTCTGCTAACGTCTTCAAAAACACTAGCAGTCGAAGCCCCCAAGGAATAACTTTATCGAAGTCTATGATCCGTAAACTGAACGCATTTATGGCACTACCCTCGTTCGGACTATACGTTAAATTTTCATGCTGTTTCTTTCTTCTAACACTAGGTAGTTGGAAAGGCAAAAAAAATCGCCTAACACAAAATTTGCGGGGAATGGACGACGCTGAATGATATCAGGCGGACTGTCGTGGGTAGTTAAGTTTAACACGAGGGGTAGCGGTCAGAGCAGCACGGGCTCCCCATCTATTGTCTATTGCTCGATTTTTCCTCTTACTGTCGTGTAACTGAATAGACCTCTCGCTGTTTGTAAACAAATGACGTCATAGTGTTCGACAGCACCACCAATTTGGCAGTGTTGAACTACCCTCAAAGTTAGGGGGCGAACAAGGTCGCGCTCGAAAGCCTTCCGATAGTCTCTGAAGGGACGCGACCTTTGGTCCTACGTTTCTTTCAATAGGAGTCAGCGATCAGGTGCCCATTCGTAAAACACAGCCCTCCCCTTCCGATTTGTTTCCGATTCAGTCTGTCTACCAACGTCATGATGACGTTTCTCGGGTAGAGATCTATTGCATGATGCGAAAAGTTAAAACTAGCGCGCCTTAAAATTATGACCCCATAACTAGATACATAATACTACATGCCTCTTAGATCACCCACTGTAGCACAATTGCGTGATTCGGCAACGGTGCGGAAATCCCACGTGGACCACAACGGTATTTTGCAACCTCACGCTGTAGGACGTAGTATCAGAAGAACATTCATGGTTCTTCACATTTACCGCATGTATTCCGCCAGATGTAAGACACCGCAGAGACTTCGAAGGAAATATTGTTAATCGGAGCACGATGGTTTCACTATCATGTATCTCGTCATTTATTAATTAAACTATTCCTAGTTTTCATACTTCGTATCCTCCTTTCTAATTTCATAATTTTAGTTCATCCCTTAACAGTCGATTCACCCCTCCGAGGCTGCTACAACCGAAATGGTTTTCCCCAAGCACCAATAAAAGTGCTTTTCCGCGCGCGCACATGGCCTAATTTGATATCCCGAGGAGCACTAAATTTTTTTCCACGTGGAAAGAATGTGTGCTTAGCTTCGTGGCAAAAGGCACCGTTCATCGTCCGTTTTATGGTCCATGAAGGTAAAATGAAGAATATAAAATTTGATATCCGGCCGTCGGGCAACGTAAGCAGCTAGAGATATGTACGTATATACATGAAAGTGTTTTTCTTTTTTCTTTTTTTTTTCGCAAAACCTTCACCATGATGTTTTTACGACCTTCGCATCCTTCAGCTCTCTTTGTTTTCAACGATGACACATGGTAAGAAGGAACACGCAGGAGCTCCTTACGATGCCACGCATCCGTGCAATGCAATATGACGCCGCAACATGGGGAACCATTTAGTACCGTGTAATAATTCACCAGGCGGCAATCGCTGACATGGTGGATTGTGAATTTCTGCGCGCAGCCGGTCTACACTCTAAATCTTTTCACACCTTTAAAGGTGTAATAACGTGCATGGCGTACGCCTTTTTCGGTGTAATTTTGGTAACATCATAATGGAGCAGGGTTTCGCATTAATTTTCTTTACTCGAGTGTTGTCTGTCTTCCAAATATTCAGTCTTGCAATGTCTCAACATTGTTGAACAGTATTGTTCACACTTGCACGTGCTCGATTATCGGTAGCGATGCATATATACATTAGCTCGTATCTACGATATCCAAGACATAATGAAAGCAAGATTTGCACTGACACTTGATCTTTTGTAATGCTTTCCGAATTTTGTAAAATATCGTCCTGGAGATGCAATGTTACGCAACCAAGTTGAATGTGCATAGCGCACACCTTTAAAGGTGCGAAAAAGTTTACAGTGTACCATACGAATCCACGCGTTGCTGACACGTGGAAGCCCATTAAATCCGTATCTCTCAAGACACATTATTTCACGTCATATCAGCGTAGGGCTTGGGATGTCGCCCTTTTCTTCGTTTAGATCTATGACGCCTGAATAATGTAGATAAGAACGCGACGCTGCTAGTTTACCTTAGCACGTTCTTTATTCCAAAGGACAATAGCGCGATTGCTACACTTCTCAAGTTCGTCGGCGGTTCCACGTCGATCAGAGGTGGGGGAAATTTCAGCTTGTAATGCTTTACCGTAAGTCATTACCGTACTCAATACTTTTTCATGCATAGTGATGCATTACTAATCATTACTTTCACCGAGTGATAGCATCACTTTGGCATTACATTTGCCTAGAAGCCCATGATGCGCCTATTGTACAGAGACGTGATTAGACTTTTACTTTGTCAAACATTACCGGCTATTATAATTAGAGTTTCAAGAAAATTGCTACGTATGAGTGATCTCTTCGATGAGAGCGGTATGCATCAGCTAAGTGAGCAATCATAAATAAGATGAATAGGAACGTGGAAGGAGTTTTTAAATACTCCACATGGGCTTTGTCCTCCTCCTTGCTGACCTCGCCGGTGACAAGGGTTGCTGGGAAAAACCAGCTTGGGGATTTTTCTTACCTCTACTAGACACAATACCCACAATACCCACTGGCTTTAGACAGTGCGTGGACTTTGAACACAAGTAATGAATAATGCGATTACGCATTACACGGCAAAAATGTAATGCCGTTAAACTACTGGACTTACGCCTCCACAAAATATAATGCATTGCCATATAACTCATTGTCCAGATGTAATGAATTACTTTCTTGTGAATCATTCGCCATCTCTGACACAGTTTCTGACAGGTGGCGTCCGCTCATGGTCTTCGGTTCTTTTAGAGTTCGAATATCGTCTTGCTCCTGAGCTGACATCCAGTCGAGGGCCAATCGCGAACGACGTCATTATGGCGTTCGCTCTAGCGGCCGTTGAGGCGTACACTGTTGTGCTACAATGAATCCAGGGTACGCCAAATTGTTAGACGTGCCTCGTGCACCAAAAGCACGGAGCACGTAATGGTACGCTCTGGAAGCGTCTATAGTACACACAAGAGGCGTGCAGGTCCGCAGGCGTACAGACCTGCAGGCTGAAGGCGTGCGTGGATTGGATAGACAGTTTGACCGTTCCACGTAGATACGCCGCTGAATCCCAGCAAAGACAAAACCTATATACTTCGCCTTCTATTGTGTTTCCCTGAACACACGGACGCCGAGGCGTTCTTTCAAGCCTTACAAGATCTCCGAAAAGCGATTAGGGTGTGGTCATAGCGCCGAGTGTTCTGGAGCAGCTTACCTCACTAGTACGGGGGTATCAATTCCGTCTTCTCTCTCTCCCTCTCTCTCTCCTGACAACAGCAGCAGTGCGTGTCCTATGAGATGGCTTTCTATTTCTCGTCATCGGTTCCGTCCGGAGTACGCTCACTTGTAGTGTTACATCCCTGCCACGCGGGCACGAATGACAGTTCCTCCTTAATGAGATCGCCACATAACTAGTTCAATGCGTACTCTCGCTCCATTGTCTGCGCATGGGTAACAATTTTATTCTTGCATAAACCCGCATTGTACCGTGCGGGAGAAGATTCCTTCGTAATCTGAGGTTACGCGAATATGCTTTGGTGAAGGAAAAGCTGGAGTTGGAAGTTTTCACCGACAAAAGCAAAAGAACGCATGACGGCGCCAAAGAGGCGGCATCGACTTCACGGCGCTTAATGTCATTACATACTGACGTGTGGCACGACCTTCGTGGATAATGTCATTGGGGGACCGTAACGGCATTAGAAGGAAATGTCATTTGTTCTGACCGTGTGGCACACACAAGCCTAAAAACGTGCCGTTAGACCTTGCCACTAAGTGGGAAAGCGATACAAGAGACTATTGGGATGTGTCGGGAGTAAGTCGGTTCTTGACAGTGAGTTTGGTACCGCGATGACATATGATAGTGCGATGATTGGTGCACCGCACTCACAACACTATACTGAAGGATTGCTAGACCGCTATGTCACGGTGGGTGCATTCGTTTTACGTATTATTCATACTGCACCGAAGTTAAGGGGACTATAAGACGACTTTTTTGATTGTTTGTTGGACAGGAGAGACGTTCGTGGGCACACAGCCGTATAGTTTTACGTTCGGCAAAGTGAACCTTTTGCTCACGAGAGAATTTAAACGAAGTACCGAAGTTATACGAAGCTGATATCCCTGGCAACGCGCGACGACGAGCGGCAGCAGGAGCGTACTGGGGACAAACTTTACCCTACCATCATTGTGCACAATTTCGTCATCGGCGATGTCACCGCGCACCGAATGGGGGATTGGGCGACGCTCCTTTGTGCGAACCGTGTGCAATCCCAAAGTATGGAGACAAACACGCGTCTAGTAGTGAAGAAGCGAGAGGAGGAACGTGGAGGAGAGGTACGCATGAAATTCCAACCGAGCGTGGTTAAAAAACGGCGCGCTCTTCAATAGGGAAAAATTATGGCGTGTCCGAATTCTTCGACAGGAAGAATCGTTTTGAGCAAACGATTTCATGGGGTGATCGGGAAGTTTCATGATCCCTTTAAGGGCGTAAATTCTACGCAAAGAAGGATTTGGGAAAATTGCGAGCCAACTGAGACCAAGAACTTAAACATTCAGAGCACATACTAACTCCTTCGCTCTGCGAATACATTCAGCGGGCCGAGTACAATGCAGCTCCGACAATTAAAGAGAGTTAAAAGCCTTCGATACATAATAGATGCATCAGCAGCTAACTGATCGATGGTGATCGGAGCAGAGGAACTCGCGGTAGGAGTCCTCTTACTTGTTTTGCTCGCTGATGAGACATATTCATCCTGATGTTCATCTTCTCATGATTCGTATTCTTCCGATGTTTGGTATTCCTCGTTGTCGACTTTGGTGGGAATCGCACTCGTAGATGCGTGTTTCCTCCTCTCGTCGTCTTCCATGATGAGAATTGCTGCTTGACGAGGATCGGCGTTTTCTGGGAGTGTGAGATTACGTAAGACGCACTCTTCAAACAACTCTTGTGCTGGACGCAGACGAACTCAACACCTTTGGACTTTCCATGAAAGAACGAACTCAAAAGACTGTATATTTGTCGTTAAGACACAACGAAAAACCGAGAGACGGAAAGAATACTGCACCAAGCTCCAGATAGGTTGAAAACTAATGAAGACGCAATTAATGCGTCACAAAAAATGAACAGGAAGTTACGAAGGAAGTGCTTAGAACTGTTCGAAGGATGCTAAGCAATGCGTTCGAATGACGTGGCTAAGCCTAAATCGAACTATGACAAAAGCATAAGACTTCAAAGTCGAAGTACTTGCAAAAAATTAATATGGTATCAACCAGAAGTGAAAATTTGGAGAATCACTTGCCGTATCCTGCCGGCTTCGCCATGTGAGGCAAGATAGACCAAGGGAAAGGAGTGAAGAATGTTTGTAAGCGTCGGTGGCGGACCCGATGTCCCTGGCTATCTGCCAAACTCAAAAGAAGATTCAGGAATACGGCATTTGGATGACACACAGACAGTTTACTAGCACTCTGGTATGATACATACGATGATAGAATGACTAAAGGAATATACCTAGCAATTTGGGTGATGAAGGGCCGAATGAGCTAAAGCAAGGATCCAACAGACTAACGACGTATTGATGAACGTCGTACGATGAAAGAACGCACAACAGCACGAGGCGCACGCTTATAAGCACGTTGCGGCGCCACTGCTGGCTCATGACAATGACGGTGAGGCCGAATTGAACAGATTGGTTCTCACAGACAGAACTGTCACGAAGTACGGAAATGCTAGCGTTCTTTTTGCAGGGAAATAAATAACTAATGGAGGAAGGTTTTCTTTTCACACAGGATGTCGTCCGCTTGTATGATTGTTGCTTCAGCCCCTTCCTTTTCTTTTTCATTATACGTGATTTAGCCATGTTACGCAACATCATCATCCGAGGCTGATTCTGCTCTTGAAATACCTAGCTTCAATACATCGAACATATAATACATATAACACGGGCATGTCTGCGTTTACGCAATGCTGAAATAAAACAATCTTTTTTCTTTTTCTTTTTTTTTGCGAAGCCCATGTGTTTATTTTTGTGAAACGTCATTACGTCACGTGCAAGATGATAATGATAAAGACATGGGACGTTCACATGTCAGACATGAAGGCTTATCCCTACAGTCTGGTAAAGTCTGTACGACCTGGTGACGTAACTAATGTTGAAAGGCAAATTCCGATGTGTGCTTGTCATGACATCTTATAATTGGAATGTTCGCTTCGTTAAAGCCCCGGAAGTGTCATCGTGGATTACTTCTTGCTGCTGTACCACCAGCAGGACCAGGTTGTCAACGCAGCTTACCTCACTCAGGCCTTCAATTCCCATTTGGGCCCCAACATGACGCTGGGCGACTTCACGCTTGACCCAGCGTACACGCAGCTCGAAGGTAAGAAATCGCTTGTTCTTTACAGTACATATGTACGTGTATTGATCCGCCTTGTCGGTGCCTTTCGCGATGTGTTCCTCGAGTTCACTATGAGATGTTACGCTGAGTAACGTTGAGACGTCGTGAGAAACTTCAAGTGCTACAACCTTCGGTCATTTTACGCGAACCTTTTCGTATCTCCAACGTCTGTAGCAACACCTCTATAGTTTATTTGAAGCCACGGCACCGCAATGCCACTTCGAAATTGTCAATTCTATTATTTTAGACATGTTCTTAGAATGTTCGAGAATTTTTGCTTAATGCTCCTTAGAAAAAGAAAAACAAGACATTGCTATACTGCCCCACCACTTGCGAGTTCGAACGGAGCCTTTTCACAGCAATGCATGTTCGATTACGTCGAACTCTTGCCAGAAAGCCGACTTGGTATAGCTGGCTTCCCAGTCGCCTTTCTTGCTTGCCGCAGACAGCTCGCTAAGAGCACAGGTTATCCTGCAAGAGCACACAAAAGGGCACAGCTGCGCTATTGTCATTTGTCGTCTCGCTCTCCCAAATTGACATTCTGTGGCAGAGTTGTGCCTAACTCGTTACAAGTGACTCGTTACTTGGTAACGGTTACTTTTTTTGGTAACGAAGTAACGATTTAGTTACTTTTTAGAAAATGGTAATAGTAACGGACCCAGTTACAAAAACTGGTAACTCGTTACTGACGTTACTCGTTCCTTTTCTTCAGCGCGGGGGAGCACATTTCGGCACTCCGTGTGGCGCAATGCGTGGACCTGCGTGACCCACGACCACGTGTGACTCAAAGTATTATTGCAGTCCCTCGCTGGACGTGTTGTTGACGTGCTGAATCGTCTTAAACAAAGGCCCTTGACTTTTCTCTTGTTTCCGTAATCTTCGACTATCACTCCTTCCCAAGAATGGGCACCAATTGTGCTATGGCTACAAAAAACGCGTTTCGATTTCTTGCCTTTTGTTGTCTTTGCTAAGCTTCTGAGCGCCCTAAATTATGACGCAGCCCCTCGTCTGTTTTTGGGAACCGTTGGTGACCGGTGGCACGAAAACCGGTGTCTCTTTTAGTGTTTTCATAACCTCCGATCACCCCCACCTCGGCAGCATATGTCTTCACACGAAAGAGAACGAAGATCACTGATGTAAATTTCGAGTATCAGCTTCTTGTGAAGTGCAATTTCTCATTAATAATGAGTTGAAGGCAAGTGACGGCATGTTTGTTGGCTCCTTTAACTATGTGGCGGTAACGTAAAAGTCACTCGTTACCTGTGAGTAACGAGAACTAGTTAGTTTTGTATGTTTGTAACAAGCAGGGATGGGCATAAATACATTTTTTGAGTATTTAAATATAAATACAAAATACTTTGTTGAAAGGGGTATTTAAATACTCTTCATAAATACTTTTCAATATTAGTATTTAAATACAAAATATAAATACAGTATTTAAATACCGTAACTACTGCCATAAATACTTTGAGGAAGATGGCACCTGGAATTACAGAAATAATGGTGATCATCATGACGAATCAGCGAGCAATAATAACATATATTTGTTAGACCATCATGAGGATTTTAATATTTGAAGTTTCTCGAAGATTGCATCTTTGACAATGAAGAAATGGCTAGGAAGCAAGCGAGCTGTGGTGTGTCAATCGTGTTGTGTCTGTCCCTTCGTGTTCCCTAGTCTCGGGGTTTTTACATTATGCATGCATCTTTGAGGCATCTTCTGCTCAGTTGTACGACCAGTTTCGCAAAGGGGAACAGCATCTCCACAGATGAATCGTACAACAAGGCAATCAGGTAGATGTGACCGTTGTCCGCAACAACAGTGAAAAACTCCCCATCTAGAATGGTTGTCACATGCGTATGCAGCGCAAACAAGGTATAACTGTGCTCCAGACTCGCCCTTCTTCGCGCAAGGTCAAATGCAGGGCAATTTTAGGGTAGAAGTCAGTATATACTGTATTTAGGGGTATTTATAGAGTATTTACGAGAATAAATACCCGAAAATTTGTATTTAAATATAATTATAAATACATTTTTCTACTCTGTATTTAAATACAAAATATAAATACATGTATTTATATTTTAAATAGTATTTTAATTACAATGTATTTAAATACTGCCCATCCCTGGTAACAAGTAACGTATGTAGTTACTTTTTTCTGAAGTGACCGGTAACGGTATTTAGTTCCTATTTTTTGGTAACGGGCACAAGTCTGTTCTGTGGTCGCTTGCTTCTGGGGCGTCAGAATGTGGGTGCAACGGACACGCCCCCCCCCCCCCCCCCAGAAATGAAAGGAAGGGGGGGAGGCCTTCCTTTCATGCCTAGATATCGGGTTGGGTGTCTGGTATTTTCTCTGATGCGACAGATTTTTTGCACGATTTACACGTTCGTTCTAAGTAAGTAAAAACCTCGATCTTCGCACGAGGGTATTCACCGCTGCCCCTCTGACACGAAACACATTCCGAGTTCAAAACATATCTGTATCTGATAATCACGTAGAGAGCTGGCCATTGCCTGATTGACCGAACGCTATAAAGTGAAGCTATATCACCATGTTTCACGTCATGCGCTTCACTGCTTCACTTGACATGTCACACAGCATGCATGTGTCACTTAACTACGGCTTTCTTTTATACACAGAGTTCTTAATGTACCAATTATTGGGACTTGAGCTCGCCCTTTTTTGCGAGGGATTCCCCCCCCCCCCCCCTCCCTGCTTGTTTCACTGGGAAGCTTCGCCTCCTGTACCCTTCTTTCTCCGTGCTCGCAACCGAGAACAGCGGCAATTTGGTGGCACATATTGCCGACGTGTGCAGTGTGACGCCTTGGGCATTGAACACGGTTTGCCGTCATATTGCGTGACCAAAATTAAACTTGTGGTCATGTGAAGGAACGAACCTGATGTCCTTGCGTTTCCCCCCTCACGGCACCCCTATGATCACCCCACCAGCAGCCGACAATGTTTTCTTCTCCTTCTTCTCTTTTTTTTCCTTTCTTTCTTTTTTTTTTTTTTTTTTTTTTACGCAAGTATCGAGGTTTGCCGACTGACAGTAATCCGTTTAGGAAGCTTCATTTAGGCCACGTATTTGAAGCTGATGACTTCGAAGCAGAAAGCATTGCTGAAGTGAACGCATTACCTGTGCAGAAGGAAAAGGGTATTGCTGCGAACGCGCACTGTTCCCTCTATAAATAATGCATTCAGGGCAGGGATTATTGGAGTCGCGTATTCGATTTCAGCCAGCATGTTAATAAAGGGGAGCGCGCGAAGCAGGAATTTAATTTTCCTTTTATTGCATTCCATAGCGCATCTGAGGCTGCCAACAACAGACAGCGCCCACTATATGTCTTGGTTTCGTGTGATTTTTTTATTGTTTCGTGCCTTCGAGAGTCCCACAAACTTCTGTTTTCGTTTCGTCTTTATGCTGCTTCTGTTTTCGTTTTCTTTTCTTTTTTTACATATAAATTTTCTTCGTGCTATGTCATCTGGAATATTCTCCAAATGAAAGAGGAAGAGAAGAAGCAGCTTAGCTCTGCTTTTCCTTCACATGCAAGCTTCAGAATAAGTACGGACCCCATAAGCTCTTAATTCACGGGACCTACCGAGACTCTGGAAGAAAACTTCACTTGACGACGAAAGCACCAACCTAAACGCAGACGACAAAATGACCATCTGCGTTTCTTCCTATGTCTTACGTTGGTAAACGCTAGCCCATGAAATGTCTTGCCACCTTGGAGGCATGCTTTACCCTGTTCTGTATTGGCATCGTTTCGATTGGCGCATGTGTATTCACAACCTTGTATTGGTTCGTCGCCGCGCGTTCTCAGTGCACCGTTTTTTCTGTAACGAACATTCACTGTTGAAACGTACACATTCCTTTCTTACGACATGAACAGTGGTGGGTATCCAGAAGCCAAATCCCCTCCGGTCCGCGGCGGAGCCGCCAATACCCCAGTGGGCCATCGCAGTGATCGTCATAGCTACAGCTTCTCTTATCTTCATCATCCTCTTCGGTGCCGTCACTGTAAGTTGATCCTTCATAATCACGATGCTCAAGTGACAGCGGAAAGTCCAGGTTTCAACTTTTTAGGGGGAGACGAGACGTTCGGGCTACGGTATAACTTTGTAATTGTGCTTTAGTCAATGGTGAGACCTGTCAACAGGCGCCAGGATATGAGCGTGAGAAACAGGAAAGCTAAAACTTGTAAGTCGGACACATTTGCACGTGTGGTGCTGAAGGGTCAAACGTGCATGCCAGTTAAGATGCATATTGTTTGGTCCATTAAGTATACCCTTGTTGTTAGAAACACGAAGGCCAACAACAAGGACTGAGAGCGCCAATGATGTAAAGGCAATAACCACTCGGAGAAATTTCCTGTTTTCTCCCACCTTCTTTCTCTCTCTCTTATTTATTTATTTATTTGTCAGCAGATACTGTAGATTTATTGTCGTAACTGTAGTATTTCGAGCAATCGCAAAATTCGCTTCTGAGCTCGTTTCCAAGCAGACCACAATGTACCATTCCGCCAGGTATTGTACAGTCTGCCCGTTCGCTGTTGTCCTGTAACTTATATACGGAGGAGGCTATCTATAACGCACTAGTAGCTTTGCCGCTATACTACAGTTGTCAGCCAAGTTTCTCCTTGCAGAGTGCTATGAAAGCACAGTCCAGTGAGAGAAATTTTTATTTTGTGTATACTTTAGCCCGCCTAAATCACGGTTCCACTGTAATATCTGTAAACAAAAATTTTGAGCTTCAGTGAACCGGTTTGAACCGATTCAAACTGGTTCGAACCATGCTTTCTTTTTTATGTTCTAGACCAGAACCTGAACTGAACCGATATCCTTGAACCCGAACACGAACCGAACTCCAAAAACTCACGGTGCCAATCCCTGCTGCGAAGCGCGTACCATGTTACCCAGAGTGCGAATTTGGAATTCCAGTGATTGGAATATGCACCATATAACTCCAACTCATCATTTTCCATCATCACCTCACTAGCAGCGACTCGGTTGCTTCCAAAGCTACCTACTCTTGGACCTAATATGACGCTTCATTACCGCTCTTAGTGACCATGAACAATGTCGACGTAATTCTCTCGCGCCGGAGCCAATCCTTCTCAAATGGGGCACGTCAAGTTCAACGTAGCGCGCTGGCCAATTTCTCTCGTGGGAGACATCTCGCACTGCACAATAGCAGTCGCTCACGCGCCCCTTTGTTCCTTGAAGAAGCCGCTGTTCCCGCACAAACTTCCCACTCATTCGCGAGGTCGTAATCCCCGAGCTCGTCTTCCATTTCCGCCGTGAGACAGCCGTTTGTCCGGAAATGTGGGCGCTTTAAGCCCATCTTCCGCCGCCTTGCGGAGAATCACTCGAGCAGGTTCCTCGGCCCGTGGGATGATGAGATCCGGCTCTCGAGGCTGCGCTATGAATTAATGATGAAAATATGCGGAATAGTCCGAGCAGTTTATGTATTTGCGATTGGAATGAAAATAGATTGGTTCTCAAGAGTCTCCTCCAGGCGATTATTTCGTTTGGAAGAAAGGAGTGGTGAGTACAGGGCATATGGCGTTCCCATATTACGCTGTGATCCCTATTCCTTTAGGAGTAGGCATGCCGACTGGAGTAAGAAAGGTGAGCACACTGCATTGTGTTCACTCGTCGGTCCGACTTTCATCGTCACAAAATGTAAAGCAGGATCTTGGTGTATGCGCCTTGCAAGCCAGTGTTCATGATGAAAATGTCAATTCGAAGTGAAATTATTCAACTGATTCAAATGTTGTGCTCTTCCTGCAAATACAAGCGAGAACTCGCTCGCGTGCTTTTCTCTCACTCTCTCTGTTTTTTATTTTTTATTTTTTCACAAAATATGTATTTTGTGGGCACTTGCGCAAAGGCCAATTTATGCTGCTCTCCCTGCAGATCTATGGTCGCAAATCTGAGCGTCGCAAATACACCAGCCGTCTCCAGGAAGATGACCTTGAAAAAATGAGTACACCTACTAAAGATTGGGAAGGCAAAATGGCAGCTTCGTACGAAAATTTTGCTGCTGACGGCATCTACGACCTGGACATGACGAAGGACTGTGTCAACGACAGCTACAAGGTAAAGATAGCCATTCCCAATTCATGAGTGAAATTTACGGTCTGTGACAGCACCTTCTGAAACCAACGTGTGTGTTGTTGTTGTTTTTTCTGTATTTTGTCAATTCTTAACGTAAAATCTTCCGTTTTCACGCAGCCGTGATGAGAGCAGGTACTTATATGATTACCCAGTTATCGCGCAGTTTCAAATCAAGCACCATTCTCCCTCAATCTAGGAATCGAAAGCCCGCAACACCCACAAAATGGAGGACACGTGGAGAGCGAAATATGGAGTCCTAACCAATAAGCAGCCACGGCATGCACGTGACACCACCTTCTAGAAATGCACCGCCATGCAGCTACGAAAGATCAGCACTGTCGAACTGTCTGCATTACATAGGGCTCGTTCCCGAGCTACTCACAGATGTCGATCACTTCAGCAGTTCCGCACACGGTTGCTTCCACGGCGCCACTGTTCCAAAGTCCAGCGAGAAATATTTTGTTGAAAGCTCTCTGGTCCAACACATTAGAGTGCACGATGTTACGTTGAGGTCTTACTCAAGAAGGTGCTGCACTGCACACAAGTGATGAAGGAGCCCCAGTGTTTACGTGCTTCTCAATATTTTCGTGCTCATGGTTATGGCGTTGGTAATACACTGTGTTCACATAATCGGCGTAAGTTAGCGGTATGTACATTATAACCGGCGTCCTCTCCTTACACAAATGCGGTGTATTGTGCAGCAGAAGGAGTAACGACACTTCGGGTCACTATAAATGTGTCTTCTGGTATATGCCTACCACATGAGAACGCAACTACTTCCAAAGAAGGTCACTAATAAAAGCCACTCCCCTCACTTGGGGCGCGTCCTCCGTCCTCAAGAAAAACGAAAAATATAAGAAAAAGGAAGTGTAGTAATTATTAAGTATGATTTACCAAAAAATTTCATGCCTTTCCTTCCATGAGCCATTCAGTGACATATGCCTCCTGTAAATCTCCAGAGCAAGATGTAAATATGATTGAACTTTGGCAGTGATATACGTGAGCACACTTCGGGTCACGCTGACGTCCGCCCCTCTCATATACGTACTTTTTTTTTCGCCTGGGTTACAAAAAAAAATGCATTTTTTTTTCTACAGGTACCGTGTTACGCTGCTTCCATTGTAGAATTCCGAAGTAGAAAGGTGCTATGACACTATTGTCCATATGAAATCAAGAAAGACAGAGACTGCTACACCGTGCATTTACACATTATTAATAAAGCGGGAGCGCATTCGTGTTTCGAGGTTACGATTGTGAACGCCGCAACTATGAATATTTGCCATTACCCAACACACAAGTGAGATGTATGCTCGTATTCTTTAAAAAGAGCACATAGATTTATGATGCCTTCACCGACAAAACATGTTCTACACGCTAGTCACACTAGTCCCACCATTGTAGCTTCCCCGTGACACGGGATTTGACGACGGAAACTACTAAACGAACATAGGTTCAAGATATCTCGAAAGAAAGAAATGAAATGAAGAAGGTTGAAATGTCTCGTACATCACAATTGAAGATATTCACACGGATGTCCGGCATCTGAATAATTCTCAAGTACTTAAATATTACGCATTCCAAGTATATAACTATTTCCAAACAGAAGGCAAAATCTGAATGAACAGGTTCTGCAAACTCGTCGCACACCACGTGTTACTGGAATACGCGCATGTGGCAACTCCTCAGGCTAGGCCGGAACGACGACGACTCACGTTGGGATGCCGTTACTTTTGTTTCGTTCACCTATATTCACCCAACGCCAATCTTTGTTTTCGTTTGATTCTTTTCTGACTGAGTTCAGACGTTGACATATTTAGTTCTGGTCAATTAGTTTGTCTTCCTACGATCTGAAAGTTGTGTGCTCTGTATTTATGGCGAATGTAGTCAAGGAAAAAAAAGACATTGTACTGTTAAATTTCGCATGCCGGCCATCGACCATTAAGTTTTGCTTGTGTCTGTGTGGCAGCGTTGCTTAACTTGTCGCGTAAGATAATAATGCTCAAAAATACACTTACGCTCTGCGTGGATGTTACCACATCCCGTCACCACATCCTTTGTTGTTACCATGTACATTTCAAAGAAACAACTCAATGTTAAACAGCAGCTGATGCTGTCACATTACTAAGAGTTGCATGCAATGCTGCATGTGATGGTGCGCATAAAGATGACAGGCAACTTTGCCGTTGTGGACGCATTCCGGTGCTCCAGTCTGGCATTCACTTTTTATGTGTAGTTGTTACGCATAACGACAGTACGACTTCACTATATCATGTAACAGTTTCTTTACTGATTGCTGATGTCTTATCTAGTCAATTGTGCCCGCATGTAACGGCATATTTCGAGTAATTTACGTGTTGGTTTCACTGCTAAGCTTATCTCTCGTGTTCATTCTCGGTAGCACGTCTCGCAAGCGCACTGGATTTCGCGTGTTTGTCAACGCTTTCTCTTCGTGACAAGTGAAGGTTAATTTTCGAGACTGAACCACGGTAAAACTGTCGCCGCAACTAGTAACAACTGTCACCTGTACCCTCAGATGTGTGACATGCATGCCACAAAAGAGTGCTTTCCTTTCAGCTAATGAGGCAAACACGAACATAGACGTGCGGTATGGCGTACTTTGGTTGACCAATATGTCGAAGTGCGTTTCAACTGCAGCACTATTTCTTTTTTTCTCATGTTCCACGATGACTTGTAACTAGAGTGCCTATAAGATGCAGTGCTCCATCTTTTAGTCCAGAGTGCTATGAGATGAGCATCGTGCATTCCTACATATTCACATATATTTACACGCATCCATGATACTCGGCTGGATTACACCATATTCTTGACTTTAAATCTTCGCTTAACTTGCTTTCCTTTTCTATGGTATTTGCATCAATGTTCCTCTATAATCAAACTTACGGGAACCCCTTGTTAACGCATTTCCATGGAGAATTGTACATGTTGTTCACGCCTGTCATTTTTGGTGAGAGTGTGTTTGCATAAAAGTCGGCACTTTATTTCTGTCTTGTTGTCTGCTTCTCAAAATTGAGGTGTGGATGGATAGCGTATCCTTTGGACTAGGCGACCTGCCGCAACCTGTAAGGCCATAGCTTTGTTTATTTTACTGAACGACCGTGCGGCAACCCGGGACAAAAAGCTGCTGCGAGCAACTTGACAAGTTCCTGGGCCCTGAACAAATGGCAGTGGCTGCTGCAAGCCAAATATGTCAGTTAAGATAATTGATGCAATAAAGAGAAAGGAAACTGTAGTGAGAAACACGACCCGGTGACATAATATCATATGGATACACAAGAGAATGCTATGTGTATGGCCCTATGTCTCATCTTTTGGCATTACTATGAAAACAACTGCCAAAACAAACGCATAGCAGTAAGCAAACGAAAGGAAATCAAAACAATCAAATCAAATCAAAAATCAAAACAATACGGTTTCTCTGAGCTGCCTTTTCTAAGATTTACTATGTGGGAATTTTGTGATCGTAATAGTGGCATTCGATAAGTGATACTTTGAGGACCATAGTCTGTCCTGGAGAATGGTATTACCCATAGTGCTGCTAGTAAATAAGAAAAGGAAGCCAGCTAGGGCAAATCAAGTTCCTTTTCTTGTTTAGCTGGGGTATCCGGGACCAACCCGACAGAAATCGCCGTCATTTGACTATTTTGAGTGGCCATGCACCTTGCAATCTTAAAAGAGTAGTTAAATGACATTTAGGATCGCTCTAATTCCGCTTAGTCAATCAGCCACATGCTGAAATAATAAACTGCTGCATAAAAACGCGGACAGGCTGGTTAAAGGTAGAGTCACTAAATAAGCTTAGCTTATTTAGTGACTCTAGTTAAAGGCAGTAATCGACAGACACAACTGCAGACGCGCAACTATCATGAGTGTAAAGTAGCAAGGACAATAAATAAGGGAAAGGTCAGAATGTACTTGCACCAACCCCATTTCAGTCCACTTATTAATCAAGTAGTTTACCGACCACCCCATCTCCGACCACCCCATGGGAGACTGCTCACAACAGTTCTTTCCGTGCGGACGCGTGTCAGACTGTAGCGACCTACCGTGAGCCTTCCCGGTAAGGTCTATGGTCAGTCCGCCTCTGTCGTACATCCTTCACTGAATCAGGGGCAGAGCGGTATCATTCTGAATGCTTGAGCGCGTTATGCGGTGGACCACTGTCTTTCGAGGTCGACAATAGCACGCCACCAACCAACCAATCAACAATAACACCAACAACTTTGTTGTGAGATGATGGATAGGGAATTTCATCGCCAGGGGCCATACCCTACCCCATTGCTGGTGGTGATGCGGAATGAAATAATGAGCCCCTTCACAATAAGGATCGAAGTCGTGTGGTATCCAGAAAGGTGAAGAGAGCTTTGAGAGCAGAGCGTTGGTGGGCTGGATGTGGCCAGGGACCAAGCAATTTTGTGAAGGAGAGGGGGCGAGAGCCCAGCTCGTTAAGAAGTAGTTTACCAGAAGTGACCACGCAAAATGTATTCGCTTATCACTGAGCAATTCAGTTTAGAAAAAAAAACTGAAGGAACTGAACTCTTGGGTGAGGAGGCGTCACCCTGGAGACGCGGCCCCATCTGCTACTGTGACGTAAGGAGCATCCGTGTCAAGGAGTGACGTCAGCCTCACTCATTCTCTTACGCGTCCTCTGAAGGAGCTGAGGGGTTTCTAGAATGCGTCTGGATCAGGGCTCACGCTACAGGTGAGTTCGATCATTAGAAAGTGTTAGGAGACCGTTGATAACGTGGCTTCTGAAGTGCCGTGTCTACAGCACCCAATCAACGGGTAAGATTCTGAGTCATGCACGCTGCCATTGGATCCCGTATTACGAACGATAACTTCACGATAACGTTATCAATTGTGTGTATGCTAACGCTCTCTAGTGTTTTCGCGTGGGTAAGCTCGTCTCGTGCAGCACGCCGCAGCCACAAAATTTTATGCAGGTGTCCTTCGCTGCTCCTCTAAAATGTACTTCTGCTTTGCGTCTGATAGTCGTTTTGTAATGATCGTTGTATAATATCTTCATATTTAAGAACGAACTGTGAGCCATTTATGAAGCTTCACCCGAGTCACGTTTTGGCTCGCTGTCACCAAAGGAGAAGCGAAATAGGAAAAATTGTAATGAAATCGGGACATATGGTTGGGCACCACAAGTGGCAAATCCGGATTATCACCAAGTGCCCAACCGCTGAGCGCTCATTATTAGGTTGATGGGGCTTCGCGAATAATCCTGGTGGGTACCGTGGTATAGGGAGCATCCTAATGAAGACTACTGAGCGATGGTCGCATGTTTTCTTCGTGGGTTGTTCGCTTGGACTACCCAAATCCCAGAGCAAGAGGGTTAGCACACCGCTCCCTCTCCTGTGCCACCATCATCTCTCCCCTCCCTTTTCTCCCTCCCCTGGGTGCACCAAGCCGCAACTCCAGAGGCTGACCGCACCTTCCCCCATCATCACCCACCCCACGCTCATTATTAACGAAAGCGTGCTTGGTAGTTGCTGGCACTTGGTATTAACCGACGGGGGAGAAGGTACCGGCAATAGCCAGCAGCGAAAGACGAGAAATATCAAATGGCGTGCTTCTCCGTCCCCCTTGGAAACAAAGGGAAAGAAGGAAGGTGGAATCCATCCATTGTACAGCATGTCGCTGCAGTGCGGGGTTGTGCGCATTACTGCATCCACGGCCCAGGTACAGCAAGAAGCGGAGACCGGCAGCCGGGTAAGTAGGGAACAAGGTGATTATCGAACCAGTAAACACGTACAACAGCGTAACACGCTCGAGGTTAACCGCAATCAAAATGATAGGTTTGAGTGCTGAAACCGCGACGCGTACGCTTTTTCTCTAACATTTCACTTACTATTCATCAAGCAGCAGAAATAGATGACTGCGACCACAAATGTCACCGGGACGAAGCCTCCGACCACCCCATGGGAGACTGCTCACAACAGTTCTTTCCGTGCGGACGCGTGTCAGACTGTAGCGACCTACCGTGAGCCTTCCCGGTAAGGTCTATGGTCAGTCCGCCTCTGTCGTACATCCTTCACTGAATCAGGGGCAGAGCGGTATCATTCTGAATGCTTGAGCGCGTTATGCGGTGGACCACTGTCTTTCGAGGTCGACAATAGCACGCCACCAACCAACCAATCAACAATAACACCAACAACTTTGTTGTGAGATGATGGATAGGGAATTTCATCGCCAGGGGCCATACTCTACCCCATTGCTGGTGGTGATGCGGAATGAAATAATGAGCCCCTTCACAATAAGGATCGAAGTCGTGTGGTATCCAGAAAGGTGAAGAGAGCTTTGAGAGCAGAGCGTTGGTGGGCTGGATGTGGCCAGGGACCAAGCAATTTTGTGAAGGAGAGGGGGCGAGAGCCCAGCTCGTTAAGGGATCCGGAGAGTACTGCTCGGGTAGGTTGGTAGTGTGGGCAATGGAGAGTAATGTGTTCTAGATCTTCTACAGCACCGCAGTGACAGCATTGTGGAGAGTCAACTTGTCTCAAGCGATATCGCCACTGCGCTGTAAAAGCCACATCGAGGCGCCTTCGATGAACTAATACCCTTATCACATGGCAAACTGAATGGCATTCCCAGCGAATGACAAGGTGCATTCTTTTCGCTTGCACCTCCTGCACCAGATCTGAACTGGGTTATTCGCGTGCTGCACTTTCCTGTTGAAAAGAAAGGCATTACTAATAAAGTTCCTTTCAGCTGGAAAGTGCAGCTCCCGAAAACCCGTCTTGCGTGGAGTGCAAGGTAGTGCAGTCCAGTGCAAGTGAAAAGAATGCGCTTACAGTCGCACCGAGTGTCATTCGTTTGTCTCATACATCGTGCTACGCACAGACACAGAATGTCATTCGCGAATGGTGTCACTGTCGATAATTAAAACACCAGGGTCGAACGTATGAAGCATTATACAGGTACATTAGTTTGTTTTATTTCTTTTTCTCGAAACTAGCGAAACATTAGATTATGTCACAAAATCGTTGCGTTTTCGACGACACTGTTGCGGATCAAAGGAGGTCGATGTGGTTCTCGTGGTCACGGGCCCATATTCGCCATTCTGCTTTTCGGTTTTTAGTTCATTAAACCTTTTCCTCTCGGAAGCAGAGCGGGCGCCTCGTTCTTCCTTTACACATTTCTGGTGCCGAAACCCGGGAACGTAGGCCGCCTGTTCGTTCGCTTTCCCTTCGAAGGTCATCTCGTCGTGACTTGCCATGGAACGCTTGAAGCGTACAAGAGGTGGACTACGTGCACACTTGACGCGCACCATGACACGGCTCTCCGACCTGCTGGGGCAGCAGGACTCGTCCGTCGAAGAGGTTGAAGCTGCGTTGGACTATTTGGTGGCAAAACGGCAATCGCTCTACGACCTCGATAACAGCATCGCCCAGGAAACCCCCGAAGATCTGCTGGGAGCGGAACTTGACAGTGCGCTCCAGTACGAAGAAGGTCTCGAGGGAATGATCACAAGGGCACGTCGTAGGCTTCGCCAGCAGCAGAATGTTGCACCTTTGGATCAACAGCGTCCTGCGGGGCAAAAATCCGTCGCTCTCCCTAAGCTTCAGATACCCCTAAGCTTCAGTACTTGGTCTCCTACCTCACTGACGATGCGAAGCGATCCATCGAAAGCATCAGGATCAGCGGCGACAACTACGACTCTGCGGTCACTCTGCTCACACACAGGTACGGTAGACCGGAACTCCTTACGGCGGAGCACATCGACCATTTGCTTGTTCTTCGTCCCATCTCGAATTCCCAGAACATTCCGCAACTCCGACGTCTTCATGACGAGGTGACCATTCGAACGGCAGCTTTGGATTCTTTGGGGGTAACTAAGGACAAATATGCGGTTATCTTGTACCGCGTCTTCACACGATGCTTGCCCGAAAACCTCTGTGTCCTTCTTCATAAACGGAGAAGGGATACAGCCGCAGTACCTCAACCCCAAGGCAACAATGAAAGCACTGGGATAGACAAGGCCGCCGAGGATGTTCAGTCGCTGCTATCTTTTCTTCAGGTGCAGATGGAGGCTCGGGAAGAGGTGTTGCTGACCGTGTATTCACACGAGCGCCTTTTCTGACTGCGCAGCGACTGAAGGAGGAGAAGGAGGTAGCAGCATTATCACGCAACCATCCAACCATTCGGTCGCGGGCGGAGCTTATCGCACAGCAGAATCTATGAAGCGCGCACGTTTTTATTGTATTTTTGGCGAGATATCAAAGAGCCTTGTGCAACATCACTGCGCTCAGCAGCTCCGTCCGTCAGAAAGAAGCACACGGATAGTTTGTTCGCGGGGCACAGAATCTGACGACTGACGCGCAGAAGGAGGACGGAGCGAAAAAGAAAGCCACCCTCTGTTGCCAATGTTACAAGCTCTATTATTTTTTATCTCTTACACCAGGTAGAGCAACATCCGATCTTGTGGAAGCTCGCCGATGAGCAAAACCGAAATGTACCGAGGAAACATGCCATGTGGGAAAAGATCGCTCTTGAAATGGAAAAGAGACACCCGGATGTCGAAGCAGCGGTAGTTGTGTACATCAAAACACTTTTTGGGTCCCCATATTCACGGCGCAGTCGTTGTATCAGTTGCTGTTAATTAATAATAACGAGTTGGCAGCATTCGCGTTCCAAACAAAAAGGTATCGGCTCAGGACGCTAGCAGTTTGGTTTAAAAACGAGAAATGTGTGAGCAGTATCGCACGCCGGGTAAGACAAAGGGGTGGAAAATTTTATCCCCAAGCCGGCCACTGTGGGGTCACGCATATTCATAGTTGTCTGGCATCATAAAGTAACCATGTAATGGTATAATATTTTAGGGCTGTCATTACACAAGCCTACATGGCAGCTCCCCGGGGTCATCATCACGTCATGCGGCACATTCACGGGAGGCCACTGTGTGCATACATCGTGTTCTGACAAGCACCAACGAAAACGATCAGTTGTAATAAAGGGAGTCAGTTTTCCGCGGTTTCACTATTCTTACGTTTTCCCATTCATCGCGGCCACACAGTTTGAGAACTGCCACAGCGCTTTAGAGTAACCCCTGGACAAAGCTATAGTGCTGAAGATGCAACACTTACGTGATGGCGTCTCGCTTTGTCATGACATTATTTCATAATTAGTCACTAGGAGAGCTTCCTATATAACGCGATATGCAAAAAGTGCCAATTCGTGAATTTCGTTTTGTTCCATAATTTTATATGTAGGGTTCGTGGTTTTCGGCATTTTCCGAAAAATGCCGGAAAACACCCCTCGAATGATTTTTTTCAGATTCGGAATATTCCGAAAAAATGCGAATTTCTCGTATCCTGACAGCTGCCATTCCTGGAACCGCAAAGGGAAATCCCCTTGGAATCTTCCTTTGCCGACTATTTCTCGAGCGTGGCATTATCTTCTGGCTGTGCCCTTGTTTCGTTGTGCGTAAGCGCTTATAGAAGTATGACCTCAGCTCTGTTGATGAATCTCGTATGGATGATATAAAGCGCGAGTTTTTCGAATATGCTGCATGCCCTGCCCCTCAGGTGCCCAGCCTGCTGGCCGGCATCAGCCCCATCTCATCATCGTATCTCTATTTGTGTGTGTGTGTGTGTGTGTGTGCCCCTCAGGTGGATATATCTCCTATTCAGTTTTGGACGACCCGTTCCAGCACATGGCCTTTGTTATCGCAGTGCGCCTTAAGCATACTGGCTATTCCTGTTTCTAACGCTAATGTTGAGCGCGCGTTCTCTAAACTGCGTGTTATTAATTCCAAGGAGCGAGTCGCTATGACAGATGCGAGCATGATGATGTACGCTTGCATCTATTACAACAAGAGGTAGTCTCATTGTTTGCTGGTTTGGCTCAGGCAATAAAAGACATTGTTAATGAAACCATGAATCAATTCACTTCTTTTCGGTTCGTTGTTACTTCGCCCGCAAAATAGGCTCTCCTTCATGCGAAATAAATAGATGCCCGTATTCGGGCATTTATTTTTTGGGCGGAATATAGATGCCGAAAAAATCCGATTTATAGTCCCCAATATAAATGCCGATAAACACCTCCCGAATGGGGTTGAAAATAAATGCCGAAAACCACAAACCCTATATTATATGTATGTATGGGACGGTAACGTACCTCCACCAAAAAAAAGAGAAAAAGAAAAGAAACAGGTCATAAGGGTTGTTGGGTGGGTGTGAACTCTGCCTCGCTATGCCACCGGAATGAGTAGTAGACACAAAAACATGGCCTGTCCAACGTCTAAAGCAATGGGGCCAATGAAACGCAGGAATTGGAAGCTACCAAAGCTAGCCGAAAAAAAAAAAGCAAGACGGATGGAAGATAGAGGATGAAGGGTGGAGATGCGTTGAGGGTGCATGAGTTCGTCGGGGAGAGCAAAGTATTAGATGGGCCGTTGAGCAAGACCTCCCTTCTGCAGAAAGAGGACAAGGTTTCTTGCTTTAGCGGAACGTACAGCAGAGGGACCACCAGAGACACACACACAATTGACACAAAAAGGTGTACGCTCCACTCTGTCCTCCAATCAGAAGTGAGAGCCCTATCATTCACGGCAATGATTGGCGCAGAACCTGCTATGCGGTGAAGCTGTTTTTACTGTGTTCGAAAGGTGCGACCTTTACGCCACAGCCGTCTCTGCTTTACACCACACTCAACACCGTCAGACTGCTGCGGAGTCACGGTAAAAAACGACGACGCACATCACAGTACTCCCTCCTACACTCTTTCCCGCTCACTCTTATATACGAACGTTTTATGCATTTAGAGGCATGTTTAAGCGCACATAATTCGAACGAACCTGTTGCAGACGGGTTACGGAAAGACAATCACTGGCTAGTATACTGTCCCGCATATTGGCCTCTATACTCTCCTTTTGCGCTTTGCTATGCGGAGCAGAATGTATTTAAAAGTGGCCGCATCGATGCTCAAAACCTTGCGGTAGACAAATGGGTCCTCGTGTCGTAGCTCCCGTAGAAGGCTATTTTGCAGACCGTATTCTTTCCTCAGCAACCATTCATTCGTACATAGCTTCTTTAACCGCTTCTTTTCGTGTCAGCATTCACTATCGTCAATGAGAAAAGCAAGATCCACAAATTTTCGCTTTCTTTTGTCCATTGTGTACCAAGCGCCTTGGACATAAAATTAATGCTGCAACGTTCAACCGCAGCGCGAACGTAATCCCCGGCTTCCCCAGCATCTGAGCCGACATCACATTGGAACACTGTCTGTGTAGGCGTTCCAAAAGGGCGTAGCCTCAGCGCCTTATCATTTACCCCTCTCGCTCCTTCAGTCGCTGCGCCGTCAGAAAACACGCTCGTGTGAATACACGGCACTCGGGCAGTTTCGCCAGCGTTGGCTGCTCGCAGCAAGAGCCCTAACGAGCCGGTTCGGCTTCCTACTGCCGCTGCCCAAGCCGCTGCAAACGCCGCACCTCCGAAGCGGACTGCTCACGCACGTTCACCACCCTGTCCCTTGTGTCATTCGCCGGACCATCCGCTGCAGTCCTGCACGGCGGTTTTACCGAATGCCGATATGCGCCATCGTTTGTCTAGAGCGGGAAGATGTTTCAGGTGCGGCAAATCCGGACATTTTTCAAGGGTTTGCCGATCTGCGTTGTTGCGATCTGTGATCTGAGTTGTCTTGTGCGAAGTGCCACGGACATCACCTTTCCATATTGTGTGACATCCAAAGACGTCCGGAGGCTCAGCATTGTTCGACCACTCTCCCCGCGACTGCAGACATGGAGACACCGCGTGAAGTGTTGGACGACGTCGTTTCACAGACTGTCATGTCTTCATCACCCTCGAACGTGCATGCAAAATCTGGAATGGCACGCCTTCAGACAGTCTCGGTTTGGGCAGAAGGACCTGCAGGCAAGAAGCGAATTCGGCTGCTTCTTGACACGGGTAGTCAACAAACGTTTATACGTCGCGATCTGTTGAAGGAGCTAGGGTGCCAAATCACTGGTGAGGAGGACCTCTCCGTGTTCTCTTTCGCACGTACGCGCCAGAAGAAGATTCCACTGCGAACGGGTGCAAGTCCGCCTCGAAGCCATCTCGGATCCGCGGTCGTTCATCGAGCTTGAAGCCCTCGGCATTTCTGAACTATGCCGCGTGTCTACGCCAGCCTTGGACGACGTAACCGTGAGCCTTCTCTCGCTGCGAGGCCTCGAAGTGGCCGATACGAGCTGCACCACGGACATCGCTCTGCTGGTGGGTTCCGATTACTATTGGAAGCTGGTCACCGGCCGAGTGGAACGTCTCCCTGGCGATCTTGTGGCGGTGGAGACCATTTTCGGATGGGTCGTTCAGGGAGTCCAGCGGTCACCCAGTCGAACGCTGTCCACCGTGGTATCAGTCCTCTCCCTTTCCTGCGAGGAACAAGAATTCTTCGACCACATGGACCCTTCGGAAGCGTGGCGCTTGGATGCCCTTGGCATAAGCGATCCCGTTCCTGATCCCGACGATGACTTTGCGGCCGCCTACATTACAAGCCATGTACGCCAATGTGACGGTCGCTACGTCGTCCCGCTAATGGTTAAACCAGAACTAGGGCTCCCTGCTTGCGCCAATAACAGGAATACGGCTCTACAGCGCCTCCTCTCGCAACTACGTCGGTTTCGTTTCGACCCAGAATTGCTGTCTCAGTATGACAAGGTCATACGTGAGTATTTTGACGAAGGTCATGCTGAGAAGGTAATGGGGATCACCAGCCGCCAACAAAACGTTTATTACATGCCCCATCACGCGGTTGTGCGACAAGAGGCGGTCACCACAAAACTCCGCGTTGTATTTGATGCGTCGTCCCACTTGCCAGGTCAGCAATCGTTGAATACTCTCCTGATGAAAGGGCCGAAGCTAAACGCAGATCTGCTCCGTCTTCTGTTGCAGTTCCGCTGCAGCTCCACGGTTTTAACCGCCGACATCAGGAAGGCATACCTGAAATTATCATTCGCCCCGAAGACAGAGATTTCCTTCGCTTTCTGTGGGTAAAGGATGTACGGCAGGCATCCAACGACAGCAATCTCGAACTTGTCGAGTGGCGGATGACTAGAGTCCCTTTCGGAGCTACTTCGAGTCCATTTCTGCTAGCAGCAACGCTGCAACACCACTTCGAGGTAGTTTGCTCGGATTATCCCAACACCGTATCCCACCTCCAGACGGTGTTTTCTGTCGACGACCTGGTCGTCGGCTGCACGTCAGACAGTGATGCGTTGCAGGTATACCAAGAAACGGTAGAAATACTGAAATCCGCTGGAATGGATATTCGCAAGTGGACCTCAAACTCTCCGGTTCTGCGGGGGAGATTTCTCATGGACGGCACGTCCTATGACAATGCCTCCGACGGTGACGCCATCGTCAAGGTTCTCGGCCTATATTGGGATCGCAGCACGGACGGTCTTCTTCTCAAAACGACTCGAGCAGCAGACTTCGCCGTCGCACACCCTGCCACGAAGCGCACTGTCCTGAAAGCATTTTCACTTGTGTATGACCCCTTGGGGTACATCGCACCTGTCATTATATCTGCGAGAATTCTGTTTCAAGACCTGTGGCGCAATGGCCTATCGTGGGATCAACCAGTTAGCGAATCAGACAACGTAATCTGGGAGAAGTGGAAGGCCAGCCTGGGAGAATTGAACCTGCTCAGGCTCCCGCGCTGCGCTCTCCCTGAAGATAACTCACCCGCCGATGTGCACTGTTTCGCAGATGCCAGTCCGAAAGCCTATATGGCACTGCCGTACACTTGCGGAGTCTTTCTCCCAACGGCTCTCTTCTGGTCCATTTGCTCATAGCACGGGCTCGTCTGGCACCGTTAAAACAGGTGTCGTTGCCTCGTCTCGAGGTCCTCGCCTGCCTCCTAGCTACACGTCTCTACCGTCACGTTTCCGCGCTGAAGACTCTAAGTGCCAGTACATTTTTGGACAGATTCCACCATCGCTCTTCAGTGGATTCATGGATATGGCAGCAAAACCCAGCAATTTGTTCAGTCTCGAATAACCGAAATCTTGTCTTCATCTCGCGCTGATCAATGGTTCCACTGCAGCGGTAGTGACAACCCCGCGGATTTGCTCACTCGGGGCGTATCCGCTACCACTCTGAAGTGCTGCAGATTGTGGTGGACAGGTCCCGGCTGGCTCTCATCGTCGTTTGGCACCTTCGTGAGTACAGAAAACCAGTTTTGCAAACCAGGGATTCGATTAACAGATTACAGAGCCTCTCCAGCAAGTGAATGTCCAGCTCTGCTCAAACATGCCTCCGTTTCGGCAGTCGTCGCAATTGAAGAATGGATGGAGATCACGGACTATGGGACGTTATCCAGGCTCCTTCGGGTCACTGCCTGGATGCTGAGATTTGCGAACAACTAGATCTGCGAGACCATCCGTGTCTGGTCCACTCACACTTGAGGAAATCACGCATGTTGAGAACTTTTGAATCCGTCGCGTGCAGGCTGAGGCTTCCCCCCATGAGGTTGCCGCTCTCAGCAAAGGAAACTCCGTCAAACCATCATCGTCCCTACATGCGTTCCAACCGTTTTTGGACGCCAAGGGCATCATGCGCGTCGGCGGCTTTCTTCATCAACTGAACGTGGTCCGCGCCATAAAGCACCCCATTCTTCTGCCATCGAAGCATCACTTTACGCATCTCGTAATACTCGACGCTCACCGACAAGCCCTGCACGCCGGAGTACAAGATACTATCACCCAAGTCAGGAACCGATTTTGGGTCCTCCGGGCACGCCAGACGGTTCGTCGCGTCCTACACTCCTGCCTCAGCTGCCGCCGGCAGCGCGTCGAACTCGCTAGCGTTCCAACGGCCCCCCTCCCCCGCGAGAGAATCAGAGAGGCCAACCCTTTCTCGGTAGTTGGTCTGGACTTCGCAGGGCCGCTGACCGCTGGCCGCCACTCACGAACGCCGCATCAGGAAAAGCATACATCGTCCTTTTCTCGTGTGGCGTCACCAGAGCCGTCCACCTAGAGCTCGCATCTTCTATGAACGCTGTAGACTTTCTACTGGCCTTCCGTCGCTTCGTTTCAAGACGTGGTGTGCCCACCCTGGTATATTCAGACAACGCCCGAACGTTTCACAAGTGCGCAGCCATCTTGTCTGCACCCACCACAGCTGATGTACAAGATTTTGCAACTCAGCACCGTATACAGTGGCGGTTCATCGTCGAGCGAGCACCTTGGTGGGGCGGATGGTGGGAACGCCTCATCGGCACCGTGAAGGCTGCTCTAAGGCGATGTCTCGGTAGAAGCCGCCTTACTTTCGAGCAACTAACTACGGCCCTATGCGAGGTGGAAGCTCTCGTAAATTCCCGTCCGTTAACCCACGTCGCATCTGATGTCGAGGAACTCGTACCCCTCACGCCAAGCCACTTCCTGGTAGGCAAACGAGCCATCTCTCTACCGGGCGAACACGCTGCATTCTCACAGCCTGACGCGGAGGACCTCCGGCGCAACTTCAGTTAGTTGGCTAAGTATCATACGCAAAGATAAGTAAGAAGCCTATCTGCACTGCACTAGCAACATGGCGGATGGGAACCGGGGGAGTTCTCCGAAAAACAGTGTTAAGCCCTCCTTCCTTCGTGTCAAAAGTTACCAAATTCGCCATAAAATATTGGAGTGCAACTTTTCATTCGTCTTTCATTTCTTCAAACAGTTAATCGTTGTTGTTTTTGATACCTCTCTACTGCGATGGTACGCTGTCGGTGCGAGAGGGAAAAGCGAATGAGTTACTCCGAACTCATTTGCTAGGCGAATATCATTCGCATGTATTGCCATTTGGCTTCACCGTGTGGCACGAAACGAATGTCATTCACTGGGAATGACATTCAATTTGCCGTGTGACAGGGGTATAATGCAACATCTTTACGAGAGGTATGTTGAGGCATGCGGAAAGCGAGCGCTGAATCAACTCTGCTCAGCATGGCTACAGAGTTGACAAGAACACCCTTAAAATGAGAGTATTCTATTGAAAATTTTCAATAGAATACTCCCATTTTAAGGGTGTTCTTGTTTTTAAACACCAACTTTAAGAGTGTTTCATGAGGAATGTTCATAATTAAAGGGTGTTTCAGGAAACACCGACATTTCATGGTGTAAAAAAAGGAGTGCGCCATGGGACAAGCATGTGCTTAAAAAAGGTGTAAAATGATTTACTGTGCACCCCTTAGGATGAAGCTCCCGCGGGAGCATGCCGAGCCATGCAGTCCGACGTTTTTGCTTGTACGGCAACAACCACCCTGGACACGGCTCAGTTTCAGCCACAGGCACCCATCATGGTCCTAGCAACACTGTGAGCGAGTGAGTGAGCAAAAAAAAGGAAGGAAGCAGCACAGTGGGACAAGCGTAAGGGAAGAGGTGGAAGATCGCAGCATCGTAACGCTGTCCGTGCTCGTGAAATGAGCGGCGTTACGATGCTGCGATCTTCAGACGATGCCAGCAATAAGCCCGGGCACCCTCGGTAGCCAATATTGGCGTACCAGATTGATCATATACTGAAATACAGTTTGTTGGGGTACGTTCGTTAAGCGTAGTGTGGCAGAACTCGTCTGTAACGGTGACGGGAATGTGTCTTTACAATTATCACGTACGCCTTCAACGAGTCACAGATATCAGCTAACCTCCTGACGTCCCTCCCTGCCAAATATTGTGTTTTTAACTCAAGTTATCGTCCATAATATGATTACCTAATGAGAGGAGCTGTCAAATCCATATAATTTTTCTTTCACGACTTAAAACACACTTTTGAACACCATATTCCCAGATCAAATGAGGTGTAAAAAGGGCGTATAGAACGTAAACACATTTTTCAGCACCTCTTTTTACACTCTTAATGATCGACGTGAGATAAAATGTGGTGTATGTCGATGTACCTATTGTTTCAATCAGTGGGATAGAAAATGTAGTTTTTATAACAATCCACCTGTTTTGACCGAATAAAGGTGTAAAATGATTTACTGTGTGGGGGAATAATGTCAGCGGTCCATTGGCGGGGAGCCACGAGGGTCACGAGGCGTCGAAGAACGGAAATACGATTTCCTCTCAGCAGCGCAATACGCGTCCGTCTCTGAGACGAGAGAGCAGCTTCTGCGGCGCTGTCGGCCTGTTCATTCCCTTCGACACCGCATGGGCTGGAACCCACTGGAGAACCAACCTGTGCCCTGCTTCGTAGACAAGGTTGTAAGCCATTAACACATCCATCACCAACAGTGCGAATGAGCCTCGGATGCCATAATTTTCAATTGCTTACAGTGCAGATGTAGAGTCAGTGAACACGACCCATTCCCGCGGGGTAAAATCAACGATATGCTGCAGAGAGAAAAGTGTGGCATAGAGTTTCGCAGCTGTGGATAGAGTTTCGCAGGTTTGATGCGAAAGGCGACGGCCTTCCACTACGCCTGCGGATGGGATGACGAATGCCGAGGCGGACTTGCAATTTCGAGATGCGCCATCGGTGTATGCTGCGGCAAAGGTAGAAAACTTCGCATCTACTAGAGCATAAAAATGGGCTCTAAGAACTTGAGGGGGATCCTGATCTTTTCGTTCCAGGAGGTCCGGAAGACGTACGAAGGTGGGTGTCACAGGCAGAGACCAGGCGGAGTCCGGCGGTGTGACGTCCTTAGCCATGAAGCCAGTGAGAGCCTGGCGTGTCCTCTGCGCTACTCAATGGAGGTCACTTTCAGGACGGTATCGAATTTTCCTAAGGAGTGGGTGACGGAGAACGTGCGCACGCAAACGTATGAAGTGCCGAGCCGTTTCACGCTCACGGAGAACCTCCACCGGGAGTTCATCAGCTTCAGCGAGGACTTGCCGTGTTTCAGCCATTCTGGGAACTCCAAGGCAGCGACGAAGGCTTCGGGCAAATAGGGTCCGAAGGGTGTATTGAATGACGTTGTGGAAATCCTGTGCAAGATTGGAAGGCTGTAAAGAACAGTCGCCCTCACCAAAGCCGCGTGAACGGCTAGAAGGGAGCGCTGATCACAGCCAGAAAGCCCTAAGCCAGAAAGATGTTGAATTGCAGGAAGCCATCGCTTCACTTTGGTTTCAAGGTGCTTAATGTGGCGAGCCCAGCGCAGGTCCTAGTCCATGACCACACCAAGGAAGCGATGGGAATGTACAGGCTCGAGCTTCATTGCACCAACCCAAAGAGGGAAATTTGTCATAGCAATCTGTTGGCATATGCCAACCAATATGTTCGATAGGGCCTAATATGAAACACAAAAGAAATAAATAAAAAGTGTTTCTCAAGAAAACACGAAGGAAAGAAAAACAACAAACAAACAAACCATTCACTGCAGACTTTTCCACGTGTGCTTATGTGCATTCAGTCTGTTGTCAAGAGCAGTTCTGTGTTTCGTGTCACGTCATGCTGTCGTACTGAGTGGCGTCACTATGGGGATGCGAGGTGTGACGCGACGGAAGCGGGGTGACGCGCCGCACTAGTACCACTGCTACCTCTCTTTCTCTGCGGTGCTGTAACGCCACAAATATGAGGAGCCCTGTGCGAGCATGTGATTTTTTTACAGCGTGTAGTATGATATTGTTATTTATCCTGTATCGGTATGCAAAGCGATCCATTATATGGGGAGTGACGGAATGAGCTACCGCACTGGGTGAGGCATACCCTAATGACGCCACTGGTCGTACTAACAAGTGCAATCTTCTATCTTGGTCCCACATTTGGCGTCCCGCTTAGAGTACGTTCAAGTAACTTTACTCGTTTCTCCACTGTGAACTACGTCGCAAACTTCACTGAACCGACAAAAGCATAACGATACAGTATAACAAAACTTTTTTTTGTCAGGTAGTAAAATGTCGGCGTCAGTGTTCCTGAAAAGTCCTTCACTACACTCTCTCCCATCTTCCGTGCTTGCGTCCTGTAGACTTTGGCCTGAACGGCCACACCACCTGAGATGCATCTTGTGGGAATATCTTCCCACTTATGGGGTTCCAAGCTCCCTGCTAATAGCTCCAAAGAAGAGAGGCAAAAACTCTCATAGGCATAATCCAACCCAAGGTTTATCTTATACACAAATCCAAAGAATCCGAACGAGATGCCCCACTTCTTGCACGATCATCCAATCTGCTTCACTCCTGGTGGTGGTGGTAATGAAAGAGCTTGCCATTCACCGTCAGCGGCATGAGCAGCCACTGTTGTCTCCTAGTAGTGAATGTCCCCGCGTACTAAATGGGAAAACAAAATAAAGCGCAATACCGTCCCATATTAATGCGTCAGCATTAGAAGCGTCATTTCAAGGAAAAGTGTCCGTGTCAATCTGTGGTCAAAATGTGGAGAGGAAAGTACACCCCATGAGAGAGGAGGAGGGCAGTGGAGAGTTGAGAGTAAGCGAAAGTAGGTCACGGAGCGGAAGCCAATGTAAGCGCGCCGCGGCGGGTGACGTCACGGAGAGGAGCAGGTCTGCGGAGCAAGCGGTCTCGGCGGCGGGCGAGTCCGAACTTGCGCGTGTGCAAGGCGCGTATGAGTTGTTTGTTTCCTGAACGGGTTACGTCTGTGCTGCACCTGGCCGCTCGCCAGGTGCATTCGTCTCTACTGCGCATGCGTTTCGGCCTTAGCGCTGTGTTTAAATGAGGTGGCTCTGCGCTTGCATTGCAACGGTTAGACGGATCAGGTTTTAATGCGTTAGCGTTAGGAGTGTCAACATGGAAAAAGCTGTATGTATGTATGTATGTGTGTGTGGTGTGTGTGCATGAGATGGAGAAGTCTCGCCGAGGCAGAGGTATAAGTGGACATGTAAAGGGAGATAAGAGTGTAAATGTACATTAAGGTAAATTCTATGAAATTGAAGTAGTTGAAGGTAATTTAGAGTAAGGGGTGAGAGTAATTAAAGGTAATTAAAGCAAGACAGTTGAGTTTAAAGGTAATGAATGTAAGACATATGTAATTAAGAGAAATATTTTTTCTCAAGGCTAATTTTCTGGAAAGCGTGTTGCACTTTTAGTGTACAGGTTCAAATTTGCGAAGATATCTACAATCGTTTTGCGAGTTCTTGAATTCGCAGAATTGGGCATCGCGGTAGCAGACGAGTTCTGACTTTATGTGACCACGTAACGACGGAGGGCGAGGGGGCATTGAGCAGGCCTTCTGTATCTAGGTGGCCATTGCCACTGCGCTCGATCAACTGCCAACTAGCCAGGCTTTTTTGCCCCAGATGCGGGCTCACGCCCTCCGTTAAGACTTCGTCTTCCTTTTTCAACCTTGTCCTTCCCTTCGTCGGCCCACACTTCCTCCCCCATACACACACAAGAGAAGCTTTAATAGATTATCGGGGATAGGTAATTACAATGTCCGAATGATTTGGTGAATGGTCAAAGGGAGGAAGAGGGGGAGTTTGTGATAGTTCATGTCGCTACATTGCAGCACTCAGACGGGACGAAGGGCGGTTAAAACAAGGAGACAAACGTATCTGCAAACTCTCAACTGACAGGAATTTATTTGCGCAGGCATATTTCAGCAATCGCAAGGAAGATAGGTGGCGCACTAGCTACACAAAATTTCATTCCCTTAGTGTGGCCCACGTGGTGAATGGGGCGGAGGTTCGTTTAGTAAATCTGGCCGAAGACGGCGCAGCGTGGCTACCGCTGACTCAATAGATGCGAAGCTGATAGGCTGTGTTTCAAGTTGCGCTGTCGTTCGGCGATGTAAGGGGCTCTTTAAGGCGATGTAAGGCGGTGAATTTTGGGGATGCAAGTTGAGGAGTGGATTTTCCGTTCTTCCTCAGAAATGGGCAGCGGGGGGTCCGTGAGATGATGGGCCTCCAGCGTCCAGTGTCGGAAGGGAGGTGGAACCGAAGCAGGATCAGCACCTCGCAGGGGTCGGGGCTGACGAAACCACTTTGACCGGGAGACCTAGGAGATGGGAACTCCACTCGGTTGGTCTAGTAAGGTGCAAGCAGCGATTGTTGCTGTGTGTGGGCGTTGATTGTCGTTAATATGGGGTCGGGAAGAGACGCTGCTAAGGTGCCGGGAAGCTGTAGACGAGGACCTGAGTAGTATGGGATGGACTCTCATAGTGCACAACTCTCAACTGTCCTGAACACGATTTAATTAGCAATTAGAGCTAATTGGGCTCCCCACATTAATTAACATCCTTCAGGGAGCCATCACACTAACTGGGGAGCGTCTATCTCGTGTCCAGACCAGCTGAGCGTTGTGCACTATGAGAGTCCATAAAAAATAAAAAAATAGGTAGAAAATAGAATAGATATATAGAAATAGAGTGGAGAGAAACAATTTATTCGAAAATCGACGATGCCGCGGCGAAGAAACCGCTCCGCAACACCCGAGTGACCAGCGCCCGCCTTGTTGGTAGTTGGCACCCAGCAGTTGCGGAGATCGACGACAGGTGGCCACTTAGTTGCAAGGCATCACACCAGATGGCGCCACCATCGTAGCTTTACGTGAGAAAGACAGAACAAGACACTAGCGGCCGGTAAAAATGGCAACACTGCTGAACAAGTCCATGCATGCGAGAGAAAAGGTCTAACCGCTACTGCTAAACAACACAGAGAAAACAGTACACATCGGGGAAAAGGCTTAGGGGAGGCGATCGGTTAGGCCTAACCACAGCGTCACAACACTATGCAGCTAACACAAGGCGGGAACCGCTGGCGGGAACCAACACGAACAAAAGGCTTGCTCACCGCTAAACAAGTCTAAACATGCGAGAAAAGGCTTAACACAAGAGGTCAAACATCGGCAAATCACTCGTTGGTCACCGCTACACACGGGGGCACGGCAAACATGCGAGAAAAGGAGCGCGGTAAAACAACGCGGCAAATCACTCACCTTTTCCCCCGCAGCGACGGGTGCGACTGCTCCATCCGAGAGACAGGCAGAAACTGAGCGCGCACGGGGACTGCGGAGCATCCGAGCGCACGTCTGCTCTCCGCCACAGCCAGCGTGCAACTGACTGGGGCGACACGCCGCGGCAGCTACGCATGCGCGCGCGCGCGCTCCTAGCGCCCTTCCCGCCGCCCGACCGCGGGCTGTTTCGGTTTTGGCTCTCCACTCCTCCTGCTGCGCGCGCGCTCCTAGCGGCGTCGGGTGGCTTCTTCGTTTTGGTTTCGCTCTCACTTCTTTGCACGCGTTTATCCATATAAAGGCAGCGCGCACGGCTCTCGCGTCATCACTCTGACCGATACGTGGAAAACACCATGTGTGGTTTATTCTCCTGCATTTCTCGTCGGCGAGGAAAGACAAAAAACAAAGAACTTTGAGAATTTATTTACGGCATCGTGGAGGAAGGCTTTTCAAGTCCACCGCCTAGAATGGTTGCAAGCACGTCAAGAAATGTGTCAGGACAAGATGAAGACGCTCGACCGCATCTTAGCGGCGGACAGACTGACGAAAAAGAAGTCAAACTTTAGCCTGGATAATCTGTATTGGGAACGCAGTTCCGATCTAGAGGACGACGACGACGTGTAAATAAAAGCGATGCATTTCTCTTTGAGTCTCAGTCTCTTCCTTTTCTTCGTGTAACGTGTACGCACGCAACATGTCTTCCCCCGAACCTTTTCGTTTCCGTCATCCTTTTCGCTGTATCTTAAGCGGCCCCTCCATGTGCGGCAAATCTACTTTCGTTGATAATGTGCTCACGAACCTGAACGACGTGGTGGACAAGCCTCCGTCACAAATATTCTACGTGCAGAAATATGCTTCGCCGAGCATGCAGGACGAATTTGGGGACTCCATAAAATTTACCAAGAAGCTACCGCGAGAGTGGGACACGTCGCGCGCTACGCTGATCGTCGTCGACGATCACATGACCGACGCCGGTTCCTTGGAGGAGGTGACCTGCATTCGGCATTCTCACCACGCCAACGCGTCGATCTTCTTACTTGTTCAAAACATCTTTTTCGACAGTAGCCATTTTAGAACTATATCCTACAACGCCAGTTACGCCGTCCTGTGGCGCACCGTGCGCAGCGTGCGCCAGATGGAACATTTCGGGCAACAGCTATTTGGCAGAAAAAGATTGGAGTATTTTCTGGACACATATAAACAAGCGATGTCGTCGCCCCACGCTTATTTACTCGTGGATCTTCACAACTATACGCACGAGGATCACAGGTTGCGTAGCAATATCTTTCCGGGTGAACGTCAATATATCTATGCCCCGAAAGGAATCTCCCCCCTCACCTCACTTTACTCAAAGTACTCTCCACTCTACCCCCTCCGCGACGTCTTGAGACGTTCTTCCTCGTCCGACAGGAAACACCTCTCCGAAATTTGCCTCAGTGTATTGAACGGAAAGGTGGCTCTAGCTCCAGACACGTTCGCGCGTTTGAAGAAGCACAAACGCTTCTTACGACGGCTCGCCTACAAAAAGATTCACAAGAATCCGCAACGTTTGAACCACTACCTGTCTCAGCAGCGAGGACAGGGCATTCTTTCGTCGGTGGTTCCTCTCCCGCTTTCTGCCGTGTTGAACCTCTTTGCCAATGGCCAAGAGAATTGAAGTGACCACCTCCTCCACCGGAGACATTCTTTCCTCGAAGGAGAGTGACGACATCAAAGTGAAACTCATGCTGCAAGCACTGTATCGCATACTCAAGCAGTACGGATTTGACCCCTACGACAATAAAAACAAGGCGTCCGATGCTACAAATGACTTTGACTATTCGCTCCTCTCTCCAGAGGTAGACGAAGAGGAAGCGGAAAGGGTCATCTCGAAATTAAAGAAGGTTATTTCCTGGGATCGCGAGGGTTGTGTCTCCGTGTCGGGCAAGCCCATCAGGCACTCCTCCGTGTACGAACTCGTCAATTATTTGTTGCAACGTAAGACGGAAAAGAAACCTTCCTAGTTCCCCAAAGTCTCGAAACTATTGCGTCTGATTTCTCTACCCAAATCTCGCGAGCCTCAACAGCAGCAGCAGGTCTTCATTGCGTGGACGACTTATGGAGAGATATGGAGAAACCAGCGGGTGGTTTGGGGGGTGTGGACCTCTATAGAAAAGCGCGTCACTTGAGCAAAAAAAAAGGCTCTTGCCATTCTCAGAAAGCTGGACGCCTACATGCTTCACCATCCGGTCAGAAGAAAGTTTAATAGGAGATGCATCATCGCGCTCAAGATCAACGACGTGTGGCAAATGGACCTCGCCGACTTTTCAAAATACACGAGATTCAACGGCGGCTTCCGCTACATTCTCGTGGCGATCGATTCCCTCTCCCGCTTTCTGCGCACCCTTCCGCTAAAGACGAAATGCTCCGCCGAAATGAAAAGGGCTATGATACGACTTTTTCGGGGAGGTAACGCACCTACACGCATCTTTTGTGACAGAGGAGGGGAATTCTACAACAAGACCGTCAAGGAGTACCTGTCACGAAAGAAGGTCCACATGTATTCCACCTTCTCTCCAGTAATCAAAGCATTGCAGGCAGAACGTGTGATACGCACTTTACGCGACAGAATATTCCGCTATTTTAGAGTAACCGGAAAGTATCACTTCGTTTCCGCGCTTCCCAAGATCGTGCGCGACTACAGGAGGAGGAGGGAGGAGGAGTGTCGTTGGGAGGAACCCGAGAGGTCTGCCTGCCTGATTAGGCGGTGCGCGACTACAACAACACCAAACACAGGACTTTGGGCATCAGCCCGTCCGAAGTCACACCCGAAAACGAATTGGAGCTGTTCAATAAGATAAATGGGAAGCCTGTTGTACCCTCCGTGAAAAAGAAGCTCAATGTGGGAGATAAAGTGAGGGTCCTACTACACAGAAAAGGTTTTCATAAGAGCTCGGAAGGGAGTTGGTCGCCTTAAATTTTCACCGTCTCCCGTCTGAGAGACACCTCCCCTCCTGTCGTGCACCTGGAAGATTACCGGGGTAAGGAAGTGGACGGATCTTTCTACCCAGAGAAGGTACTCGTCGTAACCCGAGACGCCAATAAGCCTTGGCCAGTAACGAAAGTGCTGAGAAAGAAGCAAGTGAACGGTCACAGCTTCTCCTTGGTTCGCTGGTTCAGTTACGACAAAGAACACGACGGTTGGGTTCCGAGCAGCGACGTGGTCAAGATTGGGAAATGACGTCAGAGATCTACGTCCACCTGCTCTCGAACGCTAGCATGGATAAGTTTCCCTCGAATAAACTCAACGCCTTCACGGTAGCTTTCGATAGTCCATTTCAGCTCTCGAATCGCTATAAAGTCGGTCTGATGGATCTCAGCATAAGCAACGATTTTTTAAATATCGGGTACGAAAGGCAAGATGCGAAAATCGAGGTTTCTTTCGAGGACACGGTCGAAGCCGAGAGAACTTTTCGTGTCACCTCGGATCGTGAGAGGGATTTGGGAAAAGCCCTTTCGGAATTTAACGTTTCTTTCGCGTACAGTAAATCGCGATACGACTTCGTCTTACCCGTGGACGTGAAAGCCGTGGAATTGGACCCTCGGCTCGCACAGGCGCTCGACGCCTCGCTAGCGTCCCGCGAAGCAGGTCGTGCGATGAAGCCTCCCAAATTGAGTGAACGCGAAGCCACCTCCATCTTATTGGAGCACGCCGCACCCGTCGCTTTCGGCGACGTCACTTTGAATTCGGAAACCACGTCCCTACGCAACACACTCAACAAGTATTTACAGACGCACAAGCTGGACGCCTCGTTAGAATTCGCGGGTAACGGCTACTCTTTGAAAACGCCGAAAGGGTTGCACGTACCGGAACCCTTTGTCAAGCTGCTACATCTCACAGCCGTCGAGGGACACGGAGAAACGATACGCGTCTCTCTCCCCGTAGCGCGCCAATTTTCTTTCACGATCAAGACGAAAATTCCTTGATCTTTGCAAGTACATCTGCCTCCCGGCTATTATGCGACGCCGCAAGCACTTCTGGATGCGATTAACCAGCGCGTAGGCGAACGCGCGCGCTTCAGCTTCAACGGAACCGAATACAAATGTAAAATTCGGCTTTCCGAGGGCACCTCCACCTTAAGACTTTCCGAGTACCTGGCCGTGCTTTTGGGCTTCGAATCGCGTACCGTGTTCACGGGGGAGGAGGATGCCACGAGCTCCGTCGAGGTACTCCTGGACCCCCCGTTTCACAACATAATCGTCTACACGGATATCGTGGAACCCACTTATGTGGGGAGCGAGAAAAAAACGATATTAAAAATACTACCCTTTTATTACGAGAAAGACAAGCACGTCGTCACGTACACGTTAGATGACATCCAGTATTTTAACCAGTCTCAATTCGAAATTCCCTCAGTGACGATTGTTCTCGCGGACGAAATGGGAAGACGTTTGCCGTTGCGGTCCAAAGGTAGAACCAATTTAACGTTGCATTTCAAATATGAACCGTAATTCTCCCAAAATAATTCCCGTGTACACGGGACCCCTTTTCCAAGGAGGGTGCGGTGTGTTGAGCAACATATCCAAGTTTATCGTTCCCATGTGGCAGCAAATAAAACCGATCGCCAAGAGAACATTGAAGCGCTTGGCGCGGCATGTGGCCGACGGCGAAGGAATATCGCGCGCAGTAAAAAAGACGGCCATAGCAATGGGGAGTGACGTGCTAGATTCCATGGAGGGCTCTGGAAACAACAACAATGGAAAGAAACGTCGCAAAAGACAACAAAAGGCGCCGACACACGACGCACCTGCAGATATCTTTGGTACGCCGTGAAGGTCACACATCCGCTGCACGCTCCGTCCATTATGACGTCAATGAAAGGAAAAATACAGACGCAACGGTCACCGCATTGTCTTACGAGTGACGTGATCATATTCGAACCCCCTTCCATTCAATATGGCGTGGAAGATACTTCGTACCAACTCTTTTATCCGGTCAACGGGGTAAATAATTCCGTGATCGAATTTTCTATTCAAAATTTACAAAGGGCACACTTGGATCTCTACGGTAGCTTCGTGTCTTCGACCACATGCATTGTTCGCGACGACGGGGAAGAAATGGACGAGAAAGATGTCGTTTTCCCAATAAACCACCTGTTGAGCGGCATGTTTAAGACGGTCACCGTTTATGCGAACAACAAGCTCGTCAGTTCCAACAAGTTGTACGCCTACAGGAGTATTTTGGTCGTCGTGCTTCATTCCACGCCCCTGGCTCAAGAAACAGTGCATGCGGCTGAACTCTATGTCAAGGACGACGAACATTTAAAGAACGATTACGACGCCTCGTCTCGCGGTTCGAAAGAACGTTACGAAGCGACGAAGGGTGGGAAATACTTTAACCTGGTCGGTCAGATCAATACTCACCTGTTTCAACAGCCGCGCCTGATGGTACCTGCCGTCGAGATTCGCGTCGTTTTCCTGTTAAACAACGACGAATTTAAACTCATATCGGTCCCTAACGACAAGAAAACGTACAATTACGAGGTGGACATTAAAGAAATGACGTTAAACTTGAAAAAGGTGACGCTGGCACCTTCTCTGTTTTTGGAATACGAGCGGCGGCTTCAGACCACGCCGGCCATCTACGTGTTACGCGGATTGGAAACCAAAGTGCGGAGCTTGAGTGCCGGGAGCTTGGACACTCGCTAACGTTTACCCTGAAAGGGTACCTTCCAAATTATGCATCGCCCTGCTCGCCACGTCCGACTTTCTCAGCATTCTTCTCTCTTATTTCACAGCAAATGAGGCTTCACTAGACAAGCATTAAAAGTTAAGATTTAGTACACATGCATGACACAATTGCTCTGCACCTCCGTTCTCATCAAACAAGTAGCTCAAGGTAAAGGTCGGAAGCACAATCGTGCCGTAAAGCTTGCAGCAAAATCGGAAGTAGTTGGCGCCTTCAGTAACCTAACTACTGTAGTTAAGTACTTAAAATAGTAGTTTAACTAGTAGTTGCCACTACATTTCTGCAAGTAGTTGATAACTACGTTTTAACTACAATCAGGTAGTTTAACTAGTAGTTTAACTACATGTAGTTAACTACTGGCTATCACTGCATCCAATCGAACCCCTACAAATTCCGCCATTACGACCTGTCTCATTCGATGCTCTCCGTGGACGGCCAGCAAGTGCGAGCCCAGCACGACTTTAAGAACGACCTCGTCAAAATTCCCTACTTTAACTTCTTGCAAGAACTGGGTGAAAAACATTTCAAGTATAGCTACGAGTGATTTAAAACGAACGGGTTCCTTCTCTACTTCAACTTGGACGTGGACAAGTGTTCTTCTCCTTCGCATTTGAACGAGTGGCGAAAAGGAAACGTTCGCCTGCAATTACGCTTCGCTAAAGCCCTTCCACACGCAGTCACCGTCCTCTTGATTTCCGAGTGTCCCAAGCTCATGTGTGTCGACAAAGACCGTACGGTCATAGAAAATATGTACGAGAGCGACATCTTGGAACCCGTGTCCCTGAACCCCCTCGCTTCCTCCATGCTGAAAGGCATTTGCGCTTCCGACGAAGCCTTAGTTTTACGCAAGCCCGGCTATTTAATCATCAATACGGAAGAGCGAGGAAAGCGCGGGCAGCACTGGCTGCTCTACCTGAAAAACTACGACGGGTCTGCCGTGTTTTTCGACAGCTACGGACTTCCCCCCATCGAAGCAAACCTTCGAATGACTTTACCTGCAGTGGACGAGTATAACGACAAGTGTATTCAATCACCTTTTTCGCCTTACTGCGGGTTTTTTGTATCTACGTAGCCACGCGCATGTCGAAACGCTACAGCTGGAAAAATTGTGTATCCATGTTTTCCTGTAACTTCTAACAGAATGACGAAACAATAAAACGCCTCCTCGTGAGCGAACTCGTTTCGTAAAATAGTCTATTTTTTTCATGACATACACAAGACGCTTGCGAGACGATCTTCCAACGTGCTGACCCGACGCTCGTCGTCGCCGGTCACCGTGACGTCGAGGGATGTGTGGAGAACCCAGTAGCGATGGACGATAGGTCGGTTGAAACCCGCGTTGATGAGACACGGGTCAACTGTCTCTCCTCCTCTATACTTTTCCAACAGCTCGAGCTTGTAATCTACGAAACGCTTCATTTTCTTTGCAATCTTCAAACTGACGGTGAACAGACGTAAGGGTGTCGTCTTGAGAATCGAGCGAAAGCCACCCTCGCAGCCATCGCCATGAATATAATCGCGTAATCGCAGCAAGTCCCGATACATTCGCGTTTGCACAAAGGTTGCAAACCTCTGCTCGGGCGTCATGACTGAGACGGAATGAGAGTATATACACAGCCTTTTTTTTTTATTTCTCGTGAGAGGTTACACATGAATTAGGCTCCAGCTTTGGTTTCGTAGCCAGGAAGACAGCCCAAATATGGACGAAGGCTTGAGTCTAACCAATGGCGGGGGTTTCTCGACCAGAGTTCATCGCAACGACAGGCGGTCGTTGACACATCGCCCATCCGCAAAAATAAGGTCTTCGGAGGAGGCTTGAAGGTTAGGACCAGGGGTAGATCTCCCGTCAGCAGCCATTCGTAATCTGCACGAAAGGAACGTGAGAAACACGTGTTATTTTATCTCAAACACACATACAATCTTCTTCAGTCACAGAGTGACACTGATGGTCCATCTTCTCCATCTTCCTTCAATAGTCGAAGTCCTTCGCAACGTAAGTCGAACTGTACCGTCCGACAGACGAGAAACGGGCGTATCAATCGGTCCATCCAATGCTTTTGCTCTGAAAAAAATGTGAGCGACTATAGAACGTATTAAAATAACGAGTAGGCGTACCTTTGGACCACAATCCACCGCAGTTGGTGCAGAAGAAGCGGGCGCTGCCAATCTCCCGAAATATGTGAGGTGGGAAAAAACCGACTTCACGCGCAGCAAAAGTGTTCTAAACTGGAAACGAAACTCTTCAAACATTTCGATGATGACGTCATGGGTATTACTTACGAGGATCTACCAAGCTGATCATGATGACACGAGAATGACGAACAAACGTTCGCTTCGATATTTATAGGAAAGCTTTTCCTCTCACTCTCTATGACGTCATTGAACGTGTTTGGACATGTTAAAACGTGTTTGAACATGTTTAGACGTGTTCAGACACGGGTGGCGAACCGTCGAAGTCGCCCCTGGACATACTAGTTCCTCTCTCTCCCTCTCTATGACATCATTGAACATGTTTGAACACGTTTGGACGTGTTTGAACATGTTGTGACGTGTGCAGACACGAACCCCGCAATACAAAAAATGTCACGCAGTACGAATTAGACTAGTGGTTAGTGTGTCACGTCCAGTGAAGGAGGTTCCTGGGTTCGAATCCCACACTGGGTCTTCTCATCGTCATATACAAGTCGTCCCAGAGTGTTAGATAGACATTAGTGTAATGTTTTATTCAACGTCGATGGTATCATTGTCATATCCGACATCGGAAAGAAAAAAGGCACGAAAGACGGAAGGTGGGGTGGTCAAAGTACAGAGGACACCATCGCAATGCGAGGAGGAGGAGAGCGGTGTAGCAACTATAAAAGGTGCGCTGGTTCTACGACGATTAATCGAAAGCCCACTAGGGGCATCCATCCACGACGTGAGTCGTTTCGTGGACCAAAATGTAAGTTGACCGTCTCTGTTGTGAGAGTGTATTCTTTGTATGGCGTTGTCTTTCAGGAACCAATAGCCACTGTCTCTGCATGACACTGAACACACACAGGGACTCATCCCATCCTCTCTCATCATCATCAAGCTCAAGCGTTCCTCAACTGAAGGGAAAAGTGAGCATTGTTTCGTGAGGGGAAATATCGTACTGATTTTGTTTGACCGCAGTGCCACGCTGTCTCGTATGTCAGTACGACCCCATCGATGCCATGCTCGTGGCTGTAGAAAGAGAGCACGAAGCTAGAATAGAGAATCTCGGTAACAGTCCAGTCGTCCTTTCAGATGACGACGACGACGACAGAGTCAGTAGTCCGCCTTTAGTAATACTTGAAACGGACGACGACGACGAACCCCTAGATGGGCACAACAATGCAGACGAATTGCTCATGTGGGAACGGGATCAGTCATATGCAGATTTCATGCCTCTGTCTGGTAGGGTTAGAGATGGATCACCAGATGCAAGCCCAGAATTTCGAAATGAAGATGAGCCTGTCCAGGGTCGTAGAATCGTTGAATTACGAGAATATGTCGTAGAGAATCATCCCTCCGTCACAGAGAGACGATTTCTTCTTTTCTTTGTCACAGATGAGGCATTCGACGGAACGGCTACTAGGTACACGCTTCTCTGCTCCCCGCACGACGACAACGTCGACGACTTGCGACTCTATCTACCGAGCATTGCTCCAGTAATCACGCGCGTCCTCGAAGCCTATCCCATGCCTTTCAAATTTTGTCTGTGCTCGAAAGCGCTCATGATTAAGGACGGAGCCGATGGGTTGACTTCTCATCTCCTCCACGTGAACCTTCACTTGAGAGTGGTTCATAACCGCCAAGAAATCGAAGGCACGATAAATGCTGCCATCGCAGAACCTCGCAAGCGTAGAAAACTATGCGAGAGAAAGGTCTGGTTTCACCTCGAACGACGTCCAATGTGCCGACTTAAAACTAACGCGTTTGAAACCGAAGCGGATTGGGTGCACGATCGAGCTTCCCGAGCTGCTAAAAAGAAAACGAAAGACTCTCACAAGCGTCAAACTTCCGTCGAATTACGAAAACGACTGTTTCAAGTATAGCATGCTGGTGCTCTTGCATCCGTTGTGGAACAACCCAAACGATTATGTTAGATACCGCAAGTACATGGATCCTTCGAATCCGGAGACGCGCATAACGTACTGGCCGCCCTCCTTCCCAATCACTTACGAACACATTTCCCTGTGGGAGAGAAAAAACAAAATCTCCATGAACATCTACGTGTTCGACGAGCAGACGAGTTCGATAACAACAGGACGGGTTTCCCTGCACGCTCTATAAAGATAAAGTCCACTTGCTCGAGGTTAGGGAGCATTTCTATGAATCAGAAAATTCAGCACTTTCATGGGATGAAGTGACTACTTTTATTGCGAGAAATGCACGTCCGGTTACAGGACGAGAGAGGCATTGCAGCAACACGAACGTCTGTGTCGCGACGTAAACGAAGTGATTCTCGAAATGCCAAAAGCGGGGGAGTGTGTCTCCTTCAACAAGATACAGTACATGCATCCCTATCCCTATTTCGCGGTGTTGTACACGGAGAGCGTTTTGGAAAAGGACGCGCTCGTGAAGGACGCCGTGAGTGTGCACAGGATGAGCTCGTACTGCATCGTTGTAGTGAGAAGTTGGGACGGAAAAATACTAGGCCTAGATAGCTATTTGGGACCCAATGCGGCAGAGAAATGCTTGTTCTCGCTCAAGCGATTTAGCGATCAAATCGATAGGTTGAACCGTTGTCCCTCACCATTGGTCATGAGTATGGAAGACCACTTTCGGCACGCGAGCGCTATGCACTGCGAATTTTGTGGAATCGAATTTAACCGACGTACGCGAAAGGTGTCGCATGACGACCACACCAGCTTCGTAGAGCCCGGTTCTTCGAATTTCGTCGCGACGCTGTGTGATACGTGTGACCATAAGTGTCATAATACCAAAGAATTCGACGTGTGCGTGCACAACCTGCAATACGATTTGAGCTCCCTTCTCCACCATATGCACGTTCTAAATCTGGGCGAGCCGTGGATCTTAGCTTCGAGTACGGAAAAGATAAGACATTCAACATTCAACATTGGCGATCTCCATTTCCGCGATACCATGCAGTTTTTCAACCTGTCCTTGTCGAACCTGGTGGAAACCCTGCTCGCCAGCGGTGGCAAGAGCGTGTTTTATTGTACCCGCCAAATGTATGGTGACCGTTTCCGATGCCTCCTCAGAAAGGGCATTTACCCGTACACCTTCGTCGACAGTTTCGAAGCGTACAATTTGCCCGCACTACTGCCAAAGGAAGCTTTCAAAAGTGACCTGAACGACCAAGAGATCACGGACGAGGACTATCAGTACGCCCTCGATATTTTCGAATTGTTCGAATGTAAGAACCTCGGTGGTTACACGCGTCTCTACATCACGCTCGACGCCTGTCAGCTCAGCGACGTCGTGCTGTATTTCAGGAAGATTGCGCTAGAGACGGATAGGCTAGATATCCTACGCACCGTGTCCCTTGCCAGCTATGCGTCGGGCAGTGCTCTGAAGCTCACTGAAGTCAAACTCGAGCTCATGAGCGATCGCGAGATGTACGAAACGATCGAGAAGGGAATCAGGGGAGGCATTTGTAACAGCTTCCACAGATACTGTCGGGCTAATCACGAGGGGTGCGACGATTACGATCCCCAGCAAGAAAATACTTTTATCCAGTACATCGATGTGAATAGTTTGTACCCGTATGCGAAGACTTTCCATCTCCTGTCAGGTGGTTTTGAGTGGGTCAATCCTTCGAGGTGGAGCGAGATCGATTTTCTCAACATTCCTCACGATTCAGAAGTGGGTTACGGGTATGTGGTAGACTTGTTGTATCCTGAAGAACTCCACGCGCTCACCAGGGATTTTCGCCTGGCACCCGAACAGAGTTGCGTGGACGAGAACGAACTGTCCCCCTACCAGCGACACCTGAAAGATGCGTTGGTGCTGAACGCCCCTCCCACAAAGAAACTCTTGCTGACGTGCTACGACAAAGAACGCTACGTCGATCATTATGCATTGCTCGCTCTGTACGTGAGGTTGGGCATGAAAATAAAACGTGTTCACAGCATCCTCTCGTTCCGCCAAGACAACTTTTTGCGAACCTTCGTGCAGAGAAACGTCGCGTTGAGGAATGCCGCAACCACGAAATTCGAGCGACTTCTGTACAAGACCATGTCGAACAGTACGTTCGGTAAGTCGATACAAAATGTGAGACGAATGAAAAGGTACGCTATAGCCTACGACAAAGAAAGCGCGCTCCGAAAGGCTAGCTCCGTCGACAGTCAGCATTTTCTCATTCTGAGTGACAAGTGCATCTTGTACGAGATGAAACAGCGCTGCATCAAATGCACGCACCCCCTTTACGTGGGCTTTGCCATTCTAGAAATATCTAAAGTCTGAATGTACAGCTTCATCTACGAGTCGCTCTTTTCACGCTTGACGTGTCCATTGCAATTGATCTATAGCGATACGGACAGCATAATTTTTTCCCTCACGTGTGAAAGCCTGGAAGAGCAGCTGATGAAAATTGAGGATGACTTAGATCTGTCCTCCTATCCTGTGAACCACCCGCTTTTCAACGACGAGCACGCTAATCAGATGGGATACTTCAAACGCGAGACGGGAGGTGGTGTTATTCAAGAAGTCGTAGCCATCCGAGCCAAAATGTACAGCATTCTCTTGGCTGGGTCACACAAACAGATCGCGAGAGCGAAAGGAGTTAAGAAGGACGTGGTGAGGAAACATTTATTGCACGAAGTGTACCAAGATTTTCTGTTCAATGAAAAGACGGTCTCTCAGAAGCAGTGCACCATCCAGAGTATAAAGCAAACGATGTACACCATTTCGAGACTCAAGAAGAAGTTGGTCCCTTACGACGACAAACGCTATCTCGTGGATGCCGTACACTCCTTCCCTTATGGAAGCTGCGAATACGGTAAGCTTTGCTAGTGTTTTGACACGTATCGCATTACGATAGTACTCCCTCTTTGTGCAGCAACGGAAAACCCGGAAGAGAGCCCGAGACTGTCGACGTCAGGCATCGAGTGACCGTGGAACAAAGAGCTGCACACGCATATAATCGAGAATAAAAGTTCTAGTCGAGACATGCTTCTGTCTCTCTCTCTCTCTCTCACAGACAGGAGAGACACGGGTCGTTGTGGCGGTGTGGTAGCGGAATGGGTGTACGAAAAGAATGACCATTCCGTCATCGTGCTGGTGCAGTGACCCGCGCAATGACGACGCTGCAATGAAGATTCCCTGTTCCTTTTCTGGCGCGTCTGATCATCTCGTAATGCTCCGTTCGTGAGATCAGACAAGTCAGGGAGGGTGCAGGCATCAATCGACCAACTCTTTTGTATGTATTCAATAAACATGTTTCAGTGAAAGAAAACACAGAGTCTCGTCAAAGTTATTCTGACTGTTTAATGCGTTGCATGTCGATAACCAAGCGGTATTTCAATAAATCAATGACAAAGATCACGATGTAGACTGCTTGCAAATGTCGCTGGTTCCGCAGAGCATGCTTAATATGAGCGATGGCACGAGCGAGAAGGTCCACGAAGGTCTGCAGCGATGTAGTTGAATTCTGCGTTGGCCAGACTCACAAATTCGCTCATCAGTCCCAGGGGTCCGTCCAGAACCGTTATGCCTTTTCTCGCATGTTTAGACTTGTTTAGCGGTGAGCAAGCCTTTTGTTCGTGTTGACGCATGTTTAGCAGTTCCCGCCTTGTGTTAGCTGCATAGTGTTGTGACGCTGTGGTTAGGCCTAACCGATCGCCCCCCCCCCCCAAGCCTTTTCCCCGATGTGTACTGTTTTCTCCGTGCTGTTTAGCAGTAGCGGTTAGACTTTTTCTCTCGCATGCCTAGACTTGTTCAGCAGTGTTGGCATTTTTACCTGCCGCTAGTGTCTTGTTCTGTCTTTCTCGCATAGAGCTACAATGGTGGCGCCATCTGGTGTGATGCCTTGCAACTAAGTGGCCACCTGTCGTCGATCTCTGCAACTACTGGGTGCCAACAACCAACATGGTGGGCGCTGGTCACTCGGGTGTTGCAGAGCAGTTTCTTCGCCGCGGCCATCATCGATTTTCGAATAAATTATTTCTCTCCACTCTATTTCTATATATCTATTTTATTTTCTACCTATTTTTTATTTTTTATGGACTCTCGTAGTGCACAACGCTCAGCTGGTCTGGACACGAGATAGACTCTCCCCAATTAGTGTGGTGGCTCCCTGGAGGGTGCTGATTAATGTGGGGGCCCAATTAGCTCTAATTGCTAATTAAATCGTGTTCAGGACAGTTGAGCGTTGTGCACTATGAGAGTCCATCCCATACTACTGACCTGGACCAATATCCGAGGCCTCTGGTACGCTATATCTGCGAGAATGAAAAGCACGCGGGTGGGTTTGAAAAAGGCACAAACGCCACGAAATATCGTGCTTCCATTAGTTGCATAGCTTTACCCCAGAGCCATGGTTCCCTCCTGGACTGCGGGAAAATGGCCGACAACGGCGAGCTCTTTCAGCGCTACCACCACCACCGCGCCATAACATCGCACGCAACAATTTGCCAGGGTCTGTTGCTCGGTACGAACTGCAATCGCCCTAGGGGTAGTCCACCGCGGAGTTTTGCCTTTTTCATACCGGACAAGCCTGTGCATACTTCGGTACATCCTTTCTGATTCCTTTCTGGGTCCTAGGCTTGCAGCAACCAAGGCCACACAATCAGCACCGGACGCTCTCCAGAGAAGATTAGGGGGATTTACTTTTACTGGCCGGCAATAGCTGACAAATAAGACAGTTTTATTGCTATGTCTCATGATATTTTTGTCAGTAAAATGCAGAATGCACTGTGTACAAATTTTACTAAAGCTGATGAGGCTTCCTTCAGGCGCGCTCGTCCCCGCGTCATGGAACTTTGTCATCAGGGGCGTGCTGAAAAGTTATCGACCCGATTGTCATGCACGACGTGATCACGAGCATCGTCACGTGATTTGAAGTTGATTTTGAGCGTCTTAGTGACACTTTTCTTGAGCAACTTGTTACATTTCATGAAACATGGTTGCATCACCATGATCCTGAGAAAAAACAGCAGTCCATGGAGTAGCGGCACTCGTGTTTTTCGAGGCCGAAGAAATTCAAACCTCAACAATCAGCGGGAATGGTCATAGCAACGGCTACATGGGACAAGGGAGGTGTTTTGATGACTATCTCCAGAAGGGTGAAACAGTTAACACGGCATACTACTGTAGCTCTACCAGTTAAAGGACGCTTTAGAAGAAAAACGACGCAGGAAGCTACGGAAAGGCGTTCTGCTTTTACAGAACAATTCATCGGCTCGCAAAGCGCGCAAGATAATGCAGGTTCTGAAGGACTTGCGATTTGAATGCAATGATCATCCGCCGTACTCGCCGAATCTTTCCTCGTCGAACTTTTCTTTCTTCTTTTTGTCTTTTCAAACATCAAAGAAAAATTTGAAAGGGATGAGATTCTCGGAGGGCTCGGGGGTGATAGCAGCAGCCAAAGTATATTTCGGAGAGCAGATGTCGGATTTCTTTTTTCAGTTGTTAAAGAAGCTTCAATAACGATGTGCCAAGTGCGTTGAACTTCAAGCTGAATATGTCGAATCGTAACAAAGGTCTATGACTCTTGGACCCTAAAGGTTCTTCCTTTCCGGTTTGAAAACTTTCCAGCACCCCCTCGTAGCGATGGAGGTATTGGCTAAGGGTATTGGAAGAAAAGAGCACCTCGACATTTTCTTCAGAGTGTAAACTCGTAAAGATGCTTTCCCGCTGCGGGCGATTGTTACGGAGAAGTATTGATGGCAAAAGGATGGGTCAAGATACCTCCAGAAGCGTGAGGCAGCCTTATACAAGGCAGGCCCATTTTGTATTTGCAATTCTGCAGCTTTTTCTCTTTGCTTATGGGAGATTCGGAAGGTGTACAGGGCATCCAGTTTGTTCATGTAGAAGGTTTATTTTACTGTCTCTAATAAGACCTGTCCGTTCTCAGGACCATCGGCCCGTCCTGAGGAGGCAAATCATTCAGAAGTGGCAGTGGGACTGGGATCGGGACCCGCAGGACAAGAACAAACTGAAGCCGATTAACAGCAATGTAGGGACTCCCACACCTGGTTTGAAAAACCGATCAGACGAAAGTTATGCTAGCCAGATTAAGGATTGGACACACGCACCTCACCCATGGCTTTCTACTTCGTGGGGAGGAGCCGCCTCAGTGTACCCACTGCAGACCATAACTCACTATATTACACATTCTCATCACGTGTTCGGCCTATGAGTCTCATCGCCATCATCACTTTTTTTAACTGTGTCGTTATCATTTTCCACTCCGCCTGGCCCTTGGCTGGGTGATGAGGGTACCATTCCTTTAACCAGAGTCATCGAGTTTTGAAAAGGTATAAAGCTCCTGCATCTTCTATAATTTTAGAATTGTCACAACGTTTAGCTAAACACTTTTTAACGAGTCATATTATCACCACGGTTTTGGCGCACTATGGCCATAGTTGCCGAATAAAACTCAAATCATCATCATCATCTAATAAGACAACCTTATGAGGCTGTAAGAGGTTGTATTGAGGCGAGAACGGAAGGGTCAGCTTCCTGAACACGTTTGGTATGTCGGTAGAAACCTTTCTGGAAATTCTGAAGGGGTATCTCTGTTGTAGTTTTGTGAAAGATGGGCGGCATATTTATATCCGCAGTAAAGGCACATGGCACTGGGTCCTGTGAGGTTCCAGTTCTCTGTGGCATTTTTATGGCTACAGTATAGCCTCGTTTACAGGCGTTTTTCCTATGTCCTATGATGAGGCTCGCACAAAGGCACAGTACTGGTCATCTAGTACTTGGGGTGTTTCACAACTGCGGAAAAGGTGTTTACTTGCGAGCTTTCAGTTGATGGGTGCATCTAGTACCTTGATGCCCAGCCACCGTGTGCCCAGCTAAACAGAGAGAGCAGACACGTTCGTTGGCGTTAGCGTCATGTTCAAAGAATTTGCCTATGAGTCGACACACTCGAAGATTGCTAAACGGGGCCTCAGGCTTTGCAACGCAGCACATCCTTCAAAATTCTTGGCGTCTTATTGGACGACAATGGTCCTACGCATGAAAACCGGACGCATGCTTTGCAGGATTAATGTTTCAAGTGCCAGGCTCGCGATGCCTACAAGCTGCCATACAATGAGCGCGCACATTCAGCACGCAGCGTAACATGCGAGCGAGTATGGCGTTTGAGCCATATTTTAATTGCATATACAATCGTATCGAGGATTCAGCTGCCCACTTCTTTCTTCTGTAAAAAGCGACGCAGACCAATACCCCGCGTTCTGCTTTCACCTCCTGTTTCCGGTGGAGGAGTAGCACAGACAGATGTCGGCCTCATCAATACAGGAATTGCCAGAACGATAGCTTTACGTGTTCTTGGCGGTGAACCGAGACAGGTTCAAGTGCTTTTAAAGTACTGAATGAGGCGACTTAGTGCTGAACTGCTATGACCCACTATCCTCAGCCGCCGCCGCCATGCGGTTCCGTGGTACGCCCAAGCACGGGGACGTTTCGTGCGAGGAGCACGCCAAATAAACGCCTTTATCCTGACGAGAGGGTTTGTCTCTTCCTATTATACGCTTATAGCTCAAGACCATATAGGGTAAGGTAGAGCAAGATGAGACATAAATTTGCAATTGAATATGAAATTTTTATTTTTCCTGTTTTTTCAAAAAAACTAGCCATTGGCGCGTTGTCGGGGGTCTAGAACTTCTGACCTGTAAATGCAGGACGGACGAAGGACGTGTAAGGTAACAACAACAACAATAAATGAAGAAGTGATGATGACATGGGATGTTTCCCCGTGGTAGCCACAGGACACTACCCCATTTCACAGTGGTTAATATGAGAGGATGAATTATGGTGAGAAGGAAGCAACGACAGGTCGGAGTTCTGTTTAGAGCTCTTCAAGGAGTCCAGTGGCCTGCATGAAAACAAAAAGGGAGCGAAGAGCCCGGCACTGATGTTCAGGGGAACTCCATGGGCCAAGTACTTTGGACAAGCTGAATGGTCTATGGTCGAGGAGTTCAAGTTGGCGTCGAAGTACCCGGCGTTCACACGTGTACCGCTCACAGTCCTCGATGATATGGGGGATCGTAGCTGGGGTGCGGCAAGCTAGGCACAGCGCCGTGTTACTGTAACCCAGCTTAGCACGGAACGTAGGGGTGAAGGCGACGTTGAGTCGTAGACGCCGCAGGAGTGTCGTAAAGCTGCGAGGGAAGCCACCTGGCATCCTAAATGATAATGACGGGTCCACTGCATGGAGGGGCGACCATTGAGTGATGTCATGCAGCCATTGCTGGCGGGCCAAGGGTGACACCAACGCAGACAAGTAGGAGCGCCTATCCCCGTTGGAGAGGATAATGGGCAGGGCTCTGGAGATACGGTGGGCCGCAGCAGCCGCCAAATCTGCCTCTTCGTTGCCCTGAATGCCGGTGTGGCCGGGGACCCACTGTAGGGTCACCCGGTGTCCCTGTTCGCTGAGAACCCTGAGCGCCGTCAGGATACTAACAACCACCGGGGCCAACGAGCCGCGGATGCCCATGGTTCCTACACATTGCAGGGCTGATTTTGAGTCGGTGTATATCACCCAGGAACGGGGAGGGTACTTTGAGACAGACTTTAGAGATAACAAGATGGCATACAGCTCCGCAGAGGTCGACGAAGTGCGATGTGACAGGCGGAACCCACATGATAGTGACTCCTCCGGTATGACAAAGGCAGCGGAGGAGCCATCCGACGTAGACGAACCATCTGTGAACACAGCCGTGCGGCCTCTGTAGTTTGTATCCATCATTTCCAAAGTAGACTGCTTGAGAACCGAAACGGCGATCTGGCTCTTCGGCCCCAGGAGGCTAGGGATGTGTGTCGAGAGGGATGGGCTCGGCAGTGTCCATGGTGCCACTGAAGGGGCGGTCGGGGCAACAGTGAAGTCAGGGATGTTTCCAGATGTTGCTGTAACACATAGCGAGAGTTTACTGTTCTTCCGGCTACGTAGCTTTTGAACCAGAGGATGACGCCGGTGGTGAGCGAGCAACCGTAGGTAGTGTCGGATGGTTTCTCTTCGGCGGAGGACATCGATGGGTATTTCCCCGGCGTCGGCGATCACCATCCGTGTCTCAGCGCTGCGCGGGACACCAAGGCACGTCCGCAGGCTGCGTGCCAGTGTACACCGAAGCTTGTGCTCAGACGTGGCTGATATACCGTGCAATACGGGCAAGCTGTATAGCAGGGAGCCGCGAACCAGAGTTTTGTGGAGCACAAGAAGATCCCGCTCAGTGCAGCCCCAGCGCACGCCGGCAAAGTGGCGAATCACATTCCCCCAGCGCTGAGCCTTTGAGATGATGAAGTCAATGTGCCTTCGCCACGACAGGTTGCGGTCCAGGATAACAACCAGGAACCTGTGAAACTTGACTTGTATGAGGGGGCAATCCCCAATCCGCAGTTGGAACCTCCGCATCTCTCTTCGAGTAAACGGAAGGACAGCGCTTTTTTCGGTGGAGATATCCATCCCCGCGTTCAAGAAGAAGTTGTTGATGGCATCCAGTGCTCTTTGCAACCGATGTTGAATTGCCGGCCGGGACTTTCCAACAGTCCAGATACACACATCGTCCGCATATATGGAGAGATTTACTCTCCTCGGTAGACATTCCTTGAGATCAACCATGACGATATTGAATAGTAACGGGCTTAGGACACTTCCTTGCGGGACACCCTGCGGAACAGCAGTCTTTTCTGTGTCACCCTCGCCTGTTCTGACAAAAATTTGCCTTTGGCTCAGGAAGTCGGAAAGCCATGCAAGCGCTTTCCCAGGCACTTGCGACCGAAGTAACGCATGCAGAACACCGGGGTGACTTAGGGTGTCATACGCCCGCTTGACGTCCAGGAAGACAGCCATCACGATTTGCCTCCGGGCTTTCGCTTCCTCAACAGTAGAGACCAAATCCATCACCGAATCCATTGAACTACGATGCCTACGGAAGCCTGACATTTCCTGGGGGAAAACACATCTCCTCTCAAGCCACCACACGAGCCTGTGCAGCACCATGCGCTCCAGAACTTTCCCTAGGCAGCTGGTAAGGCTGACAGGCCGAAAAGACGCCAGGTCCAAGGGGTGTTTTCCAGGTTTCAGTATGGGAACCACTAGGGCCTCCTTCCACTGAGCAGGGACTTGTCCCTCCCTCCATGATTTATTGTAGATCTCTAAGAGGACTAGAAGGCAGGTGTCATTCAGGTTACGGAGCGCAGCATAGGTGACCAAGTCCGGACCAGGTGACGACTTTTTCCGAGAAAACGCCAGGGCCGCCTTGAGTTCTGCAACCGTGAAGTCTGCATCCATGTCGGGGTCCGATGATAGAGGAGCTTGGCTAATAGCGCGCTGTAGCTGCACAACATGTTCCTGAAAGCCTGAACATTTCGCCGCCTCGGAGCTCGCTGCTATGGTCTTGCAAAATTGGTATGCAACTTCCTTCTCGGGCTTGGAAATCGAGAGAGACAGAGATCGCAGGGGGTTCTTCGCCGGAGGAGCTTCCCGGAGACTTCGAGCAACGCGCCATACCTTCGCAGTACTGGTAAAAGGGGTCAGAGACGCACAGAACTGCCGCCATCTTCGTATGTCCACGGCCTTCAGGGCCTCTTGTACCATTACGTTTGCACGGCGGGCATCCTGAACATCCGTGAGTTGGCCAGATCGCCGAGCCTTTCGCTCCGCCCGTCTCCTATAAGCACGCAAACGCTCCACTACTGGATCTGTACCTGCATGACCAGCAGCGACCTTAGCAGTCGTAGTGGACAACGTTATGCACCGCACAATGAGATCAGTAATTTCCTCTGCTGTCATTCCCGCCTGCACATCTTTCTTGCTCAGGTTGCGAAAGGACTGCCAATTGGTCAACCGAGCGATCCTGTGGCCTGCTCCGGGCGCGTACTTGGAATACGAGAGGAATATGGGGAGATGATCGCTGCCTCTGCCGTCCAAATCCGTACTCCAAGTGACATGTGGAAAAAGATCCCTGGAACAGAGCGAAACGTCTAGTGCGTCCGTCGAGAAGTCTCGACGCAAGAATGTTGGAGACCCATCATTCAAGACACAGAGGTCAAGATCTTCAATGACGTCGCACCACAGAGACCCCTTGCCATCGCGCTTACGGCTTCCCCACATAGGATGGTGCGCATTTATGTCACCAACGACAAGCGAGGGAGCATCCAATCCACCAAGAGCCGACCGTAAGTCATGCATTGTCACCGGGACGGACGGCGGAGCATACATACTTAGAACAGACAATGTAGTTCTTCCAAGCTGAACTCTGCAATGCACAAGGTCGAACGGCAGTGGCCCCACCGGGTGTATCTGCGTTGCAGTCAAGTCACGCCGCACACAGAGCACTGTTCTCCACACTGACACGCCGGGTAGACCAAAAACATTGTAGCCACTAAGACGTACGTCCGACTTCACATATGCTTCACTTATGGCCAGAAGGGGAGTCTGATATTTCAACAGAAACAACTTGAGGTCCGGGAGCTTCGTGCGCAGACCACGCGCATTCCATTGGAGGAGGGTAGCCCGCCTATACAGGTGTTCCATGCCTTGCTGTTAGCAGCCTTTCGGTCGCAAGCAAGGCCTGCACCTCTGGTAGACCCGCAGCACCCGGAAAAGTAGCCAAAAGTGCCTTGAGAACCGCTATGACCAAGGGAAGTAGCACCGCTGCCGAGTCATCACGACTCGTTGCCATTCGACTTGGTTGCTGTCGCTGAGTCGGCGTCACTCGGTTCCTACGTGTACTCATCTGGGGGACCGCGGCCCGCTCTGCGACAGCAGCATAGGACTCACGTAAAGGAGACGACGACGGGAGAGGAGTCCTGGCATCCAGCTCCAGCATGGGCTCTTGGTTGCGGTTCAGAGACCGCTGAGTCCGACCTGGGCGACGCTTTCTCTTACGGGACTTCGCCGCAGCAGTCGTTTGTTGTTTGCATGGCGCCGTTTCAACCGGGGCATCGTTGCTACTACTGACCACAGGTCGGCCTACGCTGGGGAGTACATCCGTCTGGAAGCGCTGGATCGCCGATCTCTTCCGAGGACACAGAGAATGTGAGGCCGCATGTGGTCCGCCACAGTTTGAGCACTTTGGCTCACGCCGCGCAGTGCAATCCTGAAGGGTGTGCGAGCCTGAGCAGATCTTGCATCGTGTGGGCCAGCGGCAGTTGCGCGCGAGATGGCCGAAACGCTGGCAGTTATAACATTGGACTGGGCCATCCACGTACTCATAAACGTCATGTGAGCCAAATCCCAAGTGTACCTTGTCGGGAAGCTTCAGGGTGGGCTTAAACGTAAGGATAACGCTCCGAAGAGGAATGTAGCTGTCGGTACCGTCCTCGTGGTAAACATGACAGACTTGCCGGCGTGCAGAGATGACGCCTTCTCTCTCCAGGTATAAGGCAAGGTCTCCGTTGTCATAGTCCAGAGGGACATCATAGATCTTACCCATATTGGACACGTAGGAGGACGGTATTGAGACAGATACCGCAATCCCTGCTACAAACTCAAGCGCCAAGAGGTTCGATACAGCTCCCTCAGACTTCACAAAAACACACAAGCTGCCATCCTTGTTTATGCGATGGTGTGGGATTGCCTCTTGCGCAGCAGTCCAGACGTCTCTAGCCACATCGTTTGGGTTTACTTTCCAGAAGGAACGGCTGACGTCGACGGGCTTGAACAGCACAGGTATTCCTTTTGGCCGATTCTTTCTATAGGTGACCAACGTAAAGCGGTCCCCCATCTCATCATCTACAGGGTACCTCCCGGGGTTGTATGGGATTGTGGTCTCCGACCAGTCACGGTGCGAAAGCTCAGGATTATGAGAGCCACTTGCCTCTGCCATCTGAAAATCAGCACAACTTGCGCCGATCGAACTTGCAGCAGGTGGAATTGCAGCGGGTGGACTTGCAGCTGGTGGATTCACAGCGGGTGGATTTGCACCAGTTGGACTTGCAGGAGGGGAACGCCCAACAGGCGATCTACTTCTGGATCTCCGTAAGACTCTTGCCTGCCTTGCCGGAGCTCGCGGAGTCTCTCGCCCGCCCTCCATAGGCAGGCTGGAGACCCCACAGGCCCAAGGGTGGACCGAAGGAAGACCTTAACGGTGCAGTAGAAGTATTTCAGAACTAAGCCTAGTTTACAGCTTGAGCGATAGAAAGCGACGTCCGTGCTTAGCGCGCGCGAACCAGCAAAAAAGGTAAGGTAAACACAGAACATGCAATTAAAAAATGCAGATTGTCTCATCTTGCCACAACCCTCGGGGCAAGACGAGACATCGCGCGGGTCGGGCTCTGCCTCAGGTGGGATTCAGGGGGCAGAACCTCACAGCTTGGCACCCAATGTCGGGCTCGACTCGTCTTGCCGCACGCCATGGAGCACGGACAATCAGTGCATTTGTTTGTAGCACTTTCTGCCGGTGCTTTTTGCTTGCTGTCGTGTTTCTTTTGTTGTTGTTGTTCTTTAGTTCGGCTGCCGGCCATGCCGCTCAAGAAATATCATTCCGACAGCGAACAGGACGAACCGCCAGTCTCAGAGGACCTGGTTCGGCAGATGGCAGACCGCTATACATTGCTGACGTTCCAGCTTGGTAGCGGCACATCCGCCGCCCGGCCGCCCTCGGAGACTCCGTTACGCCTGAATCTGACGGTACCGACATTTCCTGGCTACAGCGACGCCAAGTCGGTCGAAGACTTTCTTGCGGATCTGGATGCTTACCAAACAGCCGTTGCAGCAACCGACGAAGCCGCCCTGCGTCGGATACATCCCGCTGAATCGGTAAGCTCAGCTGCTTTATGCCCGCCGGTCTCACCCCCCATTTCCGTCTGTGACTAAATTTAAGCGTCTGCTTCGGGACGAATTTTTGCACCCAGATTATGTAAGGCATATGCTTGAGGAACTTATATCCCGAACGCGACACGCGGAAGAAAGCGTATTGGAATATATCCGGGCGATCTAAGAGCTGCACCGCAGAGCTGAACCACTCGCAAAAGAAAGCGAGAAAGTCGCCCGCGCTGTTCGCCAATGCCACCATCGTTTTAAGCCTTATTTGCGAGGTCGAAGCTTTTCTTCCCTTGATGACTTTGCTAAGGAAGCCTGTGTCATCCAAGCAGACTTGTTGGCGGAATTACAGTACCGTCCACCGCCTAGGCCGGATCACACACTGGAGCCTAGATGCGCATGGAACGGGCCGAGACAGCCACTAGACGCGGAACTAAACCCCCGCGGGACTGTTGGAACGCACAGCGGTTCGTACGCCCGGCCCGTTATATCGTTCTTTGGACCCCTTTGCATGTGAGCAAAGAAACCGAGCGAGGTCTCCTCGAGCAGAGTCACGCGGGCGCGAAGTCGGTGATGCACGTCATACACTGCGGCAAAACCGGTGCGACTCTCGACCGGATAACAACGTTGGAACTCAACCCCGTTGTTACGGTTGCGGCGAAGGTAGTCATTTTCGCCGTAACTGTCCGAATCGAACCCTGGCCACCCCAAGTCAGCCACCGTAGGAAGACCCAGGACGCCGGCGGCGGTAATTGGGAATGACTCAATTATGTCGTCGGCTGCTGAAAACATCGTTAAGAGGCAAGCGAATTCTAACCATGCTATATTGTCTGATAACGCAGTGACCTCGGTTCCGCTCACATGTCCAGCATAGGATGACATATGCAACATTGGACCGTTTATCGTGGTGCGCGTTCTGGGTAAGGACGTTGCAGCTTTGGTGCACGCTGGAGCGGCGGCATCCCTGATAGGTGACACCAACCACGATTCGTGCCAGGAACGGCACATTTCCGTCCGGACAACCAGGACCTGCCTAAGGCTCGCGTCATGTGCAGTGGTGCCAGCCGAAGGAGCCGTACGTCTCACCTTGACTGCCGGTGGACAACGTGTCAGACAACGCTTCATCTACCTGCCCGGACTGGCAGGACCGATTATCCTGGCACTCGACTTCATTATCCGTATGAGACTCGTCCTGGACCTACAGAGCGTAGGCTACCAGCACGCATTGTGGTTCCACATTCTAACCATTCACGGAGTGGACGACGCGCGAAACGGAGCAGAACCGGACTTGCGAGGAGACCCAGGACCCCGGAGCTCAATCGGCGCGGTTGAACTATTTTCCCGAGCAGAACACCTAACAGCCATGGTCATACCCGCTGTCTTGGACGAAGCCCTGCAACTACTTCCAGGATGCACGGACCATCGACGCATGCTCACCAAAGCATTGCTGCCATTCTCCTGTATGTTCACAGAGAGACCAGGTCTAACGCGTGCATTAGAGCACCGGATAGAAACTGGCGACGCAAGGCCCTGGCGATGTAGTCGTCGGCCTTTGAGCGTTTATAAGCTCAAGCTCCTCGATGCTGAGTTGGACGAAACGATCGAGACTGGTGCTGTGACACCTTCTCGCAGCCCGTGGGCTTTTCCGGTGGTTCTTGCGCCGAACAAGGCTGGAACCGCAAGGTTGCGCGTGGATTACCGCCGACTGAACGTCGTAACGGTAGGAGATTTGTACCCTTCTCCCTCGATAGACTCGATCACGTATTCGTTGGGATCAGCCCACGTGTTTACAACTTTGGACTGCAGTAGAGATAGCACCTAATAATGTTGAGAAAACAGCATTTACCTGTCACATGGAATTGTTTGAATCTGTCCGGCTACCCTTTGGACAGTCTAATTCCCCGGCTAGTTTTCAGCATGTGATGGACGAGGTGCTCGGCGATGCAAAATACAATTTCGCCATGTCTTATGCGTATGACGTAATAATTTTTTCACGTACATTCCAGGAACACCTTTCTCATTTGAAAGTGATGTTGGGACGCATGCAAGCTGCAGGATCGACTGTCAATTCCCGGAAGGTGCAGTTGGCTACTAAGCGCATCGACCACCTCGGGTTCAAGGTGGAGTAGGCACGGTCACCCGAACGTGGACGAGCTAAAGGATATTCTAGACTACCCCCACCCGCAGGATGTGAAAAGCTTGCAGCGCTTCCTGGGTATGGTTCGTTTTTATGGATACTTTATACCGCGATGCGCAGACCTAACCCAACTGCTAACTTGGCTTTTGAAGAGAGCACAATGGTCGTGGGGTGAAGCACGGGAGCAGGCATTTACCTCTCTCGCTAAAGGAATTGCAGAAACTACTCGCTTGTATCTCCCTGACTTGCATCGCCCATATGTACTCCAAAGAGATGCGAGCGATGCCTGTGACATTTGCAAGCCGTATGCTGACGCCTCCCGAGTGCAATTATAGCGTGACGGAAAAGGAGTGCCTGGCAAGCATGTTCGCACTACATAAGTTCGACATGTATTAGGATGGTGCGAAATTTACTATTCAAACAGACCATCAGGCACTATCCTGGTTAAAGGTAAGGTATGCCGATTTTGAAGTGCCGCAGAACTGAGCGATACTCGCGCTGTGTGTTCATTAGCGAACACAGAATACGTGTGCGAAATATTGTGGTCCAACTGTTCGTAGTTTTTTAGAAAACATTTTTTTAGTTCGCACGCCCGCCCGTCAGACCGTCGGCAAACCATGCGCACGGGCGTCACTGCTCTCGGTTTATCTGTCTTGGGCTTGGCATGGACTCTTGGCTTGGTCGCTTGGCTTTTTTCGTTTCGTCCTCTGTGCATCGTACATAAGCGAACAACTGATTATGTTATTGCTAAGCCGGAAACAAAGCATGTGAATATTTTTTTGGCACAGCGTCGTTTGGAAAGTGCACTTCCTTGCTCTGACCTTGCCTTTTATGGGCTGGAGCGGTATGATACGTGACGTGTCACGGCGAGGTTGTCGAGAATGCGACGGTGCTACGCTGTTAGTACAATTCATCGGAGCATTCAAGTGTTACCTATTATAAGCTGCCAAAAGATCAAGCAGTGCGAAGCTCTTGGCTGACAGCGACAGCGATGCCTGCTAAGTTCCACTCAAAGGATTTCGTCCACGAATGTTATCATAGGTTACGCGCGACTCCAGAGGCAATTTGGAATCTCGGCACGAAATCGTCTGATGAAAATCTGAGATGCCCGACACACAAATTTTGACCATGCCACGGAGGATCAAGGCAAAAAAAGAGAGCGAAAACGTAAGTCGAGGTTCAGGTATAAAAATAGCAAGCTTCATGAATCGATTGTGCAGCCGTCCTATTGCACTTACTCGATTAACAACACAAGAGTATTCATAATCTAACTTGTGAATTACCACTTGTGCACGCTGAAGGCGGAAATGAAGCAAGACTTGGCTTTCATCTGGTGCATGAAGAAATTGCTGACACGTTAGTTGCAATCTAGCAGCCACCAACAGGTATGACAATGTGATGTTATAATTTGAGTATTCACCTATGTTCCACTTTTCAACGTGCGCTCTCATGCAGACATCTTGACACCACTCTTAAATCTGCCCTCAACGTTTCAACCTGTGCTTTCAGGGTGGAAAACAAAGGTCGCCATTCCGACTAGCTGCTATCTCCCAATTCAAGCATTTTGCTGTCTGGACACTGGTTCGTGTGGATGGCGTGGTACAAGCTTCACTGTCTGATATAGAAGGTATGTTACATTAGTTCAGTTTATTTGTCTTTTGTACATTTTTGTTACTGTTAGCTGGATTACTGTTGGACATACAATCCTTTCTGACACGCAGAAGCTGATGTCGTCTCTGGTAACGTTCTAGAATTTTCACTGTCATCAACGTCCATTGAGGGAGGTGCCTTTACTATCTGTGAATGTTTGATTGAAGAATAGCCCATAATTCATGTTAACATTGTCTACTCTTATTAATTCACTGTCTCTGTTCTGAGAGCTAAGAAAAATGGAAACTATTTATTTGTCACAACTTCACACTGGATAGTGGTACTGGATTGGCATAAAATACCTAGATTCTACAATACTTGTGTTGAACTTGGTGCGTTACTGTGGGCAATGCCACATTCTTTACATTTTTAGTGGGTCCACTGCACAAATACTGTGTGCATACTGCATACATGCTGTTCGATAGGCAAAAATACTTGAGCAGTGCTGTGTAGTCCTTTTATCCGAAGTCCATGATCTTACTGCAAAGTGCAGGTATCCTGCGATAGAGATTCACAACAGAAAGAAGACTGTTGAGAGCATCTAAATTTTAATGAGATGAGACTTTCGTGCACAAGGCTGCTCTTGTTAATGTCTACCGTGAAGTTACAAAATCCCAGAATATATAAAACATGTTGTAAGGTAGAGAGCGAGGGTTGGTACAGACATAATAATAAATATACAAACATATATAATAAAATAAAAAGGGGGTACAACTCCATCAGTTTCAAGCCGGCAAGGGATGAGTTGACAAGACACTGTAGCACTGTTTCCCTGAATGTGTCGCCCGTGAATGCCTTTTGCCAAATACTTATCTGGCCGCCGTGGTCATTCATGTATTATGCTACACAACTCATCCCTTGTCTGTTTGAAACTGATGGCATCACACCCTCTTTTATTTTATTATAATATGTTTGTATTTTTATTTGTATATTTGTACCAACCCTCGCTCTACTTGCCATCTACCTTGTCTTATATATTCTGGAATTTTGTAACTTGATATTAGACCTGAAGGAGTACAGCCTCCTGTGCGAAAGTCTTCTTTCTGTTGTGCACAATTATTATAAAGTAAACATGACTATCCATTTCTTGTCATTAAATCCTTTTTCTTTTTTTTTTCTTTTTTTCTGCAGTGGTGAGCAACCGTAAGGACACATGCAAGAAAGGGATGTCTTTGGGATGACAAACCCTCATCACCTCAACAGAATACAGTGGTTGATGAATGGTTCATGTTCTCAAGCACATGGAAACTTCAACAAATAATTCAAGAAAAAGCCAGTCAGTGCTAGCACCAGGAATTGAACGTGGACCGACCTGCTACCAGTCAGGGATGTTATATTTCAGGCACTCATTGACTTTTGGTGAATTACTTGTTGACTTTGTCCGAAGGTGGAGCTCGCCACAGCTCATTTGCCTATCTGTTAATGTTGCGGTGTGTGTTGTGTTTTTCTATTTGTGTGTTCCAGACTCAGAACGGTTACTTTGGATCAGGTCAGGTACGTTTCATTTAGACATGGCAAACAGAAAGTGGTGTTTCTCAAGACAAATTAGCAGTGGCCATGCATTACTGCTGCGGCCATTATACGTGAATGGAGAGCTGCACATTATGTTCACTCTACTTTTATCTTGTGCTATGTAATCTTGTTCAAGTTCTGTCAAACGAGCGTGTAATGCTATCATATAGTACCTATTTAAGTGGGATGAATGGCAGCCCATGAATGCAGGAAGGAAACTGTCATGTTATGGCAAGTGTTTATGTATTGGACATTTCACTACTAATTTTATTTCTTAGCTTTCGCTGGCGTATTGTGTCAAGCCATGTTATATTAATTTGGAACATGTTCATTTTAGTAGCTAGAGCTGCTGTTACACAGTAAGAACATAGCTCGTGTGTGTATGTCTTTTCCATCGCTGCACTTGGTTTCCCTCCCTGATTCTACACATGTCAGGGATAGGTTTCAGGACCGATAGTTCCAGCCAAGTGAGAATTGCTTTTCAGGGGATCATCACGGTGGCAGATGAAACATGTGGTTTAAATTATTTGCACGACAGGAGTTGCGTAGCTTCACACAAATACTACTACGACGACGTAAGAGTGGTTTGAAATCTAGCTTTCTTGTGTTCCTGACATTATTGCACAAGATTTAGTATCCACTATGATCCTTTATATGGGGGGTATGTACAGTGCAATCACCAGATGATATTTAGAAATCTGTGTTTCCTACTGTGTTGAGGTGGGGTAGTTTGTATCTGAGAGCCATAGTGAAACACAGGCAGCCAAAGACAGACTTTTGATGCCCTCGAGAAACTTGGCAACACATTGCCGGGACTCTGGATGCTGCCTAAATTTCCAGAACACAGAGATCAAGGCTGCGTTTAAACAACAAGTGGTTAGAGAAATCCAAGACAGTTGCATGTGTAAGCAGTCTGCGGTTGGATTTGCTTCTGTCCGAGATACATTATCTCAAATGGGACGCAATGGCACACTCAGCCTGTACTCAGAATCATACTAGGGCTGCCTGTGAAATAGAATGAGGAGAGGGGGAAGATATATAACCCATTTTTCTTGTCTGTTATACTGTTGGTTAAATTGGCATATGTTTAGCAGCATATATGTGTATATTCCAGAGTTTGCTAATAAATATATCAGTTGAGAGCTAGCAGTCGCATTGTAGCTGTCTCATCCTGTACTTGGCTGCTTGTGTTTCACTATAGCCATATTTGCAATTGCAAAAAACAAAAGAAAAAAGAGCATAGAAAAACATGAAAACAGCAACCTGGAAAGCTCCCTCTTCTAGTGCTCACATGGAGGCAATGCAATGAGGTAACATGTTCCATTCATGAACTGTATACAGGGTGTCCCAGAAAACGTGTCATTGAATTATAATAAAAAAACTACGCCACCTAGAATCATGCGGTCAACAGCATTTGTTCTTAATAGGGTTTTGCCACCTCCTAATGTGAATGTCATGTACTTAGTTTAACTGTACTTTTAGTACTGTAGTTTAATTATGTAAATATTTGCGAAATGAACTCGGAAATTTGCCAAGTAAAGGTCACTTTTTCACCAGACCAATATGAAGAGCGTGCCGAATTCACTCAAATTCATGATAATTCACAGTGATATTCACGAGCTATTCCATCGGAAAAAATAGCCGAATATCATGGTTTTCGGAGCACCGGACCATAGCGCGCGATGACTTTTTGTGCGCAATCGCTCGCAGTGCGACGAAAGGAGGTTCCGAAGCCAGCCCACAGAGTGATAGTAGAAAAAGTAACAGTTCCTAAAATTGGGAGAGGGAAAGCATTATCCCAGCGAAAGTCAGACGTGATAAGCCGTGCCTGTTTTATCTCCTTCTGCGATGTCGGGGAGGGCTGGGTTTTTAACCTCCTTTCGTCGGACTGACAAAGATTGCGCTGAAAAATTCATCGTGCGCTATTCTGTGCGACCTCTGTAGAGCATGATGTTCGGCTATTTTTTCCGACGGGATAGCTCCTGAATATCCATGTCAATTATCATTAATTTGACTAAATTAGACACGCTCTTCACACTGGTGGGGTAAAAAAGTGACCTTTACTAGGCAAATTTCCGACTTAAGCTCGCAAAAATTGACATAATTAAACTTACGTTACATGACATTCACATGAGGAGGTGGCAAAAACCCAGTAAGAACAAATGCCATTGACCGCATGACTCTAGGTGGTGTAGTTTTTTTATTATAATTCAATGACACGTTTTCTGGGACACCCTGTATAGTAGTACACATCACAATGGCAACCGATTATTCCGATTTTTCTTGAACTACTTTGTCTTTTGGAGCTTTGATTGCAGAGCCTATTATTGGAGCCTTATGTGATTCCTCTCTTGAGATACTTTAAGATTGCTGATGCAGTGCAGTGTGTTAATTTTTAAACTGTACTGTGCTGAGGTACAAAAAGAATTGTCATATCTGCATTTGAATACATAGGAATAATTTAATAATAAGGAACAAGTACTTTCCTTGTTGACATTTATATTAGCACCAGGTCCCAGCATTGTTGATTGATGGAAAATGTAAATAAAGATATTTAGTTGCTTGCCAAACAATACACAAATGTCGTCTTTTCTAGTGAGATATTCCCTGTTCATCAGACATAAATGTGGAAAAGTTAAAGGGGCACAATGATGGTAGAGTCTAGCACTGTTTTTTACCACTTCACATATATTCACTGTTATTCGTGTGCACATGTAGGACTAGGGAGGTACAGCGTGCGCATAAAAAATAATTTCTTATGCATCCACACATATAGTTCAGAAGATTAGATAGATGATAGATGTCCAAGCATATACAGGGTGTTCAAAATTAAACTTTCACGATTAAAAAAAAACACGAGTGGTAGAAGGAAGCCGCTTGTGCAGGCGGGTTTTGCGGCCAGGCGGACACAGGTGAAATGATGGTTGCCGCCCTTAAACTCGAAATCTGTTAATTAACTAAAAACTTAATTTAAGTTAATTAACTTAAGTTAATTAACTAAAAACTAAAATCTGTTAATTATTTTTTTTAATTATTGCACTCAGCGGGCAAGTTTATATTGGAAATTTGGAGGCAGTCGCGTTCCAAGACTATTCCACTTTGTAGAATTTTCCTAGCTCACCCGTAGTCCAAAATATTCGCCTTCAAATTATCCACCGAAACCGTCTAATTACGGATGCAGAATGAGAGCGCAAGGCGGCTGACCCCGCCCCTTTGTGACGCAGCTGTTGTGTATGGTGGTCAGGTGGGACATGGGCGTGCAGCTTGAAGTGAACCTGATAACTCCGTTGTTCCGGAAGGTCATTATCATACTTCGTTGTCAGAGTGAAAGGGAAAGAGTTATCAGGTTCACTTGAAGCTGCACGCCCATGTACCACCTGACCACCATACGCAACAGCTGCGTCACAAAGGGGCGGGGTCAGCCGCCTTGCGCTCTCGTTCTGCATCCGTAATTAGACGGTTTCCGTGGAAAATTTGAAGGCGAATATCTTGGACTACGGGTTAGCTAGGAAAATTCTACAAAGTGTAATAGTCTTGGAACGCGACTGCCGCAACCCGGCTGTCCGCCATATTCAAGCACAGATACGTGAAGCCACGAAAAACCGTAGCTGGAATCCACTGACAAGTACGAAGGCGCGTACATGTCACAATGCCGGTTCGGGTGCATCTACGTCATAAAAATGGCTGCGCCCATGTGTGTTTCGGAATGAATTATCTTTTTTTTTTACATGGTACTGTACCGAACTGGGAGAATGAAGGTGCATTTTGGGGAGAGCTGGATGTGGGCTTTCAGAATATCACAACCGTTTCTATTTGGGATATCGGCATAGCTGACCTTTAAAGCGGTTGAAAAACCCAGCCGGACGGCTCGCACGAATAAGTTTGACACTGCAGCGCTACGACTTCTCGGTCGAATACCGGAAGGGAACCTCAAATAAGGCTGCAGACGCGCTATCTCGAACACCGTTGTCCACTGAGGACGTCGTTATTCTGCAGGAGCTTGTTGCAGCGGTTGAGCAGACCGTCTCGGAGAAGGAGCTCTCATGGGGACAGATTGTAAACAGGGACGACATCCTGGAAGCGCAGACGACCGATGGCCTTTGTCAGCGAATGTCAAGGCGGCTGGAGACGGCAAACTAAGTGGACACAGAAGACGCTGAGGAGAGGTGCGACTCCTATCAGCTGAGCGAGGATGGTCTCCTGGTCCAGTATATTCTACAGGCATACGACGAGGAGGTTGGTGATAGCCCCTTCCGGATCATAGTTCCAAGGAAGCTACGTAAGTTATTCCTCAAATACTTCCATGATTCTGCATTGTCAGGTCACGGTAGTGGCAGCAAGACTTATTTTAAGGTGTGTCATATCGCGACTTGGCCAAGCATGAGACAGGATGTTTTGCGGTATACACGCAGCTGTCCGATATGTCAGAAGTCTAAACCGCGTGGAGGGCAGCCTCCTGGCTACCTGCAACAGATTGTTAGCCAGAAACCTTGGCAGATAATCGCATGTGATGTAATGGGTCCTTATCCCAGAAGTAACCAGTATCTGTTGTTACAGATCACTTCACGAAGTGGGTTGAGCTTTACCCGCTGCGGACGTTAGTGTCCGCTCGGATCTGGGACAGATTGCTCGACGTTTTTCCCGGTTTGGATTCCCGGACCAGCTTATCATGGATAACGTCTCATACTTCACAAGTAAGGTGCTTGTCGATAGCTGCTCTACGTTGAGCATACGTCACGTAAAGACGTCCTCTTATCACCCCCAGGCGAACATAACTGAGGGGGTTAATCACAACATCAAGATGATGTTTGTATCTTTTACTGAACGGCATAAAGATTGGGACGCCTGTGTTACAGAGCTTGGCTTTGCCACTCGCACGACAGAAAATAGTCGACAGGATTTACCCCGGCTTATTTGAACTTCGGACGGGAAATTGTGTTCCCCCTCGAATACACGGCACTATCACCTGGTCGTTCGTACGCAAAGTATGCTAATGATCTTCGCGATAGAATCTCTACTGCCATTCGTTTGGCATGAAAGTGTCTTGAGGCCGGAAGATCGGAGCAGTCCCTCCAGTATAACAAAGGTCCACGCCAGGTCACTTATCGCGTAGGAGACCTGCTTGTAAAGCGCATACGTCCCCTTAGTGATGCAGCAAAAGGCTTTCTTGCTTCTCTCGCTGATTCGTGGGAGGTCCTTATCGGGTAAGCGCACAGCTAACTCCGGTCACTTATAGGCTCGAGCGTTCCAATGACAACAAGGGAACGTCTATGAATAAGACCTCAAGGACTTCGTCAACTTATTTCGGACAATGGCAGGTGGAAGAATCTCGATCCAGCATCGCATGGCTGCCCTCCCTTGAGTCCATCTACGGCTGGACGACAATCCCTAACCGAGACTACTGCCCAGTTCGGGGTTCCCAGGACTACCCGCTATAACCTTCACCCACGTAAGCAACCAAGGTGACATTTCTTCCCTTTTACGCAGGTGTCGCACTCCCCGTGCACCCGCAGCTTCTACTATTCCCAGGTCTTGCGTCCGCCCTACCGGGCTCCCATCGCCCCTGGAAGCCTATCAAGCCGCCAGCTCATTCACGTGTCTACATCGACCGTCCTGTCTGAGGTCATAAGCATTGGATTCATCTAGCGCAGATGCTGGAGAGACCAGCCCCGACCCCTTTGTGCGGATCTGACGGCCCTGGTCCCGGAACCCTTTTCTGGTCTCACGCTACAGGATTGGCACCATGTGAAACTCCCTCCTCTCTACACCCCTGAAGAGTTTGCCCACTGTTGGCCACTGTGTGGAGTGCCTTTGATTCACCCCAAAACCCATCGAGCCGGCTCGCTTCATCTGGTTCGACCCCACACGCAACCTCCTGCAGTATCCCCGGCAATAGACCCACAACACATCGATGGAGCCTTGGCACTGGTACGCCAACTCCCCATCTGCTGATTCCCGCCGGCCCGCGGGACGAACTCATTATTGATCTGCCGGACCTCCCTGACCTGTGAAATATGAACTCCGTTTATGAACTCTGCAGCAAGCTTAGAAAGCAGCACGGAGCAGCAGGCAGCATAAAGGAGAAAAGACGACAGCAGGACAAGATCAGGAAGACTATGTAAGAAAATAAAGGTTGCTTTGATGCTATTTGTGTATGCTCTTCGTAGTTATTGGGGCTGCGGCGGTATTGGTCTGATGGGTCGGGCTCTGTCCTCTGGGATTCAGGGAGCAGAACCCCACAAAGCAGACAATGTACAGCCCGCGGGCCCGTACAAAATCCCGATGAGCCCACCGTCCACATGCTGTGCAATGAAACCACACAGAACCCGGTGCTGTTGGTCCACCACGCTCCTGCACAGATGACAAGAAAAAGGACTACAGAAAATCGTGCCTTTCTGGCGGTCTTTACACTCCAGGCAGAAGTTACCGATTTTTTAATCTTCAACACATACACCAGTCCGGACAATAGACGTCTACCCGAGAGCCATCATCATGACGTTGGTAGACAGACAAAAACATAAACGAATCGGAAGGGGAGGGCTGGGTTCCACGAATGGGCATTTTTTCGCTGTCTCCTATTGAAAGAAAAGTAGGTAGTAGTAGTAGTAGTACTGGTAGTCAACGGCAAGCCGGTTTTCGTCACCACCACCACCACACAACTGGTAGTACTAGTAGTAGTAGGTCTAAAAGCAGTAGTATGTCTATTCTCACGTGCTAAAACCAGCTCCGGTGGCGCAGCGGTAACGCGTGCGCTTGGAGACTGGGAGGTCCGCGGTTCGAATCCGCGGGCCGGCTGTGCCGTCTGGGGTTTTTCCTGGGTTTCCCTCAGATGTGTAATAGGCGTATGCCGGCACAGTTCCCCTGAAGTCGGCCCATGGACGCAGCTATCCTCCCCCCGAGCGGATTCCGCTCGGTCTTCCACTTCACCCTTTCCTCTCCTCCTCTCGACCACCTTTGCCTTCCCGAGAAACATGCCGCCTAATCAGGCAGGCAGACCTCTCGGGTTCCTCCCAGCGACACTCCTCCTCCTCCTCCTCCTCCTCCACGTGCTAAAAAAGTGGACATGCATAGCCACCTATGAGTAAAGTTTGTACAGCATGGAGCAACTCGACTGTGAGACAGGTGAAGTCGAGCACAAAATGAAGCGTCTTGCCCCATGTCTAATCTAGGGGCAGATCCATTCACTCAGTTTGGGGGCGGTTTCTTTGTCGCAGCGCGTAGTGCGGCAGGAGAAGAGGGAAATGCCATGTATAAACCGACGTTTTGAAGGGGCCATCGCCCAACTAGCCTCCCCCCTGGATCCGCCACAGGTTTTATCTTGCCCCACCTTACCTAACTAGTGACCAGAACACCCTGATGTACTTCAATGATGACCAAACCGAGCAGCAGCAGATGGAAACAACACCAACTTACGTCCCACCATCAGACATGTTGCTGCACGAGTTACCGCATTCTTGCATGCTAATTCTACTGTGTGGTTTTCATAAGCGGAATGTCAATTTCAACTCACCGGAATCACATTACAAGTCACAAGCTAAACTATTATGTAGACTCTGTTCTGCAACCAGGGGTTGCAGCAGAAGTAGCTGACATTCTCTGTGCGTCACTGCAAACAACACCGTACTATCTGCTCCATGGACGATGATCGTATGAAAGGTGGCTTCCGAACGCAAGCGTCTACAGCAACTTCTGTCGGCAGACAACCTCTGTCACAGGTGACCGTCGCAGTTCTTTCAACATATGCAAAACCTACTGAAAGATCGAGCAGCAAACATCAACGTACCGCTATTGAAAGAACTCCTTCCTCAACGCCTTCCATCAGTCCTGCAACAGTAGCAGCAGTCGAGAGGGTTCCCTCGGTCTCGGAGGACGCGTTGCAGATGCATTAAAGATGAGGTAAAACTGCTAATTTGACTCCTAAGGTATTTACAGGTGGGGTGATGGTGGTGATGTGCGATGATGTGGTGGTGATCGGCCACGCTCTGGCGGGCAACGTCGCATTTATCGCACGGGGGTCATGTGTCCTGGGCCGACTTCACAGGGAACAGTGACGACACTGAGGAAAACAACCAAACATCACAGCCCGCACCCGTATTCGAACGCGGGTCACGTTCCCCTCTCGAGGTGGAATGCCATCATCGTAGCCATCAGGCTTTTTTTCTTTCGTCTTTGTAGCCACTAGGCCACAGACGCCCGACGCGACGTCTCTTTCAGGGTCGCAGGCGACAGAAGTAGACGACCATACTCGGCGTTTTGAGAGAAAAGACGTCGAACCAGAAGGTTCGAAATGCCGAACTTTCTCAGAGTCGTTTTGTGGCGTTCGCGAGATGCAGATGGTGGTGGTACTACTTGCCCTAGTCGGCCATGCTTAGGCGGGTAACATCTACTGCTAACTAGTTACTAACGTAACTGCTATCGACCTGGGCAGACTTCACAAGGAACTGAGCCAACATTTGTATTAGAGCGTCTCAGGAAAACCCAGGGAAAACACCCACACAGCACAGCCGGCAACCGGGTTCGAACCCTGGTCACCTCCCGAGTTCGAATACGGGCTGTACTGTTCGAAAGCTCGTGAGGCCGATGTTCCCTTCGACAATGAGGTGACATGTCCACACCACGCCTTCTCCTTTTTCGTTTGCTGGATTTCGCCGTTGTCGCGGCAGGTTTCTGTCTTTCTTTTTTTGCTTTGATTCCCTGGCGCTTGAGCCATTAAGATAGTTCAACGTGATCAGCTGCAGAAGCATCGAAATGCGAGGTTCGCGATCACTACATGAAGGATCCACAGAACGAGAGTGGACTGAGGAAATATTCCGACGAGTTTCGTCAACTGCGACACAGAGCGGCAAGCTCTGCGTACTGGGAACACAAAAAACGTGTCGCATACCAACGTCCCTCGACGTCACCATTCGCGCTGTGACGTCGCGTTGGGTGTTATCAAGTGAGAACTATGACGGGCTGCCCATTGTAGTTTATTATATTGGAAATGGGCATAACACGCGCTCAGCAACCCAAGAATCGCCCACTCAACGTCGCTATTATGCCACACTATTGCTGCCTTTGGTACATGACACATGCCATGTCCTTGAGACATGTCAACTTCGAGATGGCAGAGTTTCTGGATAGGACAAACGACTGATGATCCACTCACTAGCGAGCATGCCCGTATGATGCCATCTCGTCGTGGTTATGATTTTCGACACACGAACCAACTTCCAGCATGAGGGACGGATGTTTTCTTCTTGAATTTGGACGACATCTCCCTCCTTCAGTTATGTCTCTGATGACGATATCGTTTCGTGCGCTGACCGTAGCAGACGCAGATACTTGCATGTCTGTAGAGGAGACCGTCTTCTTCTACATGAGTCCTGACCAGCAGTGATGGAATGCTCCACCGGACAAATGTTAGGTGCCGCTAGGACAGTGCCGGTAGAAATGGCTGGCACGCGCAGTGGCGTGGCAGCAGAGGCACGTCTTCGTCGTCGTCCGAAGAAGGGCGACATATGGAAGAGGGACGGCTGGGCTTGCGTCTTGTGCTTGCAATTTGAGGTGCTGAACGGGCAGTGGCAGCGGGATGAAGGGTGTGGGGAAGCACAGGCCGGGAGGATTCCAGGGGCGAAGTGGAGTGCTGGCAGGTACGCCGAAGGGATGCAGAGAGGGGGCGACAGAAGCGCGACCGGTTCGTAAAATGTGACCTCGAAGTGTTGTTGCCAGGACGGAGAGTGCCAGGGGGGACGTGAAGCAGGGGGACGCCGGGTGCAGAAGGAGGAACGTTGGTCCGGTGCCTGTTGATTGCAACTGGATGGACTACCAGCATGTTGCATCGAAACCATGCAGGTAGGCAAGGCAAGCAGGGTTCTTGAGACTGGCATGCGGATGGGGCCGTGCAGTCGTCGCCAGCGGCATACCGCGTGAAGCTCCGTAAGGTGCCGCTGGTAGAAGCCTGAAGAGTGCCATCACGAAGCGTGTGGCGACGTGATGCAGTCTGTGTGAACAGCGTGAGCAGCGAGATTGGCGAATCATTGTGTTGAGCGACCGGCTGTTGCGATGGAGTGCGTTGAGTCAGCTACGGCGATTTGGCGGCGTCGCCTAGCGGTTCCTCGGAAGAATGATGCACTGGATCTTCAGTGATGGCTTCGAATGTGGTCTTCCAAAAATTTGGGATGGAACTGGGTCTAATTGTGCCAAACATGGTGTTCCTTGTTCCACGCCATCGAAACAACACTTGGCTGGACTCTGCCACGAACAGTGTGAAGACAACCCAATGCAACAACGTCACACTATTGCATGTAAGCTCAGCACCGCAACAGGAGGTAAACGATCCTATGAATCGGATATGGGACCTTGATAATATCGGCATTCGTGATAATGAGACAGAGGGTGATGAACGACATCCAATTCTTGAGGAGTTCGAGAAGTCTATCGAATTCAAGAACGACAGATATGTTGTCGTGCTGCAGTGGAAGGCGATGGTATCAATGAACGACAACAGGAAAACAGCAGAACGGCGACTTCAACAAGTCACTAGAAGATTGATAAAATCTCCTGAGCTGGTGAAGAAATACGACGGTGCTATACGAGAATATATCATCTCAGGAGTTTCAGAGAAGGTCACAGATGATATGGATGAGATAAGAGGTCAAGGACACATATACTATATGCCACATCAGGTAGTAATAAGAGAAGACAGTGACCACGAAGATAATAATAGTTTTTGACGCTTCGTCCCATGAATATTGGACAGCATCGCTGAACGATAACTTGAACCCTGGCCCAAACTTAAACCTGCATATACTGACAGTTCTGCTTAACTTTAGGCTGTATTTAGTCGCGTTGATTGCGGATGTACAGAAAGCTTTTCTGCAGATAGCAATTCGGGAAGAGGACAGGGACGCGCTAAGTTACTTATGATACGAGACGGAGCCACAGGAAGGTCACCCACTCCCGAAAATAGAGATTTGGCGAATGACGAGGGTAACGTTCGGCACAGCCCCTAGTACGTTTCTCCTTGCGGTAACCTTGCGTCATCACCTTGCACAAGTCGCCAACGAACATCCGGAGATTGTAAGTCTACTTAAGAAATCAATCTATGTTGATTACATCATTTTCGGAGCAGCGGACGATGAAGAAGCAGAAAGAGTGCACACCGAGACTCAACAGATATTTCTGAAGGCGTCTATGAAGCTGCAGAAGTGGAGATCTAATAGTGTGGCAATACGTGCAACTTTCCGAAACCAAAAAGACACTATTGCGATAGCTAGAACCACGAAAGTACTTGGAATACCATGGAACCAAGAGACAGACACTCTCTCTCTACACTTAAAAGATGACGTAGAAGGTGACCTGCAAGCGACAGTAACTAAGAGGCAAGTCATGCGTTTGATGGCACAGATTTAGGACCCGCTAGGATTCGTGCTACCTTATACAATAGCCGGAAAGCTACTGTTACAATCGATATGGAAACGAAATCTGGACTGGGATACTCCACTACCGCTTGATCTTCAGGATAAGTGGCGAGATCGGAACAACGACTTGCCACTTCTAAAAGGTGTACGTATTCCACGCCACTATGGGACAGAGTTCTCTGATCAAGCGGAATCAGAGCTACATTTCGTTTCTGACGCTAGCCCAGCTGCTTATGGGACGGCAGTCTATTTAAGCTACAAACGAAGCCCAGACACCTATCAGTCACAACTACTAACGGCAAAGTCTAGGATCGCCCCCTTGAAAGAGATAACGCTGGCGAGACTAGAGCTGCTCGGTGCATTAATGTCCTCGCGTCTGTCCAAATATATCCAAGAGGACTTTCAGTTAGGAACCGCGATCTATTTCTGGACCGACTCGATGATTGCGCTAAACTGGATAAAGAGCAGCATGCGCATAAAGAGCAGCATAAAGAGCAGCATGCTGGATACCTTTCGTACGCAATCGAGTCGGTTATGGAAATACACGACAATGTTGGCAAAGACAAATGGCAATATGTACCGACAGACGTCAACCCTGCTGACCTATTGACCAAAGGCATCCCTCCGAGACAACTCATGTCATCTGAGTTGTGGTGGAAAGGACCGCCATGGCTACAAGCGCCGTCGAACACGTGGCCAATAGTAGACTGTCCTGTAACTCCCGTTGTAATGGAACCCCCAGAAGCAGAGATCACAGCGCTGCAAACAGTGGTACCGAACTCACAACCGATATTGAATGTGGAAAGATTCAGTAACATCAATTTTTTACACCGGGTAACAGCGTAGGTAATGCGCTTCACAACAAACGCAAGGAAGACAGCGAAGCTTGTAGGGCCACTTTCGTCGAATGAAGTGACGCAGGCCGAAAATTATTGGATAAAGCAGACCCAACATTCAATATTCAGAGGCGTAATCAGATGTGTACAGGAAAGTAAGCCGATACCGCAGGCATCTTCGCTACGAGACCTCAGGCCTTTCCAGGACGAGGAAAGTATATGAAGAGTAGGTGGGCGGATGAACGAAAGTCAACCATCATTTGCGGCTCGCCACCCAATCCTTATTCCACCATACTCTCACTACGCCAAACTATTAATCTTAGCGGCGCATCGTCAAATGCTTCACTCTGGGGTGCGCGACACGCTCCCCCAGGTCAGAGAAAGGCTCTGGATAATTCGCGCTCGGCAGCAGATCAAGCAAGTGATCAAAAATTGCGTTACATGCAAGAAGAACGATTCCAGAAGCATGGTTCAAGTAGACAGTCAACTTCCAAGAGATCGTATAGCTATGTGTCATCCCTTCCAAGTCATAGGCGTTGATTTCGCAGGACCTTTGACGCTGAAACGAAGGAGGAGTACTTACCAAAAGGGGTATATTGTTCTCTTTACCTGTGCAGTCATTAGAGCAGTGCGCCTCGAGCTCTGTTTGCAGGCATTCTGTACGTTTACAGCGCGACGGGGAATCTGCCAAACAGTATACAGCGATAATGCAAAGACGTTCAAGAGCGTGGCAAAAGAACTTCGAGCCATTTGGAGCATATTAAGGGATCCAATGATTCAAGACCATTCTTCTGCAAGAGCGATTCAATGGAAATTTATCGCTGAACGAGCCCCATGGTGGGGAGGCTTCTATGAGCGGCTAGTACGGTCCGTGAAGTCAGCTATTAGGAAGACCCTCTCAAAAAGCGTAATAGACTTCGTAAAGATGCAGACTCTTCTTACCGAAGTGGAAGCCGTAATAAACTCCAGGCCTATAGCATTTGTGTATAACGAACATACAGAGCCTATACCTCTAACTCTGGCGGCCATGCTAACTGGAAGGCGTCTAACTGCACGCCCATCAGCGCACTCTGTTCCTTCGACAGAAGTGTTATCGGATGCGACACAGTCTTTGAACTTCGAGCGAAGAACGTGGAAGAGACGCCAAGAATATATTGACTTGGTATGGGACAGATGGAACAAGGAATACCTTGGAGAGTTGCGGTCGGCGCACCACTCAAAAGGTCTAAGAGCAACAAACGTGAAGGTAGGGGACGTTGTTCTCATAGAAGATCCTAACCGTACCAGGTTGCAGTGGAAAATGGGAATCGTAGAAAAGGTCTTCCCAAGCTCTGATGGATGGGTTAGGGCCTGCCTGCTGAGAACGGCTAACCAAGCGATACTTAGAAGGACGGTTCGACACCTGTACAAACTAGAGTCCACGGAAGATCAGCAGCCATCCGACCAAGCATCGTCGAGGGTGGCAAGCTGTTGAAGATATCACCAAAGAAGATGATGAGTCACTGTCTGTTACACTCACGTGACAGACATCGCGTTCATTCTAGTTCCTTTCAACGTGATAAACACATCGTCATTCCTCTCAGCTGTCTTGTCTTCCACAGATCCATTCCGACGTATGTGACCGGACGAGAGATAACGATCGCTTCGACTTCACGTAACGTTGTGACTTCAACAGTTGAGGCGATTTCTTCCAAAACAGAGCCTCAAGGCTTCTTTCACAGTTTGTATGAGTCGTTCCAACCAACTTCCCCACCAGGGAGCGCGCTCAACAATGAATCGCCCCGTGATGCGATGCTGGATGGCAAAAACCCTGGACATCCCTAGTGACGACTAGGAAGAGGATGGATGAGCACTTGGGAAAAGCCAGAACATTGTCTGGAGAAATTAGGGGCAGCACTCCGCGCCTGCATATGAATCGTAGAAAGCACAATAGGAAACCAGCAACGTTCATGGAAGACACAAGTTCCAAGTGGACTGCGGTGATGCAACACATGAATGGGACAGTGTACGTCTTTGGTGAAGTTGAGCTTGTTACGAACAAGAGTCCGGGGAAATCCACGCCAACCACCGTGAAAGGGTCCGTTAGCGTGATTTTTTCCCGAGGAGGTGGCGACATTGGCGATGTTCCAAGCTGTTCCAAGTTTTTTTGGCAACTCAAACAAGACCATAGAACAACGCCATGAGTTGTTTGTCGACCGCTTTATACCCAAAATCTGCTCCTGATATCCGTAATTGTGGCTTGAACGCTGGCATGTAACAGGTGCTGGTAAGCACCTGATCCGGATCTGTGAAACAAGGGCTCGCTGGGAGCAGGATGGGGTGTTTGGGATGGTATGAATCCTGAAACTGCTGTAAACGTCCGCTGACTCGCAGTATGCCATAGCGTCCACAAACGGTTCAAAGACCCGTATCGATGACGAAGCGTGGAGGGCCCTTCTGTTGGCGAGATGCTTCATTCCGGACGCGTAGGATTCATTCTTCGGCGTGCTGAGGCTCTTCAGAGGTAAGAGGCCCGAGACGGACGTTCTGCAGGGACTGCTGTTGTGGAAGAATCTCACGCACTAGGCTGTATGGTAGAAGACTCTCGATAAGGTGCTGTAATCTGACAGGTCCATCCAGCTCCGTGTGGCTGACACTTGGGGAAACAGACACGGGAGTTTCGGGCGCGGGGGACATGGTGGACTCCACAGCACCGTGGATAGTTGGTCGTCGTTGGTCATCGTGGATAGTTGGTCGGTCTGGGACAATAGGAACGCTGAAGTCGTCAGAGGACAGTCAGTGTGGACCACGCCACCACAACGTGTTCTTCTCTAACGACGTGCCCAAAGCACCTCTTTGTTTTTTCTTTGCAATAAACCTGTGGGAGCTAACTAGCACTCAGCCACACAGGAGGAAGCCCAGAGATCAACTGTTTATTCTGCGGGCACGTAGCGCGTGCCCAGTGTTGCGGTTGTCGTCCTCATTGGTCCCCACAGGCACTCCCCTGCCCAGACACAGCGGCAGCTGTGGTAATGTGAGCAAGAGAGCAGAGGCTATGAGCAATTGGTGATGTAGGGGAGTATGGCCAAGATGACGCAGCATGATGTGGTCCTGGAAGGCAGGTGCGGGGCTGAAGGGGTCGTGAAAATTAATGCATGCTGGCTCGATGAGTGGCATGAGATGCCATTGGCGATGTGCGCCAGAAGGTATGCGGGGCCGTGAAGTGAGGATGGAAGCCGTGTTGGCTGCGCGTGGGTGGCGTTGTTCGCCGCGCTGGTGAGCTGCCGAGACGTCGGCTGCCGTGACGAGCGCGACCGCTCGGCGAGCACGAGGCTCCGGTGTCACGGCCGGCAGGTGATGGTAATGCGGGGTGTCTTGCGTGCGAAACTTCCAAGATAGCGTCTAGGCCTGATGAAGTGGAGCTGACGACGATGGCTGCCCAAGGTGGAATTTGCGCATGGTGGTGGTGTGCCGTGCGGTGAGTGGCCTCTGGTGCCGGGTGGAAAAAGGCAGCTTCCTCCTGAGAATGACGTTGAGTGGGCCTGGGAAGCTCGGTGCAGAAGATGGAGAATTCAGGATGGTAAGAAGGCCGAATAGTTCGAGGTGTTTGAATGTTCGGGTCACCAACTGTGGGAGCTAACGAGCAGTCAGTCACACAGGAGGAAGCCCAGAGATCAACTGTTTAATCTGCGGGCACGTAGCGCGTGCCCGGTGTTGCGGTTGTCGTCGTCGTTGGTCCCCACAAACCTATATTCCCCCCCCCTCGGGTGAGCCAGTTAGCAGGATTGTCTCGGTCTTAACAATCCAACCACTGTTTGACTTGACAAACGGTGGCCGCTTTCTCCTGTTGCCCCAAATCCATTGAAGCGCGACGTTTGAGTCTATTCAGTGGCGGTTCCATGGGGCGGCGATTTATCATAAATATTAGGTTCCCCCTCTATCTCCTCCCCGCTACACGATTCGACAAAGAAACTGTCCTCGTCCCCTCAAAGTGAGGGCCTGGGTCCACCCCTGTCTCTATTCAGAAGTGGGCGCTGGGGAGATGCCTCCTACAGCTGATATGTGGCGATGCAGACGCGTGGCCTACAAGCAAGCAAGGAGCAAAAGACGTGGTAGCGAAACTTCTTTCAATGGCGCTCGACGAGCTCTTGCGAAGAGTAACTGTGTCAAGATGGCTCTATTAGAGGGGAGACTCCAGACGTATATGGTGGTCCCATAGGCCTTGGGAATAGCGTCCGCGAAGCAGAAGGACGGGGAATGCGGATGCATGCCTTGCGGAAGGATGCAGCGAGGTAGGCAAAACGATTGATGGCCGGTATACCGGGCTTTGATATGCCCCATACTGCATTTTCTTCCCTCTCAATGTGCGCATCCCATGGAACCGACTGGCGTTACATGTTCTTTAAGAGAACTTGAGGGAGAGGATACGATGGAGAAAGCCTTGAGCACCATGCGTTTTGTAGCAGGGTTTGATAGTGATACTGTAGCGCCTGTCTAGCCTTATCACCATCGTCAGCTTTAGCACCTGCGCAACGCGCCTCAAATAATCGTTCATTCTCATCCCGTCTGTTGGTGTGGCTGGTCCCTTGCTTAGCCGCTACGTCCAGCCCCGCAACTCGTGATCCCAACGCGATGAATGTCTTTCGACAACAATGCCCCGCTGCAGCAGGCTTCGATCGGTCGAGTGGGCGTCAAGTACGCGCCTTTCTACGCCGCACACCCGGATATTTTGTTCCAAATGTCTGAGAGTCAGTTCGCCATGGCTGAAATCACTCAGCAAAGCACCAAGTTCTATCATGTCGCCAGGCCAGCAGTCTTGGACGTCGGAAGTCTTCGACATTTGTAGCACGCCTCCTGCTGTTGACCAGTATGACGTCCTTTGGACGTCGATTACCCATCGAAGGATGGCCTTTGAGCGCAAGTATTTGCTACAGCTTCTAGCGGCCGGAAGACTCGGAAAACGTCGACCTTCTCAACTCTCCGACAGCACCCTCCTCAAAGAGTTTTTCCTGAGTCGCTTGCCATCGCAAGCCCGTATGGTGCACGCGACTCTTCAGGACTCTTCACTTGGAGCTCTGGCCGACGTCCCTGACGAGGTTCTCAAAGTGGCCCAACCCTCTGTTGCCCATGTAGCGGTAGCCTGACGAGGACGATGTCATCGGCATCATCACAGCGCGCATCGCGAGCATGAGCTTCCATGCGTGCCGACGACTCTTTCTCGATTCAGTTGGTTCATTGGCAGTACATCGGAATAAAGACGTTTTGCGTGCCTCATTGAACCA